>NC_090987.1:38089473-38404736 GCF_041146395.1 Eulemur rufifrons | reverse complement strand
AACAGAGTGGGCCCTGCTTTATTCAAGCTTCATTTGGGGTTTAGACATAAAGGTCAGATGAAATCAGCTCACCTGCCACCCTTTAAAAGAGGGACACAGAAAACCTGAACGACTTTTCCCTTGCGTGGACACTCCCGAGGGGGACTTTAGAGGTAGAAGATCCACACTTCTTAAGCCCCAGAATCTGCCACAGACACTGGCTAATGCTCGTGCTAACTCAGAGGCAGCACACAGCCTGTCTTACAAATCCACCTCTGCGCAGGGAAGCTCTATCCTCACAGCTCAGGGCTTGTTTGCAGCCTGAAAACCACAGCTGCCCTCCCCTAAATGGGGTGAATTCTCCAATGAACAACACCCTGTGTGCCATTAACTTAGGAAATATCCCTGCTTTAGTCTACCTTTCATGGTTCCGGCTTAGTCACTTCAACTGTTAAATAACTTGTGACAAACTGCAGGATTTCCTTGATGTGACAATTACACGGCACTCAGTAATCTTGTACCTACTGGGTTTTCTGCTCCCTTCGCTGCCGTCTGCACCTGAGCACGGGAATTCTGTGCTGTTCCGTGGGGTTGTGTGGGGTTTGGGTAGCCGACACGGTCACAGGAAGACAGGTCATCAGTCATACCGTTCTGGAAAATGTTAACTTCTAATTTAGCATTGGCACCTCTGCAATGCAAAACAGTAGATTGTGTGGCTTTTTAGGAAGCCCCAGGGCCCCTCAGACATGACCTTTATTCAGGTCAATATTTATTAAGTGATTAAGTGCCTACTATGTGGGAGGTGCTGTAGTCACAAAACAATTCAGACAATGCTCGTGCTCTTGAATAATTCAGTCCAGGGGAGAAGATTGTCATTTAATATTGTTCCCTGAAAAGTCTCTGCTTTTCTGAACACTCTCAGTTCCTAAGAGATTGGAGCTGGTAGAAACAGAGGGAAACTTGGGCTGGGAGTTGAGATCATTGGCCCCCCGTGTGAGTCTTGTTACTAATCATGTGAATTTCCAAGGCGCCCACTCCTTTGGGTCTCCATCTCCTCATCGGATGCACATTGATGGTCTCCCCAGACGTGTTTTTGTCATGGGCTGTTTTGAGAGTCGAATAAGATATTGTCTGGGAAAGTCATCTAAAAAGTATAAAGCTCTGAAAATGTGAGTGGGAGTCCAGTGTGACCAAGCAGATGGCCAATTTAAACCTGGGAATCCCAACTCAGCATTAACCCTTGCCGTCTTCTCCCCATTTGGCTAGCGAGCAACTTCATTTATTCACTTAATAATGTGCCCTCCTGTCATTTTTACTTCCATTCCCCATGTCACCTTTCCCTCCTTCACTATCATTTTCTACTAAAAATACTGTAAGACGCTCAGATGTGGTGAGGCCCCTGCCGCGCACATGCATATGCATGAGGTGGAGCTCTTGCCCCTTGGAGACACTGATGTCACAACTCTGGGGAAATGGCTAAGTAACCATGACAACGCGGCTCGGTGTTGCATCTTGCATGGGAGGGCTCTGAGGATGGCCAGCCCGTTACGCAGGCAGGACGGTGACATTCCCTCGGCAAGGAGTGCAGAGTGTCCAGGTGGTGGCAGCCGGCCAGCAGTGACAGAGGGCCCTCCACGCGTCCTTCCATCTGGCTTCTCTTGCCCACTCTGGCGACTGGAGTTGCAGCCTGTGATTTATCGGGCTGAGTACTCCCACTCGGGAGCAACGGATGGATCGGGGACAGCAACGGGGGCCGGGACGTACAGCCCACGGTCTTGAGAGTCTGGGTCAGAGATTTGATCTGTGTCAGTTTCCTTCCCATCTTGACCAGGTGCCACTGACCCTCGGGTACCTACTCAGGGAGACTTTTAATATTTTAAAGTCATTAACTAGAGCAAGCAAACGCTGAAATGTGGGCAAAGATTGAAAATGATGAGTTCTGGATAAAAAGCAACATAAAATAAGCATTAAGGATGTGAGTTTTTCCTTTTAAATCACCTTTATGTCAATAATAACAATTTAGTCACCATGTTACTTCCAAAGTGAACTTTCTTGGATAAACCTCCCTCACCACTGTATTTTCTAGATTTTTTTTTAAGTGTAAGTATGTGTTTAGAGCCCACATCATGTACTGCTGAGATTTTGGAACCATTTTATTCCATTTCTGCTGCTCCTCCCACTGCCAAAAAGTAATAATATAGTGAATACTCAGCATGTATACACTGTGCCAGTCAATTTCAGAAACATTTCCACTATTAAAAAATAATAATTTAATGGGGCCTCAGTGTCTGAAGGTTACCCTATTGTTCAGGGCTATAATTTCAACAGCATTTAAAAAAAAATTTTTTTTTTTTAAAAAAGCTCCCTCACTAACAGGATGTATATTGAGGGCTTTATTCCAAATGCCACGCTCAGACAATTCAGAAATGTGTGAAAGAAAAGCAAGCAAACCACTGCAGCAACAACAATAAACAATAAAATGAATGGGCAATCCCTGTTGAAGCACAGGATGTGGCACTGATATCACCCAGGTGGGGCTGCTTTGTGAGACCCAGGGTGTCAAGGACCTCTCTCCATAATCTCAAATTCTAATTTTCAAACCCACCTCCCAGAGCCAAATGCTGGTGACAACAGGCCCAAAGCTATAGAAAGTACCCATTACAGGTGGCCCCAAGGGCTCTGATCAGAAAAGCTTCTCTGAGGACGAGACTTGCTTACCCTCTAAGTCTCCCCTATTGCTTCTGTCCATGCTGGACTTCCCATCCTCATCCTCACCACATGGCCATCTGATCCCTGCCACCAATCAACCACCCAGGACAGTGATGACCTGACTGCTGGCCAACTGCCAGGAGAGCATCTCTGAGCTCCACACTCACAAATGTCAGGACAGTGAAGCTATTTCTGCTACTTTGTTAAGAAGGAAGATTTACAAACCCATGAGTGAAAGCGTAATTCACGAGTACAGCAAAGTCGCAGTTGCCACATGGGCAAATACCACAAGGACCATGTTAATACCTATTACCACACAAACATACAAGATTGTGTTCCACAGTGCAACATACTGCTCTGGGAAGTAGTATTTCTAGTGTTGAGTCACAAGACTTTTTAACACAGGTAGAACACGTATCTCCTAATCCAAATGGCCAAAATATGAGTAATTCTATATACTTTTTATGAGTAAGGTTCTTAACTGCAAGTAAAAGAAGTTGACTCTTACCAGTCAATTAGAATATCATACTATTATAAGGATACTTCTGTTGTAATGTCCTGTTATGCATGGAGGAAAGTGAAATGCTTATTTTTTCCACAACTAACTGCATCTGCCGCAGGTTGAAAATGTAACATATTATCTCACCCTCATGTAGCATAAATTACTACAGGAAATGTCCTCTTGCCATAAACAACAGAAATTCAAACAAAATATATGAAATAATTGCTTTCAGACATTGAACAGAAACAATGAAAAACTGTGATTCCTGAGGGAAAAAAGATACAAACAAGATAAGCCTTAAGTTTGCCCCAGCTTACAGCCTGGAAGCAGTTTTCAGGCCACAGATGCAAAGAATAAGAGCTCAGACAAAGCCTGAAGTTCTTACTGAGTTGAAGAAACACTGACCAGAGTTCAGGAAAGCCAAGGCAGCTAGAATGTTCAGAGCATAGGAATATATGCAAAGAAAGCATTCCAGAAATCTGCACAAGAGTCCCCCAGAAGCTTTGGTTGATCCGCTCATGCATAGTTCAATATCCCATGAGGCCAGCAAAGAACAACTTCTATGGAAAGAACAAATTGCTGTGTAGCTATAAGATGAACAAATTCAAAAGTTCACACAGGGCTTGGAATTCATTGATTTTTCAGAAAGGTCATACCTTAGAAGTGGAGCTAAATTAACCCTATAATAAAGGCTACTCTAGACTTTCCCTAAGCAAGTTTAAAAACAAGTCTTGAAAATATCAACTTACCCCAGCTAACTTAATTATGTGTCAGAGCAAAGTCTACCGTCTTTTTGAAGAATACAGCAAGATATGGTACAGAGCAACATAACAATGTCCAGCATCGAATAAAAATAACTATATATACATGAAGCAAGGAAAAGTGACCCATAATCACAAGGAAAAAATCATTTAATAGAAACAGACCCAGAAATGGCAGATAGGATGGAATTAGTATAGCTAATTAAATTGAATTAAAGCAATTGTGCTAAAAATGCTTCATATACTCAAAGAAATAAAGAAAAATGTGAACATAATAGGGGGAGAAATGAAAGTCATTAAAAAAACCCAACTGGAACTTCCAAAATTAAAGATATGATATATCACTGTATGAAATGGAACAAATATACTGGAAGGAATTAACAGCAGATTAGCAGAAGAAAGACTCATGAACTTGACGTAGCAACATAAACTATCCACAATGAAGTACATACACACACACACAGGCTGAAAAATAAAATCTCAGTGGCCTGCAGTACAACATCATCTAAACTACATGCAATTGTGATAATAGAAGGAAAGTGGAGAATGATAAAAATATTTGAGAAGAGAAAAAGAAATGATAGTCAAAAAATTTTCAAATGGGATAAACAATAACAACTAACAGATACAATAAGTGTGATGAGCCCCTAGCAGAGTAACACACCAAGGTACATCATAACCAAATAACCAAAAACCAGTAGCAAAGAGAAACAGCTTAAACATCAAGCAGAGATAAAACTACATTCAAGACAGAAGGACATTTACAAATAAACTTATCCAAGGCTACATTAAAAAAAAGACAGAAGGACAAAGATAAGGATCAAAGCAAACTTCTTGTCAGAAACTGTGCAAGCCAGAAAACAATGGAAAGACACCTTTTAAAATGGTGAGAGGAAACACTGTCAACCTAGACTTATGTATCCAGTGAAAACATCTTTCAAAAATAAAAGCAAAATAAAGAATTTATCAGACAAACAAAAGCTGAGAGAATGCATCACGAGTAGAGCTGTACTAGAGAAAAATTAATAAATTTTCCAGGCAAAAGGACATAAAGCTGGATTGAAATTTGGATCCACACAAAGGAATGAAAACTATCCAAAATGATAAATTTGCAGGAAATATAAAAAATATCTCATAAAAACAATTTTCTCATTATTTAATCTTTTTGAAAGATAATTAACTATTTGAGCCAAAAATATAACAATATACTATGGGATTTATAACATATGTAGAAATAAAATGTATGACAACAATAGCACAAAGAATGTGAGTAGAAAATCAAAATATATTGTTGTAAGATTCTCACACTACATGAAGTGCTGTACTATTATCTGAAAAAGACTGTGATAAATTAAAAATGTGCATTGCAAATTCTATAGCAACCACTTAAAAAAAATCAAACAAGGAGGTATGGCCAATAAACCAATTATGGAAATAAAAACAAAATCATTTTTTTAAAATTCCAATTAGTCCAAAATAAAACATATTTTAAGGGTAGTCAAGTTTTTTCTTCAGATTTAAATGTAATTTTATTGCCTTTAACCAAGCACTGTAGACTGTATTAAAGAACTAGGTTTTCAGTGCTAAACTTTGGATAGCCTATAGTCAGTCTAACCATACTTATAAGCAGGACTGGTCTTAATAAAATACCAACATGATCCCCCAAAGAATAATACATTGACACATTGCCACGCTAGCATACAGATGTATGAGACAGTCCTGCTGGGTCCAGTGACAAATCAGTTTCTTGGTGGCTGTGAGATCCACGACTTGAAGACAAGTCTAGACCCTGGACAGAGAGAAAGGGAGGCTGGCGGGTGGAGCAGGTGTCACACGTTTTTGTAAGCTCAGAAAGGAGAGGGTCTTATTGGCTTTGTTTGGCACTGGGTACCATCACCTAGCACAGAAGCTGGCACTTATTAGTCACTCAATAAATATTTGTGGAAGGATGGCAGAAGGGAGAGAAGGATCAAGTTGGGGCAGGATGGGGAGGGAGGTCTGCAAGGCAATACATCAGCACCCATCAGAAATCTACGTGCCTCTGACATTTCTTACACACGACAACAACAAAGCCCGGAAACTAGAGTAAGGAGAAATAAATGTGTCTTAAATGAAAACAGCATTTGTAGAAAAAGACCAGAGTACTAATCTTCCAAAGTGCCAGATGCATCCCTCTCAGATGCCTTAAAAGATTTTCCTTGGCTAACTAGTCAGATTCGTGCCAAGAAACATCCATTTGCTCTGACTGCTCAGCTAGAGAGCTACCGTCTGACAATTGTCCTAAAGATTGATGCATAATATAATCAGGAGGGGATGGCCACACAAATTGAGAGGTGTGGTTATTGCAATACAGGTCTTAATGCACATCAGAGGCCATTCCTCAGGCAGAATATTCAATTTAGAAATCTATTGTCACCTAGATACATCTGCCAATAAATTGTTGGAGAGATGCATTTATATCGAGGGCAAAATACTTTGCCTTATGGTTCCTCCTAAGATCCTTGAAGACAAAATGCTTTATCCTCAGCATCTTTGTTTAAATGGCAATAAAAGCCTCACCTAACATGAAGGTCAAGGTAAGTAGGACAATTGACATACACACCGATTCCACAGAAGGGAAAAGCCATCTACTCTGCATACAGCAGGGCTTGAGACAATTGACATTGCCTTGTTACAATCTCACTGGTTGTCTAAACACATAGGACATGAGGTTTAAAATGTGTAACCTTATGTGGTGACCTAATGCCCAGAATTTCCCAAAAAGAAAAGATTAAGTATATAAACAAAAAACATTGGCTCTGTTTTATGAAAACATTGTCATGTGGCAAATCAAAAACAACCGATTCCTAAATATAGTACCACCATCCCATCACCCCCACCATCAAAGCAAATATATATACCTAAATATAAAGGCATATATGATATTATCTGTCCATTTTTATTGAAATAAATAGAGTTTCTTGGATATCACCATAAATAAGAGAAAAATCTTTATCCCTCCCTCTCTTTCTCCCTGCCTCCTTCTCTCTCTCTCCCTCTTTCTTTGTCTCTGTGTGTGTCTCTCTCAGCCCCAGTAGGGTATTTTCCTGGACCCCTCCCCAGCAAAGCTTTGCTTCCATCAACTGCCATTCTAAGTGTAAAGCTTCGCTTTTCTCACCAATGTCTATCTGAGCCATCAGAGTAAATTCCGTCCCAGCAGCTCCTGCCTAGCAGGGAGGCTGGGGAAGGAGGACGTCCATCTCAGTGGGGCATCTGTTTATTTTGTATTTAACAAAAGGAAAGGGTTTCTTACAACAAAATTTTTTGGCTTGGGAGCCCTGAATGTAAACTTACAATGGTGACCTGAGCTCACCTCGGGAACATTGTTAGCTGACAAGCGCCTTGGGAGTGCGAGACAAAATCCCATTCCAGCTCCCTTTGACTGATCTAAGCTCCTTTTGCTGTCATTTAACACTGCAGATTTGATTTAATTTGATGAGACTTCTAAGACAATTTGGAAACTTAAGCATTTAATGCCAACCCTGATCATTTCTCTTCCACACATCTTCAAAGGCTTCTTGGTTTATAAATAAAAAGTAGGATCAGGTGTAAGGGCCATAATAGTACTTTGTTTTTCTACTTTTTAGTCTTTAAGGAAAAGTTGTCTTCCAAAGACAGAGCCAAAAGGAATGAGTAGAAATTACAGAAAAACAGGTTAGGGCTTTACATAGGGAAGCACTTTCTAAGGATCAGAGCTATTGTCAATGGAGAGAAACTTCTTGACACGGGAGGGGTTCAAACAGAGACTTGGAGTGCCCACATGATCGTAGGATTGTGGGACCTCTGAAATTCATTACTATGCTTTATTTTTGTTTTTTGTTTTTGTTTTTGAGACAGAGTCTCACTCTGTTGCCCAGGCTAGAGTGAGTGCCGTGGCGTCAGCCTAGCTCACAGCAACCTCAAACTCCTGAGCTTAAGCGATCCTCCTGTCTCAGCCTCCCGAGTAGCTGGGACTACAGGCATGCGCCACCATGCCCAGCTAATTTTTTCTATATATATTTTTAGCTGTCCATATAATTTCTTTCTATTTTTAGTAGAGATGGGGTCTCGCTCTTGCTCAGGCTGGTCTCGAACTCCTGAGCTCAAACGATCCGCCCACCTCGGCCTCCCAGAGTGCTAGGATTACAGGCGTGAGCCACCGCGCCCGGCCAAATTCATTACTATGCTTTATATGACTCCAAAATCAGGGGAGGATTCTGTTTCCTGGCTACAGTAAGGTGGCATTTCAGCAGAATATCTGGGGTACAAAGAATGCGTCAAAGGATGCAGAGTCTATGTGGAAAAGGCAACGTGACTACGTTCTGTGGAAAGTCAAGGTACCAAAGGACAGGATTCATCGATACATTGAATCTTCACCTCGCTTCACTCTTCCTTCTCTTTGTCTTCCCACCAAGACTGTGAGATCCTAGCTGAACCTGGTGATGCCTGTATGGAGTAAGATCAATGTGATTTCATGCTTTTATAAAATACTCATTATGAAATTCTCCTCTACGGAAGGTAACAGGGTATAACATTTGTTGTTTCATTGTCAGAAAAGAAACCTGCACCGTGATTTCTGCTACTGGGGAAATTGCTTCAATTCAAATGGAATCTTAAGTCTTTAAACAGTTTCCACCAAGCAAACACCTGGAGGCCAGTGGCTGCCAAGCCCTGCCTGCGGGCATGTGGGTGGGAAGACAGGACCTCTGTGAGTGTGACTAAGGGAACGGGGGCTGCATCTGGTCTGCCCCCACGACCGTGGCCTCTCGTCCACAGATCCCTGCTATTCTGGCCAGCTGCTTGCAGCTGCTTGGGACAATTTTTCTCAGTGGCAGCCATCCATTGCTCCACGTCAGTTATTCCCAAACCTTTCTTTCTGCATCCACTGCCGGGGACCTCGCCCAAGCCAACACTCTCTCTCACCTGGATAGGATCGCTGCAAACACTCCCAAGAATGGCTGTGCACTCTCCTTGCCCCACACACCCTGCACAGCGGGGTCTCCACAAAGCAAGCAGGCAGATCCTGATGTTGCTTCATGCATTTCTGTTTATTATCCGTAGCCCCAACTAGCACGAAAGCTCCATGGAGTCAGGGTCTTTGTTTCTTTTGTCCCTCACTGTATCACCAGTGCTTGGAACAGCGGCAGACACACTATTGTCATTCCATAAATATTTGGGGGGCTCAGTGGAATTTTCTACTTGTATCTGCATTTGCCAGGGAAGTATAAAAATTAGACGCTGTGTTTCATGACCACTATCAAGAGTATGAACTGTGAGGGATGGGGTAGCTCATACCCTTACAAGACCTAACTGAAGACTGTTTCCTGACCAGTGAACAGGGGGCCCTGTTTTAATCAATCCTATACAGACTCATGGACTCATTCCATCCTACCCGGAATAGTGTAGTTTTCCTTAATGATAATAACCACCAAGAAGCCCTCTTTCTAATACTTAAAAAACTCTGACTTTCCTCCCTCAGCAAACTATTCACTGAATTTCTTCATTGGGATGTGTTTCTTTGCCTTGCAAGCAAGTGAGTGGAAATGACTGAAGGAATGAATGACTGACCCTCCACACATGGCCAGGGGTGTTCTGAGGCTTAGACAATTATTAGCTACTTTGCACCAGCACAACCAACACTCATTCCCATTTGAAATGGCTCTCCCCAAGGCGAGTTCTCAAGGAAGCACTGGTTTTGGAAGAATCTCTGTGGCCCAGCGGTCAATAATGGTAGGTGCGCACTACAAATAAAGAAACATTCATCAGCTGCACAGTCTAGTGTAGAAAGCCCAAGCTCCTTCATCAGAGGAAGCTGAGAATATGAATCGTGGCTCCACCATTTTGGAAAAATTAGTTAACATTGCTAAGGCTGTTTCTTCACCTGTACAGTAAGACCTGCCTTGCTGAGTGGTTGTGAGATTTAGACATAACATACACAAAGCACCAAGCACAGTGTCAGACAGAGTAAGTACTCAATATATTAGTCATCACTATTCACAGATGGTAGCTATTGTTTTCACAAGTTAGACTAAGGAGAGCTTCTCTACCCTCCTCAGGAGATGCTGTGTTTATTTGCTATTGCTGTGTGGCTCTCCCCTTCTCCCCCAGTTGCTTAATGGTTTAAAACAACATGTTTATTATCCCACAGATTCTGTGAGGCAGGGGTCTGGGAGCAACTCCTGGGTTGTGGGTCCTCTGCTCAAGGCTACAATTAAGGTTCCAGCCAGGGCTGCATTCTTGTCTACAGGTCAGAGTCCCCTCCCAAGTTCACGTGGTTGTTAATAAGTCATCCCCTTGCAGCTGCAGAACTTGCCATGGCTTACATCTCCAAAGGCAAGAGGAGAGAGACTCTGATTTCTTCCATATCTAACCTCTAGACCTTCTTTTAAAGGGTTCACCTGATTAGATCAGGCCCACCCAAGACAATCTTCTCTTTACCATGAAGTTGACTGACTAGGGAGCTTCATTACACCTGCAGAATCCCTTCATCATTGCCATAGAAGACAACCTAGACACAGCAGTGCTGTACCATCTCTTTTGCCATATTCTATTCGTCAGAAGCAGGTTTCAGATCCCACTAATACTCAAGGGCATGGGCCATTGGAAATCATCTTAGAATTCCGCCTACTGCAGACATCATTTGTACCCTCAGAATCTGAACATTGCCGGATGACCCATAGTGGTAATGGAGTGAAGTCAGTGAATACCACCATTAGCATATTTTCTGCCCTGCTGAGAACCCAAGAACAGCAGACAGAAGGGGCATGGCTGTGGCAGCTGGCCAGCAAAAGGGCCACAGAGAGAAATGAAGATCTGTCACAGGTTAGTTTGGAATTCAGCCTTCTCCCCACTTACACAAGGGAGAAAAGAATAGTAGGCATTGTGGCGATGGCTGCTGCCTGCTCCAGATTAATCAAAATTAAGTGGTCAACACCCATCGCCTTCTTGATGATGACTCAGTATAGACCCATGTAGGAAGAACTGCTGTTGAAGGAACGTATGCATGTACACATGCACACAAACACACACACACACACACACACACACACAGCCAAACAGCCCAGATGTGTTCTGCTGATATTCAAGAATATCAGAACCAGTTTCCTCAATGTGGCTTTCTAAAGTGGGGGAAGCGAGGGGATGAGGAAGAGTGTGTTTTCACGTGCGGGGGCCAAAACCAATTCTTCTCTGCTACTAAGAAATGACACAGTCCACAACTTCTTTCATAGGTGGTCCCAGAAGTGGCAGCTGTCCCCTGGCAGATTAGGTCATCACCTACTTAGGTCACAGAAACGAATCCTTCTATGGGAAATTATAATCTGCTGTCTCCGCAGCTGTGCCCAGGATCCAAGGGAAGCGGCTCTAGCTGTGCACCCGCGCACGGCGGCAGGGACTTGCTCACCGGGCTCTTCTGTTCTGCTGGCCACAGCAGCGTGTGTAAGAACTGTGTCTGAAGGAGGGCTTCTCTAAAATCCCCCCAATAGGAGAAAGCACACCAAAGTCTCGAGGAACACACCGCCCCCTGCAGAGCAGCCGGAGCCAGGCTGCGTGGGAACCACCGTCCAAGCTCAGATCCCTGCGGCCAAGCTGTGCACACAGCACCAGGAAGCTCTCCGCTGCGCAGAAAAATTAAGTCGACAGCTGGCGATCCTCGTGCCTGATCATTTTCAAGCCACATGCTTGCTTTATTTTCCCTTTTACTTTTTTTTTTTTCTTTCTTTCTTTCCATATCTTCTGCTTTTCTTTCTTCTTTTTTCATGGTTTCCCTTTGATGCATGCTTTTCTTTGTTTATCACATTTTGCTCTCTGCAACCTTTTCCCTACTGTGATTTTAGTTCTCTCTACTGCTATTTGACTCTCTAGTTTGAACTCTCTACCCAAACTAGCTGAAGGCAAGGTGCCCAGCTTGAATTGCCTCTAAACCTTAGCTATAGATCATTTAACCAGCTATGAAAGTCCTTTGAATGTTTGACCAGAACTTTTTTTTAAGTCAGTAAACAGATTGGATGTAACATTTTGCACTTGTCAAGGTGATAACTCCCTTTGAGTCTAGTGAATTCTTATTGAATAGGTAGTATATTGGGTAAATTGTAGCAATAGAACAAATAATGCAACAGTCAGTATGGAAACATCTGTAAGGAAAATGAAACCTCTTGCAGATGAGGCAAAACCCATTTATCCTCAGATACTACTGTAGGCATTATTACCTGCAAGGTATGACTTCATTAGCACATACAAGCAATGCTTAGTACTTTGAAGAAATGAAACCCCTTTGTGTGGCTTCCTTTACGTTCTCACAGGAAGCAGGAGAAAAGAGATGTGTTTATAGAAAGCAGTTTGCACTGTGGAAGATGACGGTTTTATGCTGTGCTGCCCTTACTCCCCAAACATCCTCAAAAATGATTTTCTGCATCATAACAGGAACACTTACAGATATCTTAGTGATGACACAGAAAATCTGAACACTTCAGCCATTCTGTCAATGTTTGAGAAAAAAAATATTCCTGACCCAGCTCCAACTGCAAAGCAACTTGCTGAAACATCACCTAAAACAGGAGGTTCCAATTCATTGGAACTCAACTTATTACATGCTTGAGCAGCGACTGGAACAAGAAAAAGCTGTGCAAGATTTTGCAGGCCAGGGTGTGAGAACAACAACAAAAAAATGAGATATTCTTTTAACCTTTACTCAGTGGAGTCTGACAACTGTGTCAGTTATCATCCTCCTCCTTGGGAAGTCACTGCTGACAAAGCAAGTCTGAACTAGGGGGTTCGCTACTGATCGGATGTCTGTAACTCTTGGTCAGATAAATGCCAACTTAATTTGAAATCAGGAAAGTACTCCTAAGATTCAGACCCGTGCATTCCTTCCACAGACCCAGGAGAGAAGGAAGTGTTGGGGCAAGGTTATCTTTCTTAGCCACGTTTCTTGAATCATAGTCTACCCCTGTTTCTTAGATGGCTTTGATCACTCTAGTGAGGTTGATTTAAACAAATCTACATGGAATCCCAATTCTTTGCTCTCTTTTTGGGGTCAAGGTTATCTCAGGAAAACAAGGTCTCTTCGATTTATCTTGAAATATGAAAAACACTTGTTTCCTCTCAGGCTCTGGGTAGGAAGCTGAGGTGACAGGGGCTGCGAAGGGGCAGTGGCAATGGTGGTAGCGGAGGTGCCCTGCATATTAAAGGTTCGTTCTCCTCTGCAGCCAGGCTGACAGCTTCCGCCCTCTGAGATGTAAAGGAAACTAACCTTCCCTGCTCCTGGTCTCCTGCATGGAGGCCCCAAACGAATCTCAAATTCCTGGCAGCAAAATAATTATACCCTTAACAATAATTAATACGCTTAGAGTAGTCTAAGGCCAATATCCAAAGGACTATCTCCTTTCTTAGACACAGGTCATAGAAGCCAAAACAAAGTAGACGAGCAGACCACCCCCACCCCACCATCCAGATTTTAGCAATTGGTCATTCCAGCCACACATTTCCTAAAACCCTGTGTTCACTCAAAAACAGTGGCTGGTGACATTGTCTTTCGCTGTGTATGTTTAGCTTTGCATTTACCGGGAAGCTTATTCACTAAAACAGCTATTTTCTAGGGACAATGTGAAGAAATATATGCCTGGAAATATAAAAATTCAAATCCTAAAACAAAACATTCTTACTTTAAAAGTAAAGTCAGGCAACTTTAGATACATTGTTGTTTTCAACCAGACTTGTCCCTAGAAGTTGTTAGTTTAAAAAATAACAACTCTATGTTTCATTAGTGCCCCCTTACTCTGTATGTTTCATCAAGCTGAAGCTTCTAGAACCGTGCTGTCTAATAGACATATAGCGTGAGCCAATTATGCAATTCTATAGTAGCACGTTGATAAATAAAAAGAAACAGCTGACATTAATTTTAATAATTTATCTTATTTGATCCAGTATGTCCAAAATAGTATTATTTTAATATGTATTCAATATAAAAAATTATTAATGAGCTTTTTTGCACTCTTTATTCTTGTATTAAGTCTTAGAGATCCAGTGTATATTTTAGACTTACAGTATATTTCAATTTGGACAAGCCACATTCCAAGTGCTCAATACCCTGGAAAGCACAGTCTTAAATGACTGATAGTTGCACAATTGTCATGCTGGTTGGATTGTCGGTTGCGATGATAATGATATAATAGAAATTAACTGGGTTTTGGTCCATCCAGATCTATTTTCAAATCCTGGCTCCACTGCTTACTGGCTGTGTGGCCTTGCGCTAATCACTTAGCATCTCTGAACTTTAATCTCCTTATATTTGAAGCCAGGATATTAATCCCTGCATTTCAAAAGATTATTGTGTTATATAAAAATGTATGCATATGTAAGGTGCTTAGTATAATAGCTAGCACACAGTAGGAACTTAATAATAGGTATTTAGCATTATTAGTATCAATCATGGGTTATACATGTATAACAATAACAGTGTAGAATGTGACTAAGTTTTTAAAATCTGGAAAAAAACAACCTTTTATTTATAATTTTATCTAAAGACTATTTGTATCAAATCAGCATTTCTCGGTACTAGTTGCACTTGGTTTTGTTGTTAAAATATTTGATCTAATAAGATAACATTGATGAAGGTAGGACTCTATGATTTGAAACCCTTACGGAACAGAGACTGTAGAGAGCTACTATTTAAAAATGGCACGCACATGAACTTGATACTGCTCAGCATATACTGCAGTTGCTGTCCCACCTATGGAGCTACCTAAGACTGATGTTAGACAATTATGTTCTAGGGCCAGAGGGGAAGACTTCACCCCTGTAGGTAGTGTGAGGTTTCCCTGGGGAATGTGGAATTGCCCGTGTATGGTTTTACATAAAGGCAGATCATGGGACAGCAGATGACAGCACTGCTGTTGGTGGCACTTAGGGAGATCACTTTTGGGACTGTCCCTTTCTTTCTGGGAGATTCGGGAAAGTGGAGACCCGCACTCCACAAAAGAGGGGTATGAAAATCACTCCCAGTGGGAAATGACTAAAGGCCAGGGGCAGAAAGCAGAAAGGTCCCCAGTGAGGGATGTGTTGGGAGCGGCTTAGACCTGTGCCTCCTGGGAGGGGGCTTACCTAGTACTGGTTTTAAATTTCTCTGTTGTAATTTCCTTCTAATACCCCCCAAGCCTTCCGCAAAATCTTGTTAAATATTATACTCTGTTCTCAGCAGTCATGGGGGGAAGTTAAAGAGAAAGAACGGACGCATTCCTAATACAGGGGAGGAGCAGGCAGTGAGGAGCAGCTTCGGGGAAGGAGGGGGTCGCTGGCATGACAGGAGGTGACCGGCGCTGGGCATTACCAACAACGACCTTGCTGGAGCAGGAAGGGCAGGCCGCAGCGCAGGGGCTGGCTGCAGGGCACACGCCAGCAATGACAGGCTGGAGAGGATGTTAGCATCCCCACGGAGTCCCAGAAATGTAGGCGGGGACTAGCCCATTAAAGGAACTGAACTCAAAAGGATGGGTGCTCAATTATTGTAATGCAGACATTGAAAAGAATTGTGGCCACATTTTGCATCTCAGTCCGTGGGAGGCCTGCACATCCTTGCTACATAGCGGGAAATATTAGCTTCTCTGGCCATTTGCTCACAGCTGTATATTCTTGGACAAGCTATCCAAGTTCTCAGACCTTTAAGCATGCTCATCCTAGGAATGAGGGAATTAAATAAGATGGTTTTAAGGTTTCTTCCAAGGATATAATCCTTTACATCATAATTTGAGGACCAGCCACCTAATGCATTGGGTGAATAGATGCTAGATTTGGGTATAACATCATTCAAATTTAGAAATTCATAAAATAACCTGACTCTCTATATGAAACAAAAGTTTTCAGTTTGTACATTTGAATCAATTCAAGTATGATCAACTCTGAGAGATCCAGTGAAGATTTATAAAATGCATGAAAAATGCTAAAAAGTAAATGGAGGTTAGGACATACTTATTTAACTTAATTAAAGCAATAAGATCTCAATTTATTATACCAAATTATAGAATTAATTCAAATCTGTGTTGGTAGGAGTAAGCACATAGTAGGTGCTTAATAAATGTATGTTAGGTAAATGACTGAAAAATACTCCCAGACAAGTTTAGTTTAACTCTTGATGCTATTTGAATCATTTCTTCATTTCTTAACCTCATTAACTTCACATGGCTGCTTCAGTACTCAGGAACGGGAGCTTATTCTTCTGTTAGAATGAACTCTGACTATACCAGCACAAATGATACCAGTGATAAAGAAAAGAGGGATAGAGACATCTAAAAAAGTTGGCACACCTGTACAGAGAATTCCGAAATAAAATTGGGTTTTAAAAGAGTATTGTCAGCTTGGTGCGGTGGCTTACACCTGAAATCCCAGCACTTTGGGAGGCTGAGGTAGGAGGATCACTTGAGGACAACAGTTAAAGACCAGCCTGGCAACATAGCAAGACTCCATCTCTACAAAATATTAAAAAATTAGCTAGCTATGGTGGCGTGCACCTGTAATCCCAGCCACTCAGGAGGCTGAGGCAGGAGGATCACCTGAGCCTGGATGTTCACAGCTGCAGTGAGCTACAGTCAGGCCACTGCACTTCACCCTGGGAGACAAAGCGAGACCCCCTAGTCTTTTAAAAATAAATAAATAAGGATATTACCGAACAAAATACCTGGAAAGGCAACTGATAGGGGTGAAATATTGAAATGGTCCGTGGTAATGAGGGAGGCCACAGCCTAGGGTGAGATAAGTGTATGAAATTATCTGAAGATAAGCAACAGGTGATTTCTTAGCTTGGTTTGAAGCAAGAAGAACAAGCAAAGGAGAGGTGACTGCTTGGGAAAGATGGTATAAAGTTAATACTTTGATAGACGGACAGCATTATTAAGCTCCAAGTTGCTTTTTCTTCTCCATAAAAGAACATAAGAGTTGATCTACAAAGGGCAGAATAATCATAATAAAAAGGAGCATAAAAGTTTAGATAGTTAAAAATCAGAAAAGTTCAAGTTTCCAGTTCCTAAGAATTCCATCCAGTGTACTCAGAGTGCTCAGTTGTTGCCACTCAGCCATCTTTGAGAATTATTAAAAATTAGAGGAAAACTTAAAAGTTGAGGCTGGGAAAATATTGGACTGATGTTCCAAAAGAAGGGTAAAAAATGAATTTACTAGATGGTAAGTGAATCCAGAGGAAATCTAGTCTGATCTAATAAATTTATGGTTTATAAACTTTGAGAAAAGAATATGGTGGCTTTGTTAGGAAGCAACAGGGGATCAACAAGAATATATTGAGCCAATCTGACTTTAATATTACTAATATAGTTGCTTGGAGAATAGATTATGAATATATTAAGGCATAGTTTTGAGATTTTAGCAGAGCACTTGAAAAAGCCCTAATATTCCCTCATAGACAAAAAAGATAAAATATGGATGGAAAAGGATAAAGGATAGATTAGTTTCATAGTTATTTGAACAACCATATCACTAAAAAGTGTTAATTGTAAAGAATCAAAATGTACCACTAGAGAAAATCACTTACCCACAAAGGAATACAGTAAGAGAGAAAGAAAAGATCTATAAAACAACTAGAAAACAATTAACAAAGTGGCAGTAGCAAGTCCTTACCAATCAATAATTACCTTGAATGTAAATGGATTAAATTTGCCAATGAAAAGACATAGAGTCACTGAATGGACAAAAAAAAAAAAAAAAAAAAAAAAATACCTAATTGTATGCTGCCTATAAGAGACTCACTTCACCTGTAAGGACACACATAGACTGAAGTGAAGGGTTAGAAAAAGATACTCCATTCAAATAGAAACCAAAAAGGAAGATGACACCACATAAATACAAAAGGCCATAAGGGACTATTATAACAAATATATGCCAACAAATTAGAAAATCCAGACGAATTGGACAAATTCCTGGACATATACTACCTACTAAGATTAAACTCTAAGATTAAACTATGAAGAAATAGAAAATCTAAACAGACCAATCTCCTTACTCAGCCAAGTAAGGAGATTGAATCAGTAATAAAAAATTTCCATCAAATAAAAGCCCAGGACCTAATGGCTGCACAGCTGAATTCTACCAAATATTTAAAGAAGAACTAATACTAATTCTTGTCAAATAATTGCAAAAATTGAAAAAGAAGAAATTCTTCCAAACTCATTCTATGAGGCCAGCATTACTTTGATACCAAAACCAGACAAGAACACAACAAAAAAGGAAAACTATAGGCCAGTATTCCTGTTCAACATAGATGCAGAAATCCTAAAAATAAATACTAGCAAACAGAATTCAGCAGCGCATTAAATAAATCATTCCCCATGATCAAGTTGGATTTATCTCAGTGATGTAAGGATGGTTCCACACAAGCAAATCAATAAACGTAACACATCACATTAACAAAATAAAGGACCAAAAAAATGATCATTCAATAGATGCAGAAAAAGAATTTGACAAAATTCAACATCTCTTCATGATAAGAAAGAAAACTCTCAACAAAATATGTAAGAAACTCAAACAATTTAATAGCAAGAAAACAAATAACCCAATTAAAAAAAAATGGGCAAAAGACCTGAAGAGACATTTCTCAAAAGAAGACATACAAATGGTTAACAGGTATATGAAAAAGTGTTCAACATCACTAGTTATCAAGGAAATGCAAATCAAAATCACAATGAGATATCACTTCACCCCAGTTAGAATGGCCATTAACAAAAAGACAAAAGATAACAAGGGCTGGCAAGGATTCAGAGAAAGGGGAATGCTCATACATTGTTGGTAATAATGTACAGTAGTAAAGCCACTATGGAAAACAGTACAGAGTTTCTTCAAAAAATTAAAAATAGCAATCCCACTACTGGGCATATATCTAAGGAATTGAAATTAGTATGTTGAAGAGATATCTGCACTCCATGTTTATTGCAGCACTATTCACAATAACCAAGATATGAAATCAACCTAAGTGTTTGTCAACAGATGAATGGATAAAGAAAATGTGGTACCTATGCACAATGGAATACTATTTAGCCATTAAAAAGAATGAAATACTGCCATTTGCAATATGGATGAACCCAGAGGCCATATGTTATGTGAAATAAGCCAGGCACAGAAAAACAAACATCACATGCTCTCCCTCATATGTGGAATCTAAAACAGTTGATCACATAGAAGAACAGTCATCCCTCGGGATACTTGGGGAATTAGTTCCAGGTTCCCCACCCTACTGTATGAAAATCTGTGCATACTCAAGTCCTAAAGCCAGCCCTGTGGAATCTTCATATGAGAAAATTCAGCCCTCCATATACGTGTGTTTTGCGTTCCACAAATACTGTATTTTAGTTCTGCATTTGGTTGAAAAAAATCCATATGTAAGTGGACCCAAGCAGTTCAAACCCATGTTGTTCAAGCGACAACTGTAGAGAGTAGAATGGTGGTTATTGCAGGCTGGGACAGTTGGAGGGGTGGGACAGGGAGATGTTGGTCAAAGAATACATTTCCATAATTATGATTAGATACGAGAGAGAAATTTCAAGAGATCTTGAAGTTAACACAGCAAGGTAACTAATAGTTAATGATGATATATTCTTAAAAACATAAAGAGAGTAGATGTTATGTGCTCTTACTACAAAAGCAACTATGTGAAGTAATGCATTTGTTAATTAACTAGACTTAAGTATTCCACAATGGATATGTACTGCAAAACATCATTCTGTACATGATAAAAATATATAATATTATCTTTCAATGTTAAATAAATAAGTAATTGTTAATTGATGGCATGGAAAAAATCCTGTGCTGCTCAACATTTTCATTAGTGACCAAAATGACAAATTAGAAGTACACTTATTCAATTTAAGGAAGATGCAAAGATGATAGAGTTAACTAAAGGTCACATAGTTTTCAGGACTCTTTAGTACAATGACGGAAGCCTAGTTTAAATTAACCTCAGAAAGCAAACTGTCCAGTGGGTAAATCACTCCAGGCATAGTTGGATCCAGTTGCTCAAATAATGCTACAAAGCATTAGACTCTCTCTATACCTTGGCTCTGCTTTCTTCTGTGTTTGCTTCATTTTCAGGCAGGTTCTCTCAAATGAAATCACATATGGCATTAGCATCTCCAGGCTTATGTTCTACCAGTTCAATAACCGTACTGAAAAGAATAGCCCTCTTGCCCAAGAGTTCTGGTCAAAGTTTCAGGTTTGAGGCTCATCGTCCTGACTTGGAACATATGCTCACCTCTGAATCGATTGATTAATTGGGGAGCGGGCGGGAGGGATGTCCTCTCAAAACCCAAAAACTAAGACCAGGAAGAATCCCTGTGTTCTCCAAAGGGATTCTGCGCAGACAAAATATAGTGAACAATTACACCAAAAATAATAGGGTAAGATAATCATTTTTAAAAGCAAGCTTAAATAATAAAAGTCCTGAACTTGATTTAAAACAATCAATTTCATAAATTAAAGATGAGGATAGACCACATTTGTCAACAAACAATTCATTTGAAAAAGATTTAGAAATTATGTTAGACAATAAGCTCATTATGAACTAACAATGTGTTATAGAAACTGAAAGAACTAACTCAATTTTAAGTTGCCTCAATAGGAAAATCGTAACCCAATTATGGGATGCTATGGTCCCACTGTTTTCTTCCTTGGTCAGACCACAGCTGGATGTTACCATCTAGAAGGACATTCACAAAGTACAGTGCATCCGGAGAAGGCTAGCTAGGATGAAGTACTAAAAATCAACTTAAGAGAAGACCTGAAGAAGTTGGAGATTCCCATTCTGGAAAAGGGATCACCAAAGAGCGATGTTTTAAATATTTGAAAAGCAATCATACGGACGTAAGACTGACTCCATGTGTCCTGCTTCAATAGTAAGAGGTAATACCTGCAATGAAATTAATGGGAAATAGATTAGGGTTGGTTTAACAAGTAGTACTGTCCAGCAAAATAATTGGCTCCCCTGAGATAAAGTGAGCTTCTCTCAAACGTAATTATAGGAATGATATAGGACTGTGTTGGTCACAAGTCAACTCCTAAGCTGCATCTCCCAACTCTTAAAGCTATGATCAAGTGATTCCATGAATATCTTCTCCATTACAGGCAAGTTAATAAGAACTGCAGACCCTTTCTATTTTCAGTAGTGAGTGAAGGACCCAGGCCTTCTGGATCTACTACATGAATATGATTTTAAAAATTCACCACTCTGGTTGATTGGAAGGAATTCAGTGCTATGTGGAAGTAAGCCCCATGTGCAAAAATCTTAGAATATAAGACACTAAGGAAATCGAGGGTTTGGCCAAATGTCTCACTCACCTGGCACCTCATGCATTAGTGTGTGTTCTGCTCTCCCTCATAATTAATCTGATATCCACTTCCTCAGGGAAATGGTTCAAATTTCTATTAAAACCATTTTGATCATCCATGGATTTCTTTATCATATTATTTTACAACATGGATATTGTAAAAAATGTAATAAAGTATCAAGTGCATTGCAAAAATGTAATCAAATATCTGAAAGCATTTTATAAATATCAAACAGTATATACATGTAGGGGTTATTGTAATTATTATTATTCATTCCACCATGGCATAGATAACTTATACTTGCCTATATTAAAATTTTCTTTATAAATTTATGAGAATTAACTAAATCCTTGGAAGATATAAAATGAGCAGGTAAAAGATATCCAATTCCTTTAAATTGAGAACTACGGTAGTTCTAGCTTAAGGAGATGCTACATCCATAGTGGGTACTTAAATGTTACCTGAATGAATACCTGTGAGGATTAAATGAAATTTTGTGAAAAGTACTTTTTGAGGTGCTATATAATTCCCAAATCAAAATATTATCATTACTCTGTCCTCATTACTAACAATGTTTTTATTATCCTACTATTAATACAATGAATTGGCTTCCAAAATACAGATATTAATATCTGGACTAGGCCAACTCTACTTGATAATTAATATCAGAATTCTGGCACCTGGATGGGCAAAATCAGATAACAGTTTCCTGATAATCTGAATCAGGAGTGTGAGTGGTTCAAATACAGCAAATCAGTCTCTGACAGCTTTAATTATTAATGTTAATTATTAGCAAAGGGCACAATGTCAAATATAGGGACTTTGTGGCCACTCTGTCTTTTACAAATCACTCTTATATTCTATAATAGTGCTTACGTTAGCAAAATTGCAAAGTAAAAGCACTAGATCAATATTAAGACTACAGCCTTAAAAGGAATCATTGAAACCAATCCGATTCTTCTTTACCATAATTCCAAAAGACCAATAGGTAGGACTTATAAATCCTAAATATTCTGTAGATTTTTATTAGTTGCTTTTTAACAGGATGAATCTCATCTGTGATGGGGGGTTTAACTAAGAAATCATGAAGCTGAAACTTCTCATTTTGCAAATGAGAAAACAGATGACCACAGCAAGTAAGTGCCTTAACGAAGGTTAAGTTAGCAGGAGAGATTGGACATAAACAAAAGACTGAAGTCATTAGTGCTTTTCAGGAAAATTTTATGTATTCTTATGGTAAAATCTGACCACACATTTCATAAAACTACTCAATATTTCTGTAGTGCTTTTCCTTCATGGTCATTATCCCCACCGAATAAATATTATTAAACATATGTGAGGAGGCATGATTTAAATTGGTTGTTGTACTTGAAGGGTTATGATTCTTTTCCAGTAAGAACCAAGATTACAATCAAAAAGGGATAAAAATGTTACCCAACATAGCCAGATACACAAATGTGCAGGGAGCCCGAACGCTCTACTCTGCAGGCACAAGGTCTGCAAATAAAATGTGTCCATACATGTAGAGCTGTAGAAAATGTGAAAGATTTGTAAGAAATGGATGATGAGCAGGAAATATTGACCTTGTTTCTACTTGAGGTCAAAGAAATGCAAAGAGATTCCTTCGTATATTTTATTTCCCTGGGGAGAGCATGTTACTTAATTAAAAAAAAAAATCCTTGAGCAATGCAATCTCTCTAGTTGCCAGTGGTGCTTTCTTTTCCTAGTACTATTTTACCTCAGAATTATTTTTGCATTATTCAAAAGCAAAAAGGAAAAATTTGGCAAAGTTTAACCCAGTCAAGATGGATGTTAATTGCAATGTTATAATACTAATTTGTGCATCCTTACTCAACCATAGGAAACTCATTATGGCCTCATTTAACATTCTGAAAACATTTTTAGACCATTTATAGGTTCAAATGGAAATAAATATGACTATATGTGTAGAATTGTCATTTTAATCAAATTAAATTTTCCAATTAGAGAAAGAAGTCTTGTTAAGATCACCCATAATTCATATTCATAGAAGACTTCAGTTCAGGTTATAGAACTCCGCAAGACCATTTGGAACAAGAAATTTGGATTCTTGCCGTTATGTATTTGTCAGAATATGTTATTCGTGATTTTTTAAACACTAAAAGACTTTTTATAATAATATATTAATGACCCATAGTTTAAATCTTTTAAAATGCTAGCTGGTTTAGAATTCAAAGGTTGAATTTTGAAAATGCTGAGAAACTGAATAAGTATATTTCCAAACAGCATCATCATTTTAGAAGGAGCAAAGAGTTGAAACTTTGCTTTTCACAATAAATAAAAAATCCTGACACTCTTTCAGTGCAATTGCCTAAATACTAGTTTTTTTTAAGAAAAGCACATAGCTATCATATCTATAAAGCATAAATAAGAAAAACCAAAACAGAAAGTTGAATCTGGTCAGCTTGAAGAGTTTAATAGTATCATTAATAATAGATCCATAAACTTTGCTCATTTAAATAGCAAAGTTGAGTTCTTAAGCAGAATAAATAAATATACTCCATGGAATCAAAGACTTTTTAGGATGACTCATTACTTTCAACCCTGACATTCAGCTAATGATGACATATTACATTGCATTTATATCACATCGCATTTATATTACATTAGGAACAATCTTTATGACCTGATGTTCAGGGTTGGCGGGGTTTTTTTTTAATTTCTTCCAAACTTACACATTTTTTAAACATCTGAATTCAAAAAGCACAAATATGTTCACTATAATTAACATGCTGCCTGAGGTTTATAAGGTTTAGGAAGCAAGAACTTCCAGGATTCCTGAAGCGATCTAACCTTACAAGACAGATAGATGGTCTGCAGCCATCTCATCAGCAGGCTCAGAATTAGGTCTAGGTAAAAGGGGCTGTGACCCCAGATGTGTGATTGGAGGGGACTGCAAACCGTCTCCCATTCTACCCCTGCCCTGAATAGTATTTGTTATTCTGTTTACAAAAAGATGCATCCCTGTAGGCCAGGGCTGCAACTGCCAGAGTCCCCTGTTAAAATTCATTCCCTACATGGCTGAATATGTTTGTTCCACAAATATTTACTAAGTGCCTACTATGTTCTATGTTCTGAGTACTATGAAGAATATAGATAGCTTTGAGCTGTGGGGCTGCAGAAATATTAGAGAGTAGAAAAAAAAATTAGAGACAGAAAAATCTGGGTCCAACCTTATCAACACTGGCTGTAGGATCATGAATAAGTAACTAACTCTCGGTTTCCTGATCTGGAAAATAGGGATGATGGCTTCCATATCTATCATGGGGTATGGATCATAATTGGCTGGATTATGATTAACTCAGTATGTGGAAGGGATTTAGGAGCGTGCTCAGCACATACTAAACGTTCAATAATTATAGCTGTTGCTAATATTGTTATTAGCCATAAATACTACCCTCAAGTAATTTAAAGTGAAATAGGGAGTTAAGGTATCTGCCTACATAACTATGATACAAAGTATTAATAGGAAAAGTAGTTCAGAGAAAGAAAAGATGGATCTCTAGAAGTAGAAATCAGGGAAAGTTGGAGAAAAGAGGTCACATTAGAGCTGGATCCTGAGATCTGAGCAAATATTTCTAGAAAAGTAGCAAGTACTTCAATACCCAGTCAGGATTTGGTGCATTCATTCATTCATACATCCATAATAAACATTCTGGAGTTTAAGAGAGCTACGGAAAGAGACTGTGCACATTTTTATTAATGTGAATGGTGAGTTTGTGATTTTTGCGCTTCTGGGGAGGATGGATCTGGATGGGGTGCTGATGGCAGGGGGCAACTGTGAGTACTGGGTGCCAACTCCAAGGTGAATCACAGGGGATGGGGACGCGGGGCAGGAGGTAAGCAGAACCTTTCCCCTAATTCCTCAACAGGTTATTTAGGGAGGAATGATTCAATTGGAATAAGGATGAAATACATCAGTAGACACTGGCTGTGGTCTGTATGTCAGAGTACAGGGGACAGGAAATTTTACATTGAGGAGATTTTTAGTATTTCATTTTATCTCTAATATTGACTTATTAGCTATGCTTCTTTTTTGTTTTCAGTAGTTGCTCTAGGGTTTACTATATGCATCTCTAATATACCACAGTCTACCTTCAAGTAATTATTACACTACTTCACTTATAGTTTAGGAGCCTTATTTGATATACTTCTATTCCTTCCCTCCTGTCCTTTGTGCTATTGTTGCCACAAATTTTAATTATACATGTTTGATTAACCCTATAATACATTATTGTTATCATTCCCCTTGAATTAAACAGTCAATTATCTTTTAAGGAGATATAAAAATAAGGGAAAATATCTCATATTTGCCAACATATCTGCCATGTCTGTGCTCATCATTCTTTTTATTTTTTTTTCATCTGGTATTATTTTCCTTCTGCCTGAAGAACTTTCTTTAACATTTTTTAAAGTGCAGATCTGCCAGTAATGAAATCTCTCCATGTTTGTCTGAAAAGGTTTTTATTTTATCTTCACTTTTAAAGATATTGTCTTTAGGACATATAATTCTAAGTTGACAGGTTTGGGTTTTGGTTTTTTATTTCAGCAATTTAAATATGTTTCATTGCTTTGGGCTTACACATTTCTGATAAAAAAAATCTGTAATTATTTTTTATTTTTGTTCTTTTGTATATAATATGTATGTTTCTTCTCTGGATTCTTTTAAAATTTCTCTTTTTATTGATTTTTAGCAATTTGATTAAGATATACCTTGGTATATTTTGTATGTGTGTGCATGTGTTTATCCTGCTTGTATTTATGGAACTTCTTGGGCTGTAAATTTATAGTTTTTGCCAGATTTGAAAAAAAAATTAGCCATTATTTCTTCAAACAGTACCTACCCTCATTTTCCTGTGGCTCCAACTGTACAAATATTATACTGCTTGATATTGTCCCAGGGGCCACTGAGGAGCTGTTCATTTATTTTCAGAAAGTTCTTTTTGCAATTTATTTTTTTCTTTCTTTTAGATAGAAAAGATAGATATTTGTCATGTACAATGCAATGTTTTAAAATATGTATACATCATAGAATGGCTAAATTGAGCTAATTAACATGTGCATTACCTCACATACTTGCCATATTTTTATGGTAAGAATGCTTAAAATCTATTCTCAATGATTTTCAAAATTACAATGCATTTTTGTTAACTATAGTCACCACATTGTAAAAATAGATCTCTTAAACTTATTCCTCCTATCTAACTGAAAGTTTGTATCTTTTGACCCCACCCCCAACTTCCAGAGCCTGGTCACCACCATTCTATTCTCTACTTCCATGAGTTCAACTTTTCTAGATTACACATATGAAGACATAATGTCCTCTAGGTTCATCCATATTGTCACAAATGGCAGGATCTCCTTCTTTTTTGAAGCTGAATAGAATTCCATTGTGTCCATTGTGTGTGTGTGTGTGTGTGTGTGTATGTATGTGTGTGTATCTCACATATCTGTGAATTGAAAGACAGGTTATTTTAAAACTATTTTTTCTCTTTGCATCATTCTTGATAAGGTTTATTGCTATGTCCTGAAGTTCACTGACTTTTCTTCCACAGTATCTATGCTGCTAGTAATCCCATTCAGTGAAATTTTCATTTCTGATGTAATTTTTGCCTCTAGAAATTCCATTTGGGTCTTTATTGTATCTTCCACTTTTCTCCTATCGTGTTCACATTTTCCTTTAAATAGTTTAGCATAATTTTATAATAGCTGTTTTAACATTCTTGTCTGCTAGTTCTACCATCTCTGTCATTTCTGGTCAGTTTCTATTGTCTTTCCTTATCATTGTGGGCTACATTTTCTTACTTCTTGGAATATTTTTAAATTTTTTATTGGATGCTGGACATTGTTAATTTTCACTTTGCTGGGTGTGAGATATTGTTGTGTTCCTTGGATCAGTATAGGGCTTTATTTTGGTGGTTATGTTATTTTCAGATCAGTTGGGTCCCTTTAAGCTTTATTTCTAACCTTTTTCAGGGTGGGCCTTGAGTAGCCTTTAATCAATTCTATTACTACTGTGTGACCTATGGATACCATTGACCTGACAATCCTTGGTTGTTCTTTGCTCAGCATTGTGGTGATATACTTTACTCATGCACAGGTTGGTATTCAACAAAGACCCAAAAAGACTTCCTTGCAGATTTCTGGAGCTCTTATTCTGCGTGGTTTCTTCCTGCAAATTCCAGCCATCGTACCCTCCCCAAACTCTGACCACCATCTCCCACCTCAATAAGATTCTCCGCCCTGTGCCTATTGTTTAGAAATTGTTTCCAGGCAAAAGTTGTTACAGAACTTACCTCATTCATTCCCTTCTCTGAGACATCACACTCCTGTGCTGCCTGTTGTCTGATGTTTATAAACAGTTTTTTAATGTAGTTTTTACAATTTTCTAATTTACCATAGGAGGGTAAATCCAGTCCGTGTTACTCTCTCATGGCCAGAAGCACAATCCCAGGACTGGAGATGCTGAAGAAATAAATTCTGACTCTTCTCCAGTGAGTAGTAGTAATCAAAAGGCCCAGGAGACACAGCAGTGACATAAGATCATAGTTTTTTAGGGATTCTACGTTTTAACAAATGACTGCCAAAAGGCATTAGCTAATTTTACTGTGTCTATTTGGAGGAATATTTCCAGAGCAAAGTTACGGGCCCTTACCCTATTCAAATTTTTATCAATGACTTAGATTGAACAAGCCTATCAAATTTGGCAAGTATATAAAGTTAAGAACATTAGCGACTCTTCTGAATAGATTCAGAAAGCTTTCAGTAGCTTTCAACAGGCTGAAATTTAATGAGAATACATGTAAAATTTTTATTTCAGTTCAAAAGACCAAGGATACATGTACAAAATAGAAAGAACTACTGTCTTATCCAATTTACACATAAATGTCTACCATTTTATTTGACCACAAGCTTAATATAAACTGTACTGACATTGATTTAAAAAAACAAAAGGTGGGGGGAATGGGAAGAAAATGAAAGAAGAAAAGAGACTTTAAGCCAAAGATAACAACGCTGCTTTCAGACTCCCGAGGGCAGGCAATTTGTTTTATTTACTGATGTATCCTCCTCACAGGGCTTGAAAAATCCTAATATGCTTTTGTGCAATAAATTGTGGTCAATTCTAGACATCGCATTGTAAGTGGTACATTGACAATCCAGAATGCATCCTGAATAGGGATCCCAGCATTCTGATGGTTCTGGAAAATATCCCAGTACAGAAATAGTTGAAAGCATTTTGTGTTCGAACCAAAGAAGGTAAGACTAAGGAGGGAAATGTAGACTATCTTAAAATATTTGAAGGGCTGGAAAATATTTGATGAGGTTGTCAAACTGCTCTGTGTCTCTCTAGGATAGAACACTACGACTATGGAGGAAAGTTACAGGAAAATAGGTTTGGGTCTAACAATGGAATATTATCTATCTTCAGGAATAAAGTCCCAAATACTAGACTGATTTATTCATCAGATTCACCACTTAAAATATTTTGAAGAGGTGTTTTAAGATGGCTTTGGAATTCTATTTCTCTTCCAACTCTATAAATCCATGACTTCTTAGTACCAATAAAATAAAATAAACATTTTTACCTCTGTCTGGGTCATGATGGAAAATCCTTAGAATTGTTTTACTGTCACTGACCAGATCCTTGTCACTGTGTCTTCTACCACAAATAAATGTTTTTGCTACTAGAGGACAATCAGTCTCAAACTTTGCCACATTAGAGAATCTCTTGAAGTAGAGATGGATGAGAAGAGATTGGGGAGATCAAAGGAAGCACTAAGTGCTCTGTGTTGGATGACACGGGGAACACACAAAAAGAAGCCCCAGCTCTTTCCATGGGTGGGGATAGGTCTATACTCTACTAACCAACTCATTTTTGCACTCAACATTTTACATTAGTATACAGCATATTATTCTGATGCCACTTTTTCACTTTTCCAATAACTAAAACATAAAAATGTGTTATCTATGGCAAAATGCAGATAATCATTGAAACTGAATAATGGTACATTGGGATTGATTACATTATCGTGTCTACTTTTGTGTATATTTGATATTTTTCTTACTAAACAGTTCTTATTTAAAAGATGACTTCCGGCCGGGTACGGTGGCTCACGCCTGTAATCCTAGCACTCTGGGTGGCCGAGGAGGGCGGATTGTTTGAGCTCAGGAGTTCGAGACCAGCCTGAGCAAGAGTGAGACCCTGTCTCTACTAAAAATAGAAAGAAATTATCTGGCCAACTAAAAATATATATAGAAAAAATTATCCAGGCATGGCGGCACATGCCTGTAGTCCCACCTTTAGGCGGGAGGATCGCTTGAGCCCAGGAGTTTGAGGTTGCTGTGAGCTAGGCTGGCGCCATGGCACTCTAGCCCAGGCAACAGAGTGAGACTCTGTCTCAAAAAAAAAAAAAAAAAAAAAAAAAGATGACTTCCAATTTTATTTATTCATGTTCAGAAATAGCATTTTTCTCTTCTCTTAATTGTGCCTTGCATGTGGAGGGAGCTCCACTAGTTCAACACCCATTTCCTCATTCCTCTATGACTCTTGGCCCGAACTTCCCCCAGACAAGTGGAGGGACTTATTTGATAGGTGCAGTTGAGATAGGAACATGGGTATGCATGGCTCATCCCCTTCCCTCCCTCCTTTTGAGAGTCACCTACCCACAGAAAGCATACACCTGGTCTACCCTCCATACTGTAAGCTGTAGAGCGGCAGCCCCCATGAGGGGAAGCTAGTTCAGTGCTACCTGTGCCCAAGAAGGTAAGTCCAACTCTGGGGTGTAGTAGTAGAAAGTCCATTGGTGCTACAATCCAAGCCTTGTCAACTAGTCTAGGTTTTATAAAGCTGACAGTTTTATGCCAATCTACCTGAGTTCTTTGTCTTTCTCAGAGGATTCAGAATTCTGCAAGAAAGAAGGATGCCTTGCATTGGTCCCTTATAGCCCTAACAATTCTTACTTCATACCTGGAAACCCTTTCCACTCTTTCTCCCATGTTCACCTTTGTTGGTCAGCCTTCCTGAGAAGCTTTTTCTGAAGTACTCCATCAGGGGAGTTACTAATTCCTCCCCCACGCTCCCGCTCTCAGCATTCTGTTTGTACCTACATTATGTCATCTATAGAATTGTGTCATCATTATCTGTTTATATGTCTATGTTGCCAACGAGATGGTGCCTTCTAGAGCAAAGAATGTCATTCATCTACATGTATCCAACACTGGCATAATGCTTGGGTCTCAGTTAGGTGTGCTAAAAATGTTCTATAATTGAATGAATGAATGAAAGAATGAGTGAAATACTTAGTATTTTCAATGAGTAGTTATTAATTCTGAAGAGTGGTTTATTTTTAAGACCTTAGTCATTTTTGCTGATAGAATCTAAGAGCTCTAATGCCTGAGACATCAATCATGTATCCCATTTGAATTTTAATCTATATTGACTTTATTAATTTATAATTTACAGGCTCTAAAGGCAATGTATTAGTTTACTCAGCCCCTCAATGATTACACTATGGGAACAGGGGTCAGGAATCCTGAATTTTATTTTTGGCTCTGTCACCGATATACCTTTGCCTTTGAAGAAATCACTTAACCAGATTGGTGCTTCAGTTCTATACCTATAAAATGGAGGCACTAATTTTCTTAGCAAGCATTCTCATATCCCTTATTAACTGAAACTTTCCATATAAAACCTTTATTTTCAGTATTATATATTTAGTTATAATTTCAGGCCACACATGAAACTTGGAAGCTTATTGAAAAGCCATTGCATGTAATGCTGAGATATATATTTTTTTACTTTTTATTGGTACAAAAGAATTCTTTAATATTGAAAGAATCAGAGTCCATAAAATTACTCCTGTTCAATGGAGAGGTAATCATTTCCACACTTTGAGTAAATTAAGGAATAAAGACAAAAGTTGGTATTATTAAATTTGGTGATACATGAGGGGGAAATGTTCACATTAAAATACAATAATGTATCCGTTGAATGGTTATTTCAATAAGAATGAAAGTTTGATTCAGTATCAGAATAGAATTACATAGCTTCTTTATTTCTAGTACCTGGAAAATTTCCCATTGTCACACACCTGTCTCTATAGTTTATGCGGGGAAAGAAGGAAGAAGAAGAACAAGAGACACTACTGAAATGGTCAAGACATCTGTAACTGAGACAACCAGTAACACACCCAATATTCATTCTTCCCTTCTTTTATTAAATACAAAATTCCAATTTTATTCTGAACAACAAGATTCTTGAGTTTAAAAAAATTACATTTCCAGCTTCTCTTGCAGCTAGGTGTGCCCCTGACATTAAGTTCTGGCCAGTAAGATGACAGCAAAAGTTGTTGGAAATGCTTTCCAGAGAGAATCCTTAAAAGGATGACAGACAGCTATAGCACCCCTGGTGCCCTTTGCCTCATCTCCTTTTCCTCTATCTGGAATATAGACATGATAGCTGACTTTTCAGCAATCATTTTGAGACTTTGAGGATAGAAGCCAGTGCTAAGGACAGAAAAGTAGTAAAATTAAAAGGATCCCAGGTCCCAGGTGACTCCATAGAGTTCTCATGACAATCCCTGGGCATTCTCCAGGACCAACTACTTCCTTTCTGTGATGGAAAATAAACTCTTCATCTCTTTAAGCCACTGTGATCATGTTGCTGATACTGGCTCCCAAGTGCAATTTCTAAATGTTAGAACACATCCTATCTTAAGAGAAAGACACTTCCAGACCCACATTACTTTAGAAGTCTTGTTGGGCAAGAAAAACATTGTTAGATGTTTTACTGCTTTTGCGTGCCAAGTTAAATTTTAAAATCATAGATTGAGAAATGACCAGCTACCTTTGGAAACTCTGCATGGGGTCATGGCTCCAAGGGACACATTCAAACCAAACAGCTTTCCACCAAGCAGAAAACCAAAGAATCCATTTAGCTCCAAGCATCTGTGATTCCTAGTATATGTGGTCCAATGAAGGAGATGATATTGGTTCCTATGAATACTGCTACATTGTTTTCATCATTACAAGCATCTGTTCATAGGTCTATTTTTCCCTATAAACTGTGGGTAGGATCCTTGAGGGCTGAGATGGTCATGTTAGTCATTGTGTCCCAAAGTAGTTGGCACTCTAGAGATAAATGTTGAATGAATTAATGAATTTGTAAGCTCTGAAGTTCTCACGGGTAACTAGTGGGGCTAAGGGCCATAGGCTAGCTTTAAGCCAAGAACAGCCAGTTCATTCTTCCCTTTGCTGAAAAAAAGCAGTGGGTAAAATGAGAATGGGAAGGGAAAGTAGTCTTTTTCCCTCCACATTTAGAGAAGAGACATTCCATATGGAAAAGATGGTACTGACTGCACTACTGGTTCATCATTTCGACATTCCTGGGATGACAGGAATCCTTGCCCCCACTTCTGATGTAGGAAAACAATCCACACTTAGATCCAAAGGCTATGAGAAGAAGCTGGCAGGGGGAGCAAGCAGTCACAAAGTGGAGGAAAGCATTTCCATCCGAGGGGAAAACACAGCAACGTGATAAAGCAGGAAGCATTTTGGGAATCTTTACTACTTTGGTGAGAGATGCCTGTGTCCAAGCACAAAATTCCACTCAGATTAGTAATAGCAATTCTGAAACCGGTTCCCAAAGTGGTTTTGGTCTTGGAATAATTTAATCAAAGAAAATCTTAAAGTCCAATATGTAAAACAACAGAAGTGGAGCTTCCCTGGTTGAAGAGGCAGGTGAGAGATTCAGTGACCTCTTATTCCCCATCCCTCCATCCTCCCCTATCCCCACGTTGCCCTTGGTGGAAAGAGCACAGTTTGAAAACCACTCAGTACTATCTGCTTGCTCTGCCTATAAATGAACCCATAAGTTAAGGAAATATCCATTCCTTTACTCATTTCCCAGCAGCAGAAATAACAGATTAGCCCCAAACTGAAAGCTTCAAACTTCAACCCAAGTCTAGAGTCCAAAGTGCCTCCCCTTTCTCTGACAACTATTTCACCTGTCTGCTGGTGCTCAGAATGAAGCAAGACATTAAATTACTCTTTCAACATTTGCCTGAATGCATTCCTTTCACTTGACAGTGTACTTTAGTTTAAGAGAAGCGATTTGTTATATGAATTATGCAAAAAGCTTTAGCATGACTGACTAACACCTTTCCTTACATATGCCTTTGATAACCTCCCCAAACAGCCTTTGGCCATCAGAAAGACCAGGAAAGAATCCAATTAGGTACCTTAGTCCATTCTTCTTGATCAAACAACATTTCTGGTGTTTCACATTCTTTCAGTTGCTCAGATTTAGTGCCATCCTATCTGGACACCAGATGTTTTATTTGAAAATAGTTGCTAGAATATAAATGAAATGAAAACTAATCAGGTTGTTATAAATTCAAATAAGGTAGATTGTTTCCTTGAGAAAATCTGTGGTGACTGAGCAAGCAAAGAAGTATTTTCATTAAATGAAACCTGGGCATCACACGTAGCGCCGTGTAATCTTCCCACATAGCTCTGGGCACTCCATAAATATTAAATAGTAACAGTAAAACCACCATGGCCATGACCTGAAACACCCCTGGATTCTCTTGGCTTCTCATGAACACTAACTGCCTAACCTGTCTAATGGTATGATGTTTGTAAGGGGAAAATTTGTAAACCGATAGCCTAATTCTGCACTTAACTAGGAAAAAGAAGCATAGTTCTTGTCAAGCAAGTTTAAAAGTTCAAGTATTTATTTCTAGATGCTGATAATAAATGTAGCCACTTCTCCTATGCTCAGGTATTTGGTGGAGACAACTTAGGCTCAGGATGCTATTTTCAAAGTTCAACCATAAGCACAGAACGTTCTCGATACTTGAAGTTTACTTATTGTATTAGTTTGCTAGGGCTCTCATAACAAAGTATCATAGGCGAGGTGGCTTAAACAACAGAAATTTATTTTCTTACAATTCTGGAGGCTAGAAGTCTGAGATGGAAGTGTCATCAGGATTTATTTCTTCTAAGACCTCTCCCTTAGCTTGCAGATGGCCATCTTCTCTTTACACGGTCTTCCATCCGTGTGTGTCTATGTCCTTACCTCGCTTTCCTATAAGGACATCAGTTACATTAGATTAGGGCCTACCCTAATGATCTCATCTTACTTTCATCACCTCCTTAAAGGCCCTGTCTCTGCATAAGTCACATTTAGGGGTTAGGAATTCAGCATATGAATTTGGAGATGCAGTTTGGCCCGTAACACTTATAATAACTAAAGGGGACTTCATGTGCACTTACTACCCAATCCCTCATTTTACAGTTGAGGAAATTGAATCCAAAGAGATGAAGTTTCATGCCCATGAAAATATTTAGGGTAGAGACAAAACTAGGACCAAAACAAAAGTTTCTTGGGCTTCCAGTCCACTGCCCTTTCTTGAAAATTTACAGAGAAAAAAATGGTTCCATGAAAACCCTACTTTATGTACAGTGGAGTTGCGGTGTAAAATGTATTGCAGTAGTTCCTGGATCACTGTTGATATGTGGATGGGCACAGTGACATTCACATCGGAGCTGCCCACTCCCCCTTAGTCTCAGATATAATTGCACTGACATGTGGCTTCAGATTTGTAACCAAAACTGTGACTTCACAGGCCTGTTAAGAAGTATATGCATTTCAGGTACCCTCAAGGCAATCCTCTGGAAGTGGGAAGAAAAATATTAGAATTTCTATGTTACTTTTTTTATCCTAAAGAAACACATTACTTGAGATGCACGCAATGTATGGATTGACGCTGGTCAGGTGTCATGTGGCACTGAGGGAAGAATGGGTGTTCCCTGAGAGACACTTTGAACTGTCATCAATTATAATTTATAGCAGGTGCCTGGTTAAATAAATTTATGGTTTATATCATCTAGATTGAACTAAATTACCCCTCATGAAATGGACAAATGGCTTGAAAGGATTCTTTCAAAGAATGTGCAGATTGAAAATATCATAAATAATAAAAGCACAGGTAAATAAGAAAATGGCTGAGCTGAATACTTTTATTTCCAGTATAAGCTCATCATGTGACACAAGATGAGGTAAAAGCAATGATGACCTAATTATATCTGACATGTTGAATCTCATGCTTCTCATGGTTTTTTTTTCTTTTTAAAGGGGAAAAAAATCCCACAGGATTTTATGTGATTGATAGGAAAAAAAACTTACTTTTAAAGTAATGTTTATTTTCTCTTTATCTCATCCTTTATGCATTTACTTGTGGTTATCTCATTCTTTATGCATTTACTTGTGGTTACCTGTACATCATGTACGGCATATGCACATAGGATGCTATAAGGAACCAAGCACGTTTTACAGTGTTCATCAGTGCATGCGTAAGTAAACATACACATAAAGTTTTGCTCTATTTTTTGTTGACATACATCTAAAAAGTTTGGCAGCCACTGGCCACAGTATTCTAAGCAGTGAAAGCACAGGACAGGTGCCTTTCCGCAAGGAGCTGCCCTTTCTTCTAGAGATTTCTGTACACAGGAGCACGTTTGTATTTTGGGTTGTTGTTTTTAAGTTTTTTATTATTTCAAAATATTAAGGGGGTGCAAAGGTTTTTGTTACATAGATACCTTTTATAATGCTTAAGTCAGGGCTTTTAGTGTGTCTATCACCCAAATAATGTTTTTAACTTTTTACTGACATTTAATATATATACAAAAGTTGCACAAATCACAATGACTTTCCTCAAAGTGAATGCATCCATGTATCCGATACCCAGATCAAGAAGTATAATAATTCCAGAATGCCAGGGGCCTCTCTAATGGCCCCTGCCAGTCAGTAGCCCACCCAAGGATAATAACTATCCTGTGTCTTATATTATAGATTAATTGTGCCTCTTTTTGAACTTTATATAAACGGACTCATTCTCCCTCTCTTTTTCTTATTGATTTGTAGGAGTTCTTTATGTATTCTGGATGCAAGTCCTTTGTATTAAAAATATTTATGTATTCATATGTATTGAAAAATACTCTCTTCCACTCTGTGGCTTGGCTTGCCTTTTTATACTCTTAGTAGTGTCTTTTGATGAACAGAAGTTCTTAATTTTAATATAGTCCAATTTATCAAAAATTACTCTTTTAAAAGAAAAAAAACCTGCCAGCCAAGAATTTTATTTCCTGCCAGACTAAGCATCATAAATAAAGGAGAAATAAAGTCTTTCCCAGACAGGCAAATGCTGAGAGAATTTGTCACCACTAGACCAGCCCTAAGGGAAATACTCAAAGGGTTCTTAAACATGGAATTGAAGAAGCAATATTTACCACCACAAAAACACACAAAAATATAAAACTCACAGGTTTTATAAAACAATCACACAAAAGAGAAAGAGAAAGGAATTAAATGACAACATGACAGAAGTTTAACAAACCACAAAGACAAAAAGACAGAGAAAAAGAAAGAAACGAAGAAATAATATTAATAAAACAACTAGAAGTTAACTAACAATATGACAAGAACAAAGCCTCACATATCGATATTAACCTTGAACATAAATAGATTAAATGCTCCACTTAAAAGATAGATTGGTAGAATAGATTTTAAAAATATGATCCATCCATATGCTCCTTACAAGAAACTCACCTTACTCATAAAGATACATATAGACTGAAAGTAAAGGGATGGAAAAAAACTTCCACACAAATGGAAACCAAAAGAGAGCAGGAGTAGCTATACTTACATCAGATAAAACAGACTTTAAATAAAAAATAGTAAAAAAAGATAGAGAAGGTCATTATATAATGATAAAGGGATCAATCCAACAAGAAGACATAATGATTCTAAATACATAGGCACCCAATATCAGAGCACCCAGAGTCACAAAATAAATATTAGTAGACCTAAAGAAATAAATAGACAGTAACACGATAATAGTGGGGAAGGCGGAGTCAATACCCCACTCACAGCACTAGACAGATCATCAAGACAGAAAATCAACGAAGAAACATTGGACTTAAATTGGACTTTAGTTCTCTGGTAAAAGTTTCCATTAATCTATATTTCTTTCTTTTTTCTATTTTCTTGAGCACAATAATTACTGTTGTTCGAAAGCTCATACCTCTTAACTACAATACTAGATCACCTGTGAGTCTGTTTCTACTGTCTGACTTTTCTCTTGGAGTTTGGTTATATGATGATGTTTCTTGGCATAACTAATAATTTTTGTTTGAATGACAGGCATGTTTACTCCAGATGATGTTACATTTCACCAGAGAAAGTTCATAATTTCCTCTCTAGGTATCATAAATTCAGGGGGAAAACAATCCCCTTTATCCAAATGGAAGTGAGCTGAGTCAAGGCTGTGTTATAGTTTTGGTAAAACTTAGTCTAGCTCTAATTAAACACTGTATCTAAAGAAAAGCACTAATAACTGAGAATCTGATGAGTCTTTGCTTCTCCAGAACTAAGAGATGTGAAAAAACCCCTTCTGTTTTTAAACTTAGTTTTGTTAACTTCATAGGTATCTTCAGAATTTGGCAAGTATCTTGAGGAGAAAATAAACCATGTATTTGAGGCCCCACAAATGTTTAATTTTTGTCATTCTAGCCTTGTACAACTGCAAAAACTCTACTGGTTTCTTTGACTCCTGACAGCAACACTCTGCCTCAGTCCAACAAAATGTTCAGCCATGAGCAGAACAAAATCCTTAAAAAAAAAAAAAAAAAAAAGAGAGAGAGAGAGAGACAACATGAAGGTGATTAGCTTATCTCTAAGAGGTTTTCTCCTTTCCAGAATTTTAGTCCTTCTATTCCTCCTTGCTTCTCCATTTCTTTTCTTTTTTTTTAATTTCAGAATATTACAAGGGTACAAATGTTTTCGTTACACAAATTGCTTGTGTACAATTTGAGTCAAAGTTATAAGTGTGCCTATCACAGAGATAGTGTGCATTATACCCATTAGGTGTGTGAATTTACTGATCCTCTCCTGCCCCTCCCACCTGCTGGATTTCCAATGAATTTTATTTCCATACATGCATGTACACACTAATCTATTAATTTCAATTAAATGGTGAGTACATGTGGTGTTTGTTTTTCCATTATTGTGATATTTCACTTAGAAGAATGGTTTCCAGTTCCATCCAGGTTAATACAAGAAGTATTACTTCACTATTTGATTTTATGGCTGAGTAATACTCCATGGTATACCACATTTTACTAATGCACTCATGTATTGATGAACACTTGGGTTGTTTCTACACCTTTGCAATTGTGAATTGTGCTGCTGTAAACATTTTGAGTGCAGGTGTCTTTTTTATAGAATGTCTTTTTTTCCTTTGGGTAAATAAACAGTAGTGGGATTGCTGGATCAAATTGTAGTTCTACTTTTAGTTCTCTGAGGTATCTCCATACTACTTCCCATAGAGGATGTACTAATTTTCAGTCCCACCAGCAGTGTATGAGTGTTCCTATCTCTCCACATCCATGCCAACATTTGTTGTTTGGGGACATTTTGATAAAGTCATTGTGGTTTTGATTTGCATTTCCCTGATGATTAAAGATGTGGAGCAGTTTTTCATATGTTTGTTGTCCATTAGTCTATCTCCTTTTGTAAAGTTTCTATTCATCTCTTTTGCCCACTTTTTGATGGGGTTGTTTGATTTTTTTTTCTTGTTAATTTGCTTGAGTTCTTGATAGATTCTAGCTATCAGCCCTTAATTGGATGTATAGCATGCAAATATTTTCTCTCATTCTGTAGGTTGTCTATCACTCTAATGATTGTTTCCTTGGTCATGCAGAAGGTTTTTAATTTGATCAGGTCCCATTTATTTAATTTTGTTGTTGCTGTGATTGTTTCTGATGTCTTATTCATAAATTCTCTGCCTAGGCCAATATTTATAAGAGTTTTTCCAACATTTTCTTCTAGAATTCTTATAGTTTCATGCCTTAGGTTTAAGTGTGTTACCCATCATGAGTTGATTTTTGTGAGTGGTGAGAGGTGCAGATCCTGTTTCAGTCTTCTACATGTGGCTATCCAATTTACCCAGCATCATTTATTGAATAGGGATTCTTTTCCCCAGTGTATTTTTTTGTCTGCTTTGTCAAAGATCAGATGGCAATATAAGGATAGTTTTATATCTGGGGGATGGGCACACTTATAACTTTGACTCAAACAGTACAAAAGCAATTCATTTAACCAAAATTTTTTACCCCTGTAATATTCTGAAATAAGAAAAAAAATCCATCACTATCAAATGGGCTTCATCCCAGAGATGGAGGGATGGTTCAACATATGAGAATCTATAAATGTAATTAACCACATAAATAGAAGTAAAACCAAAGACTATATGATCCTCTCAATAGACACAGAAAAAGCATTTGACAAAATTCAGCACCATTTTTTGATAAGAATGCTTAACAAAATTGGCCTAGATGGGACTTACCTCAAAATGATAAAAGTCATATATGACAAACCAACGACTAACATCATACTGAATGTGGAAAAATTGAATGCATTCCTGCTTAGAAATGCAACCAGACAAGGTTTCCCACTATCACCACTTCTATTTGACATACTGCTGGAAGTCCTAGCTAGGGTAATCAGACAAGAGAAGGAAATCAAGGGCATCCAAATGTGGGTGGAAGAGGTCAAACTATTGCTCTTTCTGACAATATGATCTTATATCTAGAAAACCCCAAAGATTCTGCCAAGAGACTATTAGAGTTGATAAATACATTCAACAAAGTCTCAGGTTACAAAATCAATGTACACAAATCAGTAGCATTCATATATGCCAACAGCAGTCAAGCTGAGAACCAAATCAAAGACTCAATACCTTTCACAATCCCAACAAAGAAAATAAAATACCTAGGAATATATTTAACTAAGGAGGTGAAAGACCTCTACAGGGAGAACTATGCAACACTGAGGAAGAAAATAGCAGAGAATGTAACCAGACATAAAAACATGCCACGCTCATGGATCAGCAGAATCAACATTGTTAAAATGTCTGTACTACTCAAAGTGATCTACAGATTCAATGCAATCCTTATTAAAATACCGACATCATTTTTCACAGATCTAGAAAAAATAATTCTATGCTTCGTATGAAATCAGAGAAGACCCCATTTAGCCATAGCAACCTTAAGCAAAAAGAACAAATTTGGAGGCATCAATTTACCAGACTTTAAGCTATACTACAAGGCTATAGTAACCAAAACAGCATGGTACTGGCACAAGAACAGAAATATAAACCAATGGATCAGAACAGAGAATCCATTTCTTTTTTAAACATATGAATTTGTATGTGAGTGAGTGTGTGTGTATATGTGTGTGCATGTGTTTTATCAATCTTTTCTGGATGTTTTTGGCATGAATGTATGACATAAACTATTTCTTTTACCCTGTAGTATAAATCCTGTCTGTTTGAGAAGTAAAATAAACAGTAGTCTTAATTACTTGCTGCTTGGAAGAGGTTTTGAATCCCTAAATTCTATCTAAAGGGTTTTTCTTTTTCTTCTTTGATTGTTTTATGGATGAAGAATTACATTAGGACCAATATTTATTTTTTAAATCCTGTTGTTTAAAGGCCAAGGGCAATGTGAAATAACAAAGTTAAATGATCCTTTTGTAGTTTGAAATCTAGCCAGTCGTAGGGCAATTACAAAAAGCAAGCAATTACATAAACACAAAGCAAGCTGGTGACAAACATGCAGAATATGGTGACTTGTGCAATGTTCTCTTCTCACTATCAAGTTGAAACTCTCTGTTGCTAAATGACATTAACTAAATGTCAAATGGAGTGGTTGAGAATGCCATGAGCTTCTTAAATATACTACACACATCATTTGCCAACTGTTTCTATAGCAAGAGTAAGTTATTCATAAAAAACTACTTTTTCATTATATATTAATTCTGATCTGAATTTCATTAGGATATGAAAATTACATAGGGTAAAATACCTATTCATATGAATATATCTCTCTCTGAGGATGCTATTTTGGAATTATTATTTATCATATTTTAAGGGGAAAATAATTCTTTCCTTTAATTATTTAAAGATATCCAATGAAGCTTAGAATAATGTATTGAATTTTTCATAAATAAATTCTGCCATTTTATTTTATTTTTACTTATTGTCTATGATAATGTTAATAATGTTAATATAATAATGGCTAAATATTGTTAAATGCTGAACAATCTTTCATAAGACTCAGTGCTTTCTGCTTTCTACCCCATTTCATTAAATCATCACAGCAACTATATGAGTAGTTATTCTTGACCTAATTTTACAGATGAAGAAACTAAGTTTAGGCTGATACCTAGATCTGTTTGATTCCAGAGCTAATACTCTTAACAACAACAGTATGCTGTCTCTAAGGATAAATGAAAGGTGATGCATTGATTTCCAATTTGATAGATAACCTATTTCTTGCTCCTTTTCAAACTGCATTAGGTGGACAGATAGGTAAAGATAGAAAAATGCAAGTTAAATTTATCAATTCTGTCACTTGTCTAAGGCTCAAATAAATGTTGACCAAGGAGCAAAGGTTGCAGCTAAGATAAATTTCTGGTATTATCTGAAGATCACAATTTTCTGTGTCATCTCTGTTCAACAGGAACTTAAAAGGTTAACCTTGTGAATTCTTCTCATCCCTGCTCTTTCTGTGGAGATAGCTCTCCTGTCTCTACTTTCTTGCTGCTTCTTCAGTGCCTCATGGCCTAATCTGATCCTTTATTGTCCAATGACCTAAATTCTACTGAAAGGAGCTATGTAATCCAATCTGCTGTCAATACTAGCTCTATTGAGCTGCATTTGGTGATTGATTACTTTTTGATAAAATCATAACTCATTATATAATGACCTTGACCCATCCTAGCTTCCTTTTTCCCTTCACCCATGCTTTTAATTATTATTACCATCATTGTTGCTGCTGTTGCTGCTACTGCAGTTGTTATTATTATTGTCCATGTGTCTTAATTAATGCTTTCATTTTACACCATTTAGCCAGACAAGTCTACCTTACTGATATTTCCCCACCATATGCCTCTTTCTTGTTAATCTTAATAGAGATATCAAAGACTCCAATTTCATTATAAATTAATTCTACTTCCTCTGGGATACTTAAAAATTTTAGGTCTCTGTAAAAGCATCTGCTATAAGTTTACTTTTTTTTCCATTCTGTAATTTTTATATCATTTTTAAATCAAAACAATAAGAATAAAGGTGTATCTTAGATCACAATCCCCATGCTTATATTATCTGCAAGATAGCCAATCTTAATTTCTGTGGTCTTATTTTCAGTTCATTATTTAAAATAACTCTTTTCCCTCAGATTGAATGACTTATAGTTAGAAGTATTTTTAATGGTTTTAGAAGCTTCCTTAGACAAATTCTGAAAATTATAGTCCAGTTTTTGGAAGTAACACTTCTGAATATAGCCCTTCTGAACACTGCAAGGTAACGCTCTAGGAAATAGGGATCAGTGTAGCCAGGCAACGATTTCTAAATCATCACATGGTCAAGCAGTAAGGTGAATATAAAAAATGCAGGCAGAGGTTCTATAGAACCCCTCTGGAGGGGATGTCTTAATATTAGCATTACAAAAATGTCTCCAGCTCCCCAATCTTAAATACATAATTTGTGAATAACATTATGGGTTTGCAGCTGGCAGTGAAGTATGATATATTGTTAATGCTTTTTGCAAACGTTCGAGTGGATATCTATGAAGACTCTATTGTCTCTGATGGTTTTCATATAGCACAGTCCAAAAAACACTTCAATCTCCTGCTAAACTAGAGATTTTACTGTTCTTCAGATCATTAGAATTTTTATTACATCTAAATAAGAAAGGCCATTATTAGGATCAATTCATAGCTACAGAGTTTGGAATTTTAGAATTTGCTCTATGAATTTGGCTTGTACTCTCTGGAATCTAAGCTTTCATTTTGGGGGGATAAAAAGATAAGTTAACTTTTTGTACCTCTCTTGGATAGGAAGACAGCCCTGACAATATTTAAATACTCTGCCAGAAAGCCAAGCATATCAGGTTCCAATTAACATTCTCAATCCAAACTCATCTCAATTTTTCTCAGGTTGCAGGAGATTGGGCTATACTGAAGGGTTGTACTTATAAAGTGATTATGAAATTTTCTCCTGTCATTCAGTTTCGTGTGATATCTCTGGGCAATTTCTGATGTTGCTACTGTGGCAACAGCATATTTAGTGCTTGTCACAGACAGAAGCATTCTGAAATTGTGAGGGAGGAGCCCTGATTTATAATGTGCTACAAATTGCTCTCAGCACTGGAATACAAATTCAAATATGATAGTTGATACCAATCTGCAATGTATTTTGGAGTAATCCCAATTGCTTATAAAAATCCCTTGATGGTTTAGGGATACATTTTGTCTACCAAACAGTCACTCTGACTGCATTGAGAATTCAGACACAATTTTTAAAATGCAAAAGGGATTTCAGGGTAAATTAGATTTTTTAAACCCCAAGTGTTCTAAATAGAGGCATCTTTGCTTTAAGCACCAAGACCTTGTAAGACTGCAGATAGGATGTCTCTGAGAAAAATTCCATTCCTGGTAAATATGACTGGGAATGTCAATTGAGCACAACTTTAAACAATCTGTGCGTGTTAGGCATTTTCCTATATGAAGAGAGAGTTGTGCATATTTCATCATTTCCTTTTATGTCTTTATTGCAAGAACATCTCCTATGTGCTAACACACACACATGCACACAGAGAAGTAAATTCATTGGCAACTGTTTGTACAATAGCCTAAAGAGTTCCAGAGTAGAAAAAAGTGTGCAATGTGGCTCTTGAGCCAATAGAGTTATAACATATTCTGGTTGTTTGTTTAGAATCCAACACATTCATAACACATTGCTTGCTTAGAATTTCAGAATAAATTCATCATAAACAAATCTCAAGTTCAAGTGCCTGTATCTAACTTGAGGGGAATAGAGCAGATAGGCACAGCTAGCTAGATTAATCAGTACACTGTCATCAGCAGTGAGAAGGAACAGTCCCAGTGGGCTTGCCCTGAGCTGTTGTTATCTGGACGGGATGGCCAGCAAGAAGGTATGAACAATAAGGAGGTAGACTTTCCTATGGCAATGAACATGGTCCTTGCCCACTGAAAGACCTAGGAGAATTTCTCAACACTAGTCTCTCGATCAGAGATAGACCGGGACAGGATGATTTGCTGTTCTTTATCATGTTGTAGTTGAGAAAGAGGTCAGTAGACATTTTTCATGTAAGTTAAAGCTTTGCATTAGTTTGCCACAAGAAAGTACCACAGACTGCATAGCAAAGAACAACAGAAATTTATTTTCTCACAATTCTGGAAGCTGGAAGTCCCAATCAGAGTGTCAGCAGGGCTGGTTTCTTCCAAGGCCTCTCTCCTTGGCTTTCAGATGGCTATCTTCCTCTCCATGTCTTTCTATGATCTTCCCTCTGTGTGCGACTATGCCCTTAATTCCTCTTCTTGTAAGGACATCAGTCCTATAGAATTAGGGCTATCTTCATTTTAACTTAACTATATCTTGAAAAACCGTATCTCCAAATACAGTCCCACACTGAGGTACTGGGAGATAGGACTTCAACATATAAATTTGGAAGAGGACACAAATCAGCTCATAACAAGCCTAGAGGTTGATATTAATTATGTTTCATCTCTGCTGAATTTTATGTTTCCTTATGCTTTTGCGATATTGCCAAAAGCATTTTGACACATTGGGTACTCCCTGCTTGATATGATAAGAATATGTTAAAGAAACCAATGGAGGATTTGACACTTCTTGGTCCTAAAATGGGCCTGCTAGTTTCACTTATGCAGTTATCAGCCACCCTGAACTATAAGCTTCAGAGAACTGTATTATGGTTCAGGTTAGGCCATGGGACTTGCTTTGGCCAATAAAATGCAAATGGAAGTGAGATGTGCCACTTTCAAGTAGAAAGAAGCACTGTGAGCCATTGTATGTTCTATCATGTTCTCCTTTCCTTTGGCCATGAGCACTAAATTTTCCCACATACGGCACATAACATAAGCAAAATGTTGTAAGTCATCAAGATCTTGGAGTAGTTGCCACAGATGGTTTAGCTGAAGCTGGATGATACCTTCTGCATTTCTTCTCCCTGCCCCTGAGCCTCCTGCTTATTTGTATTGTTGAACAGTTCACCAGTTACTAGAAACCCCACGAGCATGTCCCATACAGATCCATCTGCCCACTCTGGGAAGTGTCATACATAAGTTGTCCTTACCCAAATAAAGCTCTAATTCCTTTTTTCCCCAATCAGCAATCAGGAAAAGCAATTTGACCAAACTGACACATAAGAAGGTGTGTGGAAACCTCTGCTGACCAAGGTGATGTATGACTTTGCTATAGAAATCTCTGATTTAAACAGAGATGTATTAACTTAAAAAAAAAAAAAAGACTAATAATGGGATTTCCAAAAATTGTCTGGCAAACAGGAAGGACATTCCAATGTCTCTAACGTTGCTTTATGTGCTTGCCCAATACCCTCTTCTAGAAAAAATTTCAACACAAATCTTAGTGATTATATATGAGCTACAATTTGAACTATATACACCTACAATTTCTTGCTATATGCAGACACTGTGCAAGGCGCCTCACATACATTATTCCATGTACTCTCCTCAATCGTTCTATACAACAGGTATAACTTTTTATTCCCATACTACAGATAAGTAAATTACTCTATGAGTCATAAATGCTATGTAGCAGTGACACCAATACACCTTTTGTTCCCAGAACCTCAGGGAAAACAAAGCATTATTGAAGATTTTTCTTCCTTTTTACTTTATGATCTATACTTTAATTTTTCATGGTATTTATGGTAAAGGGAGCGAAGGCAGATATTTCCCATCAGAATGTCTCAGTAAATTGAAAATCCAAGGCTGATCTATCTGCCTGCTTCAAATGCTTAGAAATAATAAATGAGGAAGAAAACATAACCAAAAAGAGAAAAACGTATCAAAACTCAAAAGCAAATCAAAAATCCCTGTAGATCAAAAAAGAAACAGAAACCAGAGCAATAATGGAAAGGATGGTGTAGGTGCTAAAACCACAGCCTGTCAGATTCTGGTGGTGGTTGCAAAGCTTGTTCCTGCAAGGTAATAGGGACTAAAATGTTCCATGCCAGACCTATATTTAGAGCTAAGTTTATTGCTTAAAGCCAGAAGCTGAAGGTGGCTTCCAAAAGAAAAATATCACACACTTATAAAACCTTGTTCTTAACTAGGATGTGGGGGTCTGAGTGGAAGCAACAGTGTAAGTTCTGGGTAGGGAGAAGGGAGCACAAAGGAAGAGAGCAAAGGAAACAAAAAATCTCCCCGCTTAAGATGAGCTCACAAACCCAAATTCCAAAGCACAAAGAAAACTAATCCTAACTAAGCAAGCCAAAAATAAACAAACAAATTAAGTAAGCTCACTCCAAATGAAATCAATGTCACAAAACCATCTAACAAAGACTTTAAAATATGTTTGGTTAGGATGGTCAAAAAGATAAATGAAGCAACAATATCTACAAAAATATAACAATAGATAATGAAATAAAGTTTCGGAAATGAAAGAAGATGCTTATGAAAAATAATTAATTAGGAATCTTGAAATTGAAAAAATGTATCAGAGGAATAGAAAAAAAAAAATAAGGGGATAAATTCCAGACTGGACTTAAGAGAACATGTATCCAATAGGAGTTCCAGCAAAAGACAAGTGAAGAAATAATGGTTGACAATGTCCCAGAGTTGAAGAAAGATACCAGTCCTTAGATTAAATGTATACTTTAAGCTCTGAGCAGGATGAAGAAGAATAAATCCATGCCCAGTTTAAAAAAAAAAAAAATCTACGAGCTGCCAAAAATGACAGATGACCTACAAAATAATGGCAATTAAGTTGGCAACAAAACTTTCATTAGCAACAATACAAGTCAAAAGACAATGGAATGGCCGGGCGCGGTGGCTCACGCCTGTAATCCTAGCACTCTGGGAGGCCGAGGTGGGCGGATCGTTTGAGCTCAGGAGTTCGAGACCAGCCTGAGCAAGAGCGAGACCCCACCTCTACTAAAAATAGAAAGAAATTATATGGACAGCTAAAAATATATATAGAAAAAATTAGCCGGGCATGGTGGCGCATGCCTGTAGTCCCAGCTACTCGGGAGGCTGAGACAGGAGGATCACTTGACCTCAGGAGTTTGAGGTTGCTGTGAGCTAGGCTGACGCCACGGCACTCACTCTAGCCTGGGCAACAGAGTGAGACTCTGTCTCAAAAAAAAATAAATAAATAAATAAAAAATAAAAAAATAATAATAAAAAAAAAAGACAATGGAATAATATTTTCAAAGTAAATATCAGATTTTATACACAGCTAAACATTTAATTAAGAGTGAGGGGAAAAATAAAGGCTTTCTTACACATATAAAAATAAGAGTTTGCCACTTGCAGATGCTAATTTAAAAAATTATTAAAAAATATCTTTCAACATGAAGGAAATTAAAGCCAGGAAGAAGGTGAATGTCGATGACTTGCACAGCTCAACAATATGCAATGCCCCCCACCCTGGGACAATTATATTTTCCTGTTCCTCTTGAAGTCATGCTTGGCCATGTGACTTGCTTTGGCCAAGGAAATGTGAGCAAAAAGTGATGTACAACTCTCTTGCATGGAAGCTTTAAGAGCCAGCACCTTCTCCCTTTGCCCCAGCAGATGGGGACTGCTGACCCCTAGCCAACCTGGAGTGTAAACGAAATAAAACTTAGTTGTTTAAACCACTTCGTTTAAAGTTGTTACTTCAGTAGTATCACTATGAAGATCGATTATAAAAAAAACTTGGAGAGATTACAAAAATTAATAAAATATGCCAGGAAATTAATTAAAAATCAATTAGAAAAGTATAATAATTAAGGAACTTCCAAATCTCTGGGCAACATGGAATATGTTCAAAAGAGAGTTTAAAAATATTCTGGAAGTCATAGAACTACTTAGCTTAAGCTTTGTTTAAAAATGTATTGATAAGTGTGTATGTTTAAAAGTTCAGATATTCACCAGAAGAATAAAGAAGCAATCTAAAGCCTTCAAACCACAGGGTAGAGAAAGGGGGAGGTTGAAAACTCACCCAATTCATGTGAAATTAGGACAAAGAGAGAAGAGCTTAAGAAGAAGAAATAAAGAAAAATTATGATAAACAGAAATTATAAAAGAATATGGCATTAATAAGTCCAAAAATAAAAAGTCACAATAAAATGAAAGGAGTAAAGTCACAGATTAAAAGATCCATCCGATTGGATCAAACTGAATCTAATCAGATTGGATTTCTTACAATCCATATATTTGCTGCTTTACAAAAAAAAAACCCTAACTCAAAGTCACATAAAAAGATATGGAAATGGACACCAAACAAATACTAATTGTTATGCACTGACTTGTGTTTTCCCCAAAACTCACATGTTGAAATACCAGCCCTGGTACTTCAGAATGTGACTTATTTGGAGATGGGGTCTTTAAAGAGGTAATTAAATTTAAATGAGGTCATTATGGTGGGCCTTAATTTAAGACGACTAATGTCCTTATAAAAAGAGGAAATTAGGACACAGACACACACAAAGGGACCATGTAAAGACACAGGGACATCTGAAAGCCAAGGAGAGAGGCCTCAAGAGAAACGAATCCTGACCGTTCAGACTTCCAGCCTCCAGAACTGTGGGAAAATAAATTTCTGTTGTCTAAGCCCGTGGTCCCCAACCCCCAGGCCATAGCCTGGTACTGGTCCGGTGGCCTGTTAGGAACCGGACCGCACAGCACCGCCTGACCTCTGTGTCCCCCACCCCACCTCCCCGGATCTGTGGAAAAATTGTCTTCTATGAAACTGGTCCCTGGTGCCAAAAAGGTTAGGGACCACTGGTCTAAGCCACCCATTCTGTGGCACTTTGTTATGGCATTCCTAGCAAACTAATACACTTACCCAAAGAAAGCTAGTGGAAATATTAATATCAGACCAAACAGAATTAAAGTCAAAAAGCATTAATAGCATTAAAGTGGGACATCAACCTTGAAAAAGCATCAATCCAACACAGACATAAAGCCATCCCCTCTTGAAGCCGCTCCAGTCAAGCTCTAGTTCCTACCACCCTCAAAAAATTAGTCTTGTCAATGTCACCGAAAACCTTCACCTTATCAAAAACTAACGGGAGGTTTTCGATCTTCACCCAACACAACTTTTTGCAGCACTGGGTGGAGTTGACAGTGTCCTCCTAGATTCTTCAGTTTCCTCCTAGATTCTTCAGTTTCCTCCCCGATACAGTGCTCATGGCTGCTTCTCCCCCTGCCTGGCAGCTCTTTCTTTCCCCAGCCCTAAACACTAGCTGATGGGGCACGAGGCACAGGCTTCCAGCACCTTCTGTCTCCATCTACACACCCAAGGCAGAGGCTGCTGGTTGTCTCCGCAGAATAGCCACAATGGAGGGAGGGTGTGGAAATAGGCATCTGCTGCGATGCAGGGCAGAGAGAGAGGAGGGCAGGGAGCGGATGTGAGAGCAAACAGACAAAACTGTCACAGTAGTAATTAACAGGTGTCCCCAGGTGAGTACTGTACAGGGAACACTTCATTTCTACCCCCATCCCTGATTCTCCTAAGTCTATCCCATCTCACGAAACGGCAATCCCATTCACCCAGTTGCTCAGGCAAAAATCTTAGGAACCCTTCTTGGTTCCTCTGTTGCTATTCTATGTGACATCTAATTCATCAGCAAATCCAGTGGGCCAAATAGCCAAAATATATTCTGAATCCTCCTACATGTGACCATGACCTCTTCAGTGCAAACCACTGCCACCTCTACTGCCTGGACTGTTCCATCAGCCTCCTTACTGGCCATCTGTCTCCTCTCCTCTTTTGCTGTAGTTAGTTCTCCGTGCAGCTGGCAGAGGTATCTTTTCAAAATGAAAGTCCTCCCCTGTCGTTCTGACCTTGCCATTCTTCACACACACCTGTCGTGCTCCCTCAACACGACATGCTCCCTCCTTGGGGCCTTTCCATCATCTCCACGTGGAATGATATTCCCCAGACACCCACATAACTCCCTTCCTTGCTTTGTCCAGTCCCGCTCCTGGGTCACCTCCTGACGGAGCCTTCTCTGACCACCCCTGCAGCAGCGGCTCCCGGTCCCAACCTGTCGTCTCTCTCCTTACCCTGCTCTACCCTTCTGCACAGCACTAGCTGTGACACCTGATTCAAGACAGGGTCTATTTATTGTTTGTTATCTGTCTCCCCCACTAGGATATAAGCTCCCTGAAAGCAGGGAATTTTCTGGCCTTGTTCTCTGTACCTGGAACAGGGCTGGACATATCATTGGTACTCAGTAAATATTTGTTGGTGGAATGAATACTTAAGTCAGTGATTAATCATGAAATTGTATGTACCTAAAAGTAAGAAGGCATGAAGTCATTCTCTCTTGAACCTTCTGTTGTCAGCAAAACTTTGAAATATTTAAGCAAAATCTGAGAGCATTAAAGAGAAATTGTTAATTTTCAAGTTATACCTTTATTCATAGCAAGTGTGATAGATAAACTAGATTTTTTCAAAATAGTAAGAATATAGAAGATTTGAACAAATGAATATAGTTTGATCTAAAATATACGTGAAACCTTATGTCCCCAAATAGAGAATGTACATCCTTTATGTACATACATTAATGAAATCTAATGTACTAAATCAGAAAGGAAGCTCTAACAAATTTCAATGGATCTACATCATACAGACCCTATTTTTTGTCCACAACACAATTAAAATCAAAGTCAACAATAAAAATATAGTAAGTTAAGAAATATATGTTTGGAAACCTAATAAAAATGGGACTTTTAAATATATATGGATTAAAAGAAAATCAGAACAGAAATTACTGGCTGATGCTACAGTCATTACATTTCAAAATTTATGCTGTGCATCAAAAGTATTTTTTAGAGTTAAATGTATGATCTTCAATAAATTTGTTACAAAATAATATTTTTTAAAAAATAATTAAGCATTCAAATCAAGAAACTAGAAAAATAACAGAGTACATTGTAAGTGTATGAGGCAGGAAGCAAAATACAAAAAAAAAAAAGCCATTTATGAAACAGAAACAAACAATAGAGAGGATTTATAAAATAAAAGTTAGTCTTTGAAAAAATAGACCATAAGTAATATTATGCATAAAAGGGACATAACTACATATAGAGAAGGATAGAATCATTTAAGTAACTTTGTACCAATAAATGGATAATTCTGTATAAAAATAAATTTACCAACATTGAAGAAATAGAAAAACTGAGTAAACTAATAAACTACACATCATAAAAAGTATTAATAGCAGCCAAATCTCATCCACCCCGAAACTTTCCCCCCTCAAAATAGCACAGTTTTACAGATGAGATTTTACAAACCTTCAAGAAACTTATAATTCCCATTTTAAAAACTATTTCAGAAAATAAAATGAGAAAGCAAGCCAATTAAGTTTATGAGATTACTAAACCATACATCCAAAGAGAACAAAGACAGTAGAAGAAAAAGTTGAAAAACAAACTGCAACAAAACAAAGCAAAACCATATAGGAAAAAAATTGATACATTTGGCTCATCAAAATTAAAAGCTTTTCTACATCAAAAGATAACATAAACAAAATGAAAAATCTATCCTAGAAAAATAACTCCTGGGAAGAGTTATTTGCATATATAGTATATATAAAATAAAGGAATATGTGAAAAACTTATAAAATCAAAAAGAAAAGGATAAACTAATAGAAAAAATGGACAAAGTGCATACCCAGCCAATTCACAAAAGAAGAAACTAAAATTGGTGATAAACTTATGAAGAAATGCTCAATCTCATTAGTAATCAAATAAATGCAAAGTAAAACAACAATGAGATGCCATTTTATTCCCAACATATTGGCAAATTGAAAAGGCTTATACCTCGTGTTGAGAATGTCAAGGAAGGTCAAGCTCTCATGCACCGTTGGTGAGGGTATAAACTGGTTCCACAATGTTGGTGCTTAACGTGGCAATAATTAGTAAAACCAGCATGCCTGACAGCCTAACAATTCCAATTCTTGGTAATTTCATCCAGATAAATTCTCTGGCACATGTGACATGTTCAAGGATGATCACTGCAGCAATTTTTGTTGTAAAAGGCAAAAAAAAAAAAAAAAAAATCAGAAATAATTTAAATGTTCTTCAAGAGCAAATTGGATAAATAAATTGTTGTAGAGTATATCATATAAAGGGCTTTATACAGTAATCAAAATAAATGAAATAGAACTGCAATTATCAAAAACATTACATTATGCAAAAAAGAGGCCAGTCATGGACTAGATATATCATTAACATAAAGATTGAAAACATGCAAAATGACAATATTTAATTTTGTATATGGTGTATATGTAGCGATTCTCTTAATAATATAAATACAAGCATAGGAATGACAATGACAAATTCAAGAGAGTGCTAACATCTGGGGAAGGAGGGAGTATTATGTTTTCAAGGAGGCATAAACAACGAGCTTTACCTATATAGATAGATAAGTAGAGACGGAGATAGAGTATTTTTATTTCCTTTAAAAAGATCCAAAGCAAATAAGGCACAATGTTAACATTTATTAAAGTTTGATAGTCCATAAGGAGGCCTTTGTTACATTACTTATTCTCAATAATTTTTTTCTGTATATTTGGAATATTTCATAATTTAAAAAAAGTAAATCAAGAGACAGGAAAATGGCGAAATAAAGGACTAAAATAACAGCAAATGGGGGAGCAAACCAAGTTAGAATTATTAGGAAAAGGAGAGAAAGAAAACAAATATGAGAAGGTAAAACAGAAATGAAACAGACAATGAAGGTGAGCAGGAAACGGGCAGCACAAAGCAGCTGCTGGCTGAGGTCTGCGGGAGGGAAGGCATGCCAACACCATTTCATCCCCTCTTCCACTGCTGATGCTACTAACTCAGTGACTCCCCAGGAGACAGGCCTGGTGGCAAGAGAGTCCGGGGTTGCACTGATCCCAAGAACATCACTTCTGCTCTCTTTGCTCCCAACAGCTGGATCTCTACTAGTCCAGGGGCTGGGGAGAGTAAGCTGTATTTACCTATCACCACAGGCACGGTCTTGTCTATGATTCCCGAAATTTAATGATGAGAAAGACATGTTAGCACGCCTAAGACTGCTTTTCTCTGCCATAGTAAATCATTCCCTGAGCAATGTCAAGTTTAGGAAACTATTGACCATTTAATTCTAGGAAGTAAAGCCATTTCTGCTCTTAGGAAACATTGCTGTGTATTTTGTTTACACGGTGTAAAGTGGAACTAACCATCGTTAGCCCCAAACATTCCCCAACTCTGTCTGTCCCTTGCACAGAAAGTGTGGCACCATCCTGGCCTCTCCTTCCTGATCCACTATATGCAGCAGTTACCCAGTCCTCTCCCATGGGTCCCTACCTCTTGTCTAGACAGTTGTAACAAACTAATGGGTCTCCATGCCTGGGGCTGCCCCCATTAATGACATCCTCTACCACCATCTGATAAAGGTTGTTGCATACTAGCTCTGATCTTCTTACAGCTTTTCTCAGAAAACACAAATGGTGTTTACACCAATGTGTAAGGGCAGAGCTCACCTCTCCACTCCAGCATTCAAAAAAAAAGCCTGCTGCCATCTGGTCCCTTATCTCCTGAAGCCAATCCTCCTGCTCCCCTTATGCTATTATGATGCACCCACACAATGCCACATGAAATGGTCATCCTTAAACATTTGCCACCATTTTCCACCTCTGAACATTTCCTTAAAAAGTTCCCTCTACTTTCTCTTTCCCCATCTTCACCTAGAGAAATCCAATCTAGCCTTCAAGGACCAGCTCAAATGCTGTCTACTCCATGGCACCTTCTCTAAAGAGAGCTCTTCCTACCTCAGGACTGGCATGTGCATCTCGCTACTCTGTTAGATTATAAATCACAAGGGGCAGAGTATTATTTCCAAACCATTGCTATGTTCCAGTCATACCTAGCACCATACCTTACACATAATAGGTGCTCAACAATACTGTAATGAATGCATATAAATGTGCATTTTTATATGTACTGCCTAAAACCACATGCACTTTTATAATGAAAATTTTGATATAAATATAAATGCAGCCCTGAACTTTTGTTACGTAGTAGTCCCTCAATATGTAATTGTGTGAATTAATGGATGGCTGAGCACATGAATAGATGGATTTTCCTATACTCACTTTTAATTGAATGAGATGTCACAGGTCACTATACATCATTGTCAGTTGCCCATGTTCTTGCCAATATCTTCGCTTAAGATCCTTGGAAGCACATTTCTAAGTTTTGAAAGTAACATATAAATATTAATTCTATTTAATATGGTTCTAAAGGGAAAATACAAATACAAGAATCTGTCTACATATATAAATGCATTGGACTTTACATTGCAACAGACAATGTTAATCACATAATTTGATGTTCTTCTACTTCTTTTCATTGTTTACTAAACGTTCTTGCCTGAGTTGATTCTTTTGCCCTCATTGAGAACAGGCTATTGTGAACAGTCCTTGCTGAACACTAGCCATTTGATAATATTTTTAACTATCACTCATTCACCCTCCTTGGAACTAATAGCATCTTTCTTTACAAATGGCTGCTAAAGGTTATTACGTCCACTTTCTCAAAATAGTCTTTCACTTATAATTTTTTTTTTTTTTTTTTTTTTTGAGACAGAGTCTCACTCTGTTGCCTGGGCTAGAGTGAGTGCCGTGGCATCAGCCTAGCTCACAGCAACCTCAAACTCCTGGACTCAAGCAATCCTATTTGCCTCAGCCTCCCGAGTAGCTGGGACTACAGGCATGCACCACCATGCCTGGCTAATTTTTTCTATATATATTTTTAGTTGGCCAGATAATTTCTTTCTATTTTTAGTAGAGACGGGATCTCACTCTTGCTCAGGCTGGTCTTGAACTCCTGACCTCAAGCGATCCACCCGCCTCGGCCTCCCAGAGTGCTAGGATTACAGGTGTGAGCCACCGCGCCTGGCCAGTCTTTCATTTATAATTTTTATATTAATCCAATTATTTCTAAAAGCGAGTTGAGTATCATGAACAGCAAAAAAAAGTATTGTATTGTTATGCTATTCAGTTCATTTTTGAAAGGAGTTGGGAAAACTTGTATGAGTGGAAATTGATCATGAAACCAACACATCCTCCATGCCTTTTAGGACACTTCCTCCCAAAGGAGATGTCACTATACTAGGACTACCAAGGCCACCAGCACCCTCTTGCTTCTGCACATCTAACTGAGAAATGACTTCGCAAAAATGGAACTCAATTTTTTTAAACGTCAATCAACTGATATTACTTCCAATGTAGTATTTCCACTCACACAGCATTAAAAATATATATGCACTAAACCTTCCGTCAGCTTGAAAAGAAGGTAACAAAGTTTCACTCTATTTCAATAAGAGTGAGTCAATTTAGGGGCCTTTGTTGTGTCTAGAGGCAAGATTTTTCTCTTGGGTTATCACAATACCATGGGTGTCAATCAAAGAGCCACACTCAGAGGATCAAGAGAATATCAGATAAGAGCCATCACCAGGCTGAATCCTGGCCTATATTTGTAAATGATTTCCTCAGCTGAGTCATCAATCACAAAGTCATCTGCATGGAGAGGATACTTCATTATTGTTCTATGGGGCTCCAATTAAGCAGGACATGACAAACAGTCATCAAGCTGACAGCTCATCCTAGCATTCGGCAATTACCACAAGCCATGGCCGTGAGAGGAACGTGGGCCTCTCTGTTCCCCTCTTAGGTGAAGACTGACTGGAATGAAAGATTCCCTTCCGACAGCCTGCTGATGTCCTGCTCCTCACCAGCAAGAGTCTCCTTGTAAACCAGTAATAGCTTCCAAATTCAATGTCTCATGTAAAATTATCACAAATTAACATTGACTTTAAATTCTGTGTGCATGCAGATTGCTTGACACAAATGCAATGACGCCCATGCAAAAAAAAAAAAAATGTGCTTTTATTCACCCCCAGAAATTTTAAGCATTGCATACAATTTGAGGTCCAAGCTCAGAAAGGTAACCAAGTTTAAGCATAGTATTTAGTAGAAGTACAAATCATTGACTTGATCTTTATATTTATGCAGACGTGGGTAGTCTCCACCACACCGAAGGGATGGTGCCATCACATGGGAATGATAGGTGCTTTCTGAGAGAGGAGAGCAGCACAGCGGCTTGTTAAGCTGCCTTTGATTAACCAAGGTGGCTTGATGTTCACTAATAACTCACAAGAGCTGTTAGGAAAATTGGATGGTGTTTATAATTATAATTTGTTTTACTCTGCAACTCTAGGAAACAATATTGTAGTAGATATATTGAAAAGTCAGGGTTATCACTTGCCACACGAAGTTTATTTTATTTTTCCCCCACTGAACAAATGCCAGCAGCTTAGCCTGCTGAGCTCAAGCTTCTGTGAACTAGTGATCCAGGCAGCCTTTGGCAGTTGCAAGTGGCCATTTGGCCTGCCCGAGCTCGCGCTGCCTGGATTCCCCGGGACAGCCTCCAACTTCAGGTTAGTCAGACACTTTTCAGTGCTGCTGGGGCCCCCGTGTCCTCTCGCGGCAGCAGGCTGCCTCCTAAGAAGCTGGCTCCTCTAGCTGTTCCGAGAAGGAAACTTGAATACTGTCCTGGCAGCTTTGCAGCTCCAGCCAGTCTCTATCTGTAGCTGCAGAAACTTTTTAAAAGTGCTAGAAGCAATGGTTTGGAATCTTCGTCCAGAATGACTTTGAGGAAAGCTGCCCTGAAAGTTGGGACTGACTTCTTTGGCGAGCTCTGCTAAGGAGCCAGATGCCATCTTTATGCACACGGGAAGTGGGTGTGGGGAATAGAGCTCCAAGGACAATGTCCAAGGAATGACAGCTCAGATGCACCAACAGTTTCTTCACCAACAGCACTGCAGTTCTATGAGTCCAAATCCATCTTCCATGGAACAAGCTGATCAGTTTCAGGAATCCTAAGCTGCTGTTGCCCATTTTTTCCTATTCATTAGTAAATCTCAGCAGATGACACAATTACAGTGTGCCTTTTTAAAAGTGCATTACCATCGGCTTCGTTAGGGACTCATGACATTCCTGTGAGATGCCCATCTTCCAAAGAAAGAAAGGAGATGTGATGAAAAGAGTTTAGTCACCAGCCAAGACAGACAAGCGAATTCCGGGATGCTTTCTCTCACCAGCCAGAGTTCACTCTCGGTGCCTCAGTTCCTGGGTCTGAACAAAATAAGGTTTGTAAGATCATCCTGGCTTGAGTTCAGCTGCATTGTATGGAATGCATTTTAAAAAATTAATTTGTTTCATTTTGCTTTTGAGTTGGAGGGCTTGCTCATTTCATTTTGATTGAATCTTATTTTATAATTATGCAAAGCATATGCATAGTTCAAAAGTCATTCCTACATAGCATTGGTCCTGTCTTCTCTCCCTAAAGGTAACCATTCTTATTAGTTTTTAGTTTATCCTTCCATTATTTAAGTACAAGCAAATATATTTATATATCCTATCTCACATCTTTCTTAGATATGAGATAGCTTATCATAGATGCTGTTTTGCACTTTAATATTTCCATGTATCCAGGAGACCACTCCAGACCAGTATAAGTAGATACTCTGCGTTTCTTTTTATAGCTGCTTAGAACTCCTGGAGTGATATGTGTCATTGTACCATAGTTTATCCATCTAAACTCTTGTTGATAAGCAGTAAGTCATTCTTGTCTTTTGAAATTACAAGTAGAGCTGCAGTTAACAGTCTTGCGTATATATGCTTTCATACTTTTCCCAGTTTATCTTAGGGATGGATTCCTAGAAAGAGGATTGCTCATCAGTGGATATGCTAGTTATCAGATAATTATATGCATACTTATCTGTTGACTAGCAACCCCCATTCTAGGATTGTTGGTCAATGGATAAGTGTGTATGCAATTTACCTAGCTATTGCCCAATTCCTTCCATCGGGTTTATACCATTTTTCTTTCCCACCAGCAACATATAACAATGCCTATTTCCCCTCGGGCTCACCAAGAGAGAATATTTTCAACATTTTGGATTTTTGACAATGTGATGTCAGTCTCCTGGGTCCAGGTTATCCAAACCAAGTCTGTATTTTATGTAGGAAAGCAGTTTGTTTTACCTAAGTGTGCTCACCTCAGAAAGCAGCTTGGAGGTGTTACTATTACCAATGTTGACTCCCCCTTTCATCACAAGAGTGCCTTTCCTCTGATAAAGAAGGGAAGGGAAAGCCCCCCATATGCTCAGGTGATAAAAAGAATTGTGTGGTCACACAGGAGCCATTAACAAGGCTTCCCATTCTTTGAACAAAGATTGGCCAAGTACCTACCATGAACCTACTAAGTGCTACTAAAGTGTTTGGGGACTGGGGTATGGAACTGAAGAGTGTTAAAGAACTAGAAGAATGTCTCATGTGTCAAGATACAAGCTCTATCATAATGGGCTCCAAATAACCCCAGCAAGTGTGATATTCAGCCCTTGACTAACCAGCTACAAAGAGCAACATGGTGCTATTTGCCCAACTCTGATATTTTGTGCTGCCCATCAGAAAGAAAAATGAGGAAATTTTACATATGACAGATAGATGAAAGGAAAAGAGAGAATGAAAGCCAGATAGATAAACATGAGACTTTTGCTTCCACTGGGTAGGAGGCTAATTGAACTGTATACTGCCATTAGCACCCAGCAGCAACTTGCTCATAGAAATTTAGCAGTAAAGTGTTTGTGGAGTGGAAGGATCAAATTTTTAAAATATTTGAGTACTAGAGGAGAAATATCTAAACCCATCTTTCTCCAAGTCCCATGACATAAAGAACTTTGCTGATTTTAATCTTCCAATTTGGAAAGGTTTCTTCCCATTAATTAAATTCCGATTCTGAAAATAAGAGCTGACCTTGTTGAGTGGTTCACACAGGCCAGGCACACTCCTAAGCCCTTTACTTGTGTTCACTCATTCAGTCTTCTAAACAACCCTGCTTTGTGTGCTTCGATACAATTATTTCCCCCATTTTACAGATGGGAAAAGGAAGGCACAAAAAGATTAAGTAACTTATCCACAAAGTTCAGTTCTTAAGAGTTCCCAGAGTCAGGATATAGAAATAACGCTCTTGAATTCACTTGTAAACTGAGACCTGCAGAAGAATTCATTTGAGAATTTAGAGTTACTATATAGAGATTGACCTTCCTGCTCCTTCGTGGGACTGTCACACCACAGCCAAGTCTGTCGTCCTCCCCTTGCACCATCTACAGGCAGCTGCCCACCTCCTGGTCATTCTCTGTGAGTCTCATTCTAAGGCCTCCTCTCTGCCTTGAGGCTTTTGCTCCAAGTTGGTTGATTCTTAATCTGATTTCTATGCATGCAATTGGTCTATTTACACTTCCCAGAAGCCTAAGCCCGGGGTGTGTAGTCTGAAATGCTTTGCTGTATATTAATAGAAATTACCTTGCTCAGACTTTCAGCTGTTTATATCACTGTGCAATGGTTTTCCAGGATCCAGCTGTCATCAGTCTTCCCCCTATGCCATCTAAAGAGAGATGAGTTGCAAGGTTCTATTGCTGAGCCTCCTGTCTTGCAATTTGATATCAATTATGGCATTTAGATAATGCTGGTAAAAACAATCAAGAAACTTGACGTGACATCCATGGCTGAACTACTATTCTCCAATTTTTAACAGCTAGCTCTGGAAACGAGGTCATAGAAGGGCCACATCCTCTTAACCATTCCAGAAAATGTGTTGAGTTTCTTGATGCTGTTTTATTTTACTCTTCTGTCTGTCACTGAATCAACTATCAAACTAAAATCAAGGCAGAAAACTTTCAGCTGCATATTCATTTTCTCTGGTTCTGGAAGAAAAATAAACAAATCTTTGTCTCTTCTCAATTAAAGCTGTTCTAAAGAACTATGCTGGTTTTGCAGAATAATTTGAAACCTCCTGTGTATGCTGTTATTGGCTATGTAACTCTAGACCTGATATGACGGTTACAGTATCTTCCTCTGTTCATTTCGTCCATAATCATGTATGAATGTGATATAAAGGCACTAAAGAGAGTGAGATGATTAAGATAAAGCTCCTGCCTTGAAAATATCTCACTCTTACAGGGGAGATGGCACAAAATCAAAAAGTGATCATGTAATAGTTAAATGCTGCTAGAGAATAATGCACAAAATTGTGTCTTACCACTTTCTACATGAATGTATACTGTTTTTAGAATAGAAGAAAAAATATGTTTTTCCTACTTTAAAAGTCTTCATGTTAAAAATGTTTAAAAGTTAAACATGTTCCTCTTGTACCGGCACTGATTATTTGGAAACCAGGAATTTGGCATCTAAGGTCCATAACAGTAGGGCTCATTCATCCCTGGCTACTTCTCAAGTAGGACACAAATGCTGTTTCCCTTTGAAGTTTGCAGTTATGAGTCCTTGCATCTTCTCATCCTCAAGGCAAAGCAAATGCAAATGAACATAAAGGAAAGGATGGTTTACATTATGGTTGCTAGACACAGGTGTGAGTCCCTGCAACTACATTTTTCTGACATGTCTTCTTATCACCTAACCACACCAGTGCAGGGCCCTTTAAAGATGCTGTGGTTTCTTTCTAACTTCCACAGGCTCTTTCCTTTACTGAAGGCTTTGTGTGCCATGTCCTGGTCTAAGTACTTGAGAAAGATGAGAAGCCACTTAGGATTGAAGGATAAACAGTTCACCAGACGTGACCTCTGCCACAGACCTCCAAAGGAAAATTCTTCTTTCATTAAAGACATTTGGCTTTCAAAATTTTAAGTCCAACGTGACAAATTTGGGGGTAGGGAATAAATTAAAGATGGTACCATGAACTGTATCATGACTGGGTATCTCATCATCCAGTACTTATTCCAAGATTATAATTGCTCCAGACATAGTTTATTTTTGAAGTATTCTTAGCAAAAACTAAAATTTTAACATATTCTCTGCAAGACTGAGAATATCATAATCTTTTCTCACCTCACGAAAGAATACTCTTTGGTACAGATGTTGAGAGAAGTGTGAGCTGTAGAAAGTGATTTGACAGTTGGTATATGGAAAAGCCTCAGAAAATGAAGTATTGTGATATAATAAGTCACATGAGACCAGATCGACTTCTGGAATCGGGCCCATTAAAATGGAGCTACGTGAGATCCTACTCAACAAGTTTTTCCATCAGGGTAAACAGGATTAAAACTTTCATCAATAGCAATATCCTCCAAATGGAGCTATGAAAGATAATTATCCAACTTCAGTTTCTTGGTCAATTTCAAAATATATCTCAGAATACATATTGTCCTTCTTCTATCAGATTAGACACTGCTTGCTTGTCACAGAGCAAATGTTATTTAACATCTTATTTCTCATCAGAGACAAGATCCAAACATATTTTTCCATTATGAACAAAAATGTATGAGAAATGTCTCTTCTTCTCTCCCAGTAGCTGTTCTCAGCTCTATTTTATTTCAAATGAGAATCATACTTTCAATTATTATGAACCAGAAATGCACAAGCAAATGTGCATCTGAATTTTATTTTATAAAAGCCCCTTTACATCATAAATTCTAATGGATCTTTGACTATAAAACCCCAATTTGTAGAGTCCGCTGCCCCTGGAACCTCTAGAGAGTGTTAATAAATTCTGTTAACAAATATAAAAGATATACCCAACTGAAAAGTGCTATTGACTACATTTTTATTCATTTCATTTATCAACAGATGTTTATATAATACCTGCTGGTGTCAGGCACTGTTCTAGGCATTGGTAACAAATAAGACACAGTCACTGACCTCAAGAAGTTCTTGTCTGATGCAGAAGAGGGATATATTATGATACAAATAAATAATCACAAAACAGTGAAACTGCAGTTTGTACAGGCACCAATGGAGATGAAAAAGAAGGTGTCTAAGAATGTGAGGAGGATTGTGAAGTGTTTCATAAAGGATATTCAATTTGATATAAAATTTTGTTTAAAATGTGAGGGATCGAGAAAGGGCATTCTGGAGGAGGACTCCATGTGTAAATGCCAAGAGGCAGGAAAGAACACATCACGCATGGGAAAGTGCAAATGGTCCCCTATGATGGGAAGTGCTGGGACCTGAGGTCACAAACATAGGCCAAGAGCAGATCATGAAGGACGTGAAAGAGTGGCTCTCTCAGGGTACAGCCAAGACCAGATTTATCTTTCAGACAGCATTCCTATAGCAGCTGGGAGGCCAGACAGGAGGGAAGCAAGGCTAGGGGCAGGGAGCACAACTGGGAGTCGGCACAGTAGCCCTGGCTGAGTTAGTAAGGGTATGAACCAACACCAGAGAGAAAGCACCTGATGACGCTTCACAGGTAGACTGGGCAAGACTCAGGGACTGAGATAAGGACATGAGGAGAGAGGAGAGAGGTGACTCCCAGATTTCTTGATGGACCTTGGGCTCTTGTTTGGAAGTTCTGCCTGGGAAATGGTGAAAAATATCCATTTTAATCCGAGATGCTCATCTTTTTAAGCAATCAACTTTGGGAACAAAACATGAATGAGAAGAAAAGTGAACGGTGGGAACACAGGGGTCAAAGCCCCATCACACTTACAATCAATTGGGTAGATGGTGGTGTTATGAATCGAGATAATGCGTTAGGAGAAGGAGTAGACTTGGAGGAGAAGGAACAATGGGCTGCCATGAATTCCGGTTTGGGCAACTGGACATTGAGAGGCATCTTTTATGTTCAGGTGAAGACGTTCCCCAGGGAGTTGGTTAAATGGATCTGGAGCTCAGAGGAGAATTTTGGAATAGAGATTTGTAAGACATAAGAGAATTGGTGGTAGTTGAAGCCACAAACTAGACCTCAAGAATACATTGCTATTCTTTAGTGGCATATCAGATTTGATCAAAATCAAATTCTTCAAACAATATTTATTCACTCAATCAACAAATAGTAACTGAGCATCTTCTAGTGCAAGGAGTTAAGTGAGAAGCTTGGATAGAACTATGGAGTAGAACTGTGAATAAGACAGCATTCATTCTCAAGACATGTGTATTCTACCTGGAGATTCAGAGGTTAAACTGGTTGCACAATATATTATTTAATTATATTTGGGATCAGGACCACCAAGAAGAGATATAGAACTTTTAATGAAGAAACAGAACTAGTTCAATAGCAACCTAGAGGGTTTCATGTAGGATTTGCTGAAAAGCTACTTTGAGCTAAGTTTTAAAGGTGAATTAACCAGGTGAAGAGAGGGAAAGAACATTCCAGGTAGAAAGAGTAGCATGTACAAAGGGCCTGGGGCAGAAAGGATGATGGAATACTCCAGGATATGAAAAAAAGTTAGTGGGACAAGCAAAAATGTATGTAAATATGCCAGTTTATTAAGTTGAAATACAGATACTGTATTTGGGCAAATATTAACTAAATATGATCATAATATAGAAATATGGAATCCATACCATCTGAGATTTTAGGCCTCTTATTTAGAACTCAAACCCCAGTTGGTAGAAAAACAAACAAACAAACAAACAGAGAAAGCACAAATATAGTTTGAAGACAGAACAAATTAATACAAGAATAATTTCACTGAATGCCGTGGAACTTCCTACAGCTCTGCAATGGCATGTTCCTCATAGGGAAGTCAGAAATCAACCTCTAAGATAGACTTCAACATCATAGCTATATGGCAATATAAACATACTAATAAGATAAGAATATGTTATTTTCATAAGCATTTAACTGTGAAATGTCCTCAAAGCCCTCAAGATTTGAGAATAAAAAAGATCAATAGTGCTTTCCTATTCTGATCCAGAAGAAGGTTATGCATTTATTCTGGGTCCTTTAGCCACCTGGCTCTCCTCTGTTATCAATACCTAACTTCTAATGGGACCTGGCTATGCCATATATAAGCTATCACTTAGCAACTTCACTCCCATAAAAACCAACCCCCAAGATAAGAATTGTACAATGCCAACTGGAATAATTATGAGTAACTGCAACAAATATTTCCATTTCTCTCACTTCCAAGAGTATTTTGGGCTATGTTTTCTGAATCATTGCTCAAGTCTCAGCCTGCCTGCTTACATTTAACCCACTCAAGCCAAAGGTGATAGCAGTTATACATCTAGAAGGAGCTTACGCACAGTTGAGGACATTCAAAATGGTTTTATGGATGAGGCAAACGTTATCTGAGACATTGTGTCATGCCCTACAGTTTTTGGAAACTTCCATAAGACCTTTCATTTCACCAAATGGTTCACAAAGGACATCACTGTAGCGTCTCCACCTCCTCACGATTTCACGTATAAAGGCTACAGCTCTCTGCGACACTGCACCACAGGGCTACATGGGGACCCGCTAAAGACCTTCATAAGGTCTTGTTCCAGCAAGTCACGGCCCCAGAAGGGAGAAGCACACAAGCTTGTTCCTTTCAGATCAAAACCCAAATCCAGAGCTTCTCCACAATATCATAAAAGCAAGACCATCACATTTGCTGAAGAAAAGCAGAGCATATTATAATGGGATCATTAAGATCAACCCTGAAGTATGTTCACAAATATCATGACAGCGTTGTGGATACTAATTGCTATCTAAAATCACCACTCCAGTCTAAGTGCTAGTATTAGACAAGGGTGCATTCTATCAAATATTTTGGGGCCCATAATTGAAAGCATTATTAAAAATTTACTGAAAAAGATACTGGAAATATCATAAAGGACAAAAGGTGTGTTCAAAGCTTCAGTCATTATCGATGATGCCACATCAAGTGACAAACACAGGGGTCTAGACTGGAGAGAATGGCTTGGAAGGCAATGGTGAAGAGAGCTTTTTTTTACATGAATACCAAGCCCAGGGCTGCCTAACTTTAAGCTCCACCAACCACACTGTGATGAGGCATTGGTGGTCCCATGCACTTCCCATCTGAGAAATGTACCTACTGATCTACATCTTATGAATATTTGATCCAGCTACAAATTTTAAAAAAATCACCAGCCTCTGAATTATTTAATTGTTTTTGCCAAAGTCCTAAATTATTTTTCCTGTAATAAAATAAAATGCACTGGGTGGGAAACAAGACTCCAAAGAGGCAAATACCAACTCGAGTTCCTGAAAGCTGAGGTCCAAGCCACGCTGATTTTCTTTACGACATAAGTGGTTGACTTGGCTGATAGCAGCGGAGACTTGGGTCAATACTGTCATTCCCGCCTCCCAGAGCTGCAGACTTCATGCCTTCTCCCCTGAATTAACTTGACCACAGGCTATTTCTTGTAGGGTATAATGAAGAAATTGGCCAAAGTTCCTGCAAGAGATATAATGTTGACATGAATTCTTTAAAACATATAAACAAGCCTTGAAGACAAGAAAGGTCATGGTGAAAGAAGCAAATTTTCTTCCTTTAATATTTATGGGAAGAAAAGAATTCTAATCTGGGAAGTGACTTATGAACAGTAGCAATAGGTCAGGGACAGAATACGACCATAGGGACCAGGCAGGTGACCAATCTTTGGGAAAGGACTGCAGAGAGATACCATAGGTGCTGGACTCTGTGCGTGTGTGTACATACATATGTAAGTGTATGTGTGCATATGTGTGCATCCATGCTTGAGCAAGCATGTGTGTGCATGTTTACATGCATGTGTAAGCATGTGTGTGCACACGTGCTAAAATAGTGATATTAAAACATTATAAATAAAAGGATTTGTTATATGCTGAAAGTTCACAGTAGGGTAGCAGATTTAACACTAGAGAAAGATAGGGCCCACAAAAGATTTAAGAAAAAAAAAAAAAACAGCTAGCAGGAATGTCCGTGGTAGTTAAAGGGGATGTTGACAAGGAAAATCCTCAGGGAACGATAAAATTCATCTTGATATCCAAAAGAATGGATGCTGTGCCAAATATACTTTGAAATGGTCCCCATGATTCTAGATCTTGGAATTCATGCCCTGATGTCATTCCCTTCTGTTGAGTGTGGGTGGGACTGTGAGCTGCTTCTAACCAATGGAATCTGGCAAAGGCGATGGATGTCCTGACTCCACATAGGTGATTGCATTATATAAGGTCACAGTGCCTGTCTTGTGAGGAGAGTCTCCCCCCCACCAGCTTCATGGAAGCAAGGAGCCCAATGGGAAGGCCCACTTGGTGAGGAAAGGAGGGCAGCCCCCAGGTGACAGGCAGCAAGAATGTGCCTCAGTCCGGCAGCCTGCAAGAAGCTGAGTGCTGGAAGTGGACTCTTCCCTGGTCAAGTCTCAGATGAATCCACAGCCTTGGCTAACACCACCCTGAAACAGAGGACCCAGCCACGCTGTGCCCAGACTCTTCATCTACAGAAACTGTAACATCATAAATGTGCACTGTTATAAGTGGCTAAGTTTGTAACACTATCATTACATAGTAATTAATAAATAACTAATATGTTAATAGATGCTGAGGGGTTTGACTCGGTTCTTTTGTTCCTAAGGGTTCTTCCTTTATACAATGTGCTCACCAGTCACATGTGCTACAAAAATCCTAAACTAATTTACAAGGAAGTTACAGAAGACCAAATTTTTTATGTCAAGATATCATTGAGCAGAACAATGTGATACATAGAAGAAACTATAGCACTGTACCTGTGGATCTCCATTCAAGGAGAATGAATTCTTTCTCAAGAGGTATAATATTAACATTCCATATTCTGTGGAACATGAAAGAGAGGATAGATGTGCCTGTGAATGGGAGTAATTAGCCTGTGGTATGTTATTAATAGAAGGAGCTTGGGAGACAGACGGATCCAGGCTCAAATCCCAGCTTTGCTCTTCATAGGCTTGGACAATATATTGAGTCTCAATTTACTCATCTGAACAACTGGAACAACCAGACCAACCCCAAATAGCATTGAGAGGATGAATAAGATACCTAACTTGAACACAGAAGATAGTAAGTACTCAATAAATACTAAGTCTCTTCCCCTTTCTTTATGCCATAAGATTAGTGCATCTTAGATTTCAGAAGAGAATTTTTTTTAAATAAAATCAGGGGAAGTACAACACTAAAAGGAAATGTGGCCCAGGAGGTATTGGAGGCACTAAAAATGAAAATCTGATTCTATAATTATGAATAATATTAACAAAGAGGAAACATCTGAAGAAATCACCAGTACTTGGTTAGCATGTCCTCTAATAAGTTCAGTTTTTTTTTTTAAAGCATGTGAATGAAAAGGAAAGGACAATGACAAAACAGAGATTCAGAGGAGGAGTAGGAGGAGGACACAGGGAACCCACAACAAGGCCACAAAGGCCAAGGCCAGAAGTGAACTTAGCCTGGTGAAAAATGCAAAGGCAGAAATGCATTTATTGTGCTGTGTTTGAAATAAAAAAGGTGAAAAATAAAAAGGATAATGTCTTTGTTTTGCAAAGATGGTACGATATTATCAGGTGGTACAAAACAAAGCACTTCACCAAGGAGGGTGACCATCAAACAGAAAAAAGAAGAAGAAATATAATTAAGACACAACCAAAGAGTAAGAATGTGGAGATGATGGGCAAATTGCATGGAGGCTCAGATAATTACTCCCAGGAGAAAGAGTCAGCAAATACAATTGGAGAACCACTGTCAGTAATTTTTGAAAAATCCTGTAGAACCAGAGAGGCCAAAAAACTACACACAAGCAAAAATTTTAATTTTTAAATAGTAAACACTTCCTAATAAATCTTGATAGTGATACCCAATTAAATTCCCTAATGGATAATTAAATAGATGGTTTGCAAGCACTTTGAGAGACAAACGATTATTGCTAGGAACCAAAATGGGTTCACTAAAGAAGATGTTAGGCCAAACAAAGCTCGCTTATTTCCTAAGAAAGTGACTGAATTGGTCAATTAGAAGATGCTGATCTGGAAATGAGATCTGGAAATGAGAAATGAATGAATGATTTTATAGTTAGCCTATAGTAAAGGACTCCAGGGAAGTGCTGTCTTCAAGTGTTTCAAAGACTGACATGAGGGGTTAAAATCATTGAGCATTGCTGCATCCTTCAAATCTCAGCTTAGAGCACTTTTGAGGAAACCTCTCTGATCATTCAGGTTTAGAGCTGATATCCTTCCTCTATGTTGCAACATCTACTTCTCAAGTAGAATGCAAGATCCACAGGCAAGGACCAAATCTATCTTTTTTATTGTTTTATCCTCAGGGTCTAAACTACACCCCATACATGCTCTGTGCTCATTCTACTTGCCAGTAGAATGAATGAGTAAATAAAAGAATAAAAAGTATTTGTATGTTAAAGAGATGGAGTTTTTATCTCAGTATCAGGAAGAACTTTCTTACAATTAGGAATCTTTAAGATTCCTTCCTAAGTCATAATTTCCTCATTCTGAAAGTATTCAAGAAGAACCCCAAAACCAAATCATCCGTATGGTATTTCATACACTGGAATGAAAATTCAATTAGATAACCTCTAAACTCCCTTCTGTCTCTACTCTAGACTCAAAGCCATAGCACCTTGTACTAGCAAATGGGGTCAATTCTCACAAAAAATAAAAACCCGCAGCCCCAAAATTCCAGAGGCAAAATATTAATAGCCACGCTAAACAGTGACCTCCTGAAAGCTGGTTTTATTCTCTTGGCATCTCCTATCTTGCCTAGAACAGGGCTTTGCCCAAGCTGACAGTTAATAAATGTTGATAAATAAATAGCTGTGATAAATGTAAATTTTTTCTGAAGTGAAGAAAACAATAAACGAAAAATGTTTGAACCCCATAATATTCTGAAATTTAAAAATAAAAAAAGAAAGATCCCACATTTCCGCAAAAGGCAGAAACACCTATTTTTCTCTCCTTTTCCCCATGTCAGAGTAGACAATAGAGAAGAAAAAGACCCCAAGCTGGGGAGGAGAGGACCTCAATATAAAGCATGAACTTACAAAAAAGAAAAGAAAGAACAATAAAGACATTCAGTCTAACCACCCTGTTTCACAGAAAGAAGCACAGTCCCAAAGGTTGAGATGACTTCTCAAAAGCCATCATATTATTAGGGGACAGAGCCCAGAAACAGTTTACTGCTGTTTCCACCAGTCTAGGTTACCTTGAGGACTCTTTGCAGAAACAACTGAAGGCAACAAATCCTGGGTCTCGGGACAACTAGGCCATTTTGGGACATTACAAGCATCTATAGTCAAAAACCATGGACTCCAGTCATCGTGGTAGTAACTCCAAGGGGACATTGGCCAGGAAAAGAAAAGACAGCACAAAGTACCAGAGGAAAAGGAAATTACCTTTCATATCATTCACTGAATATCAATCATTGCATTTCCTAAAGTAAATTATGAAAACGAAAAATAATAACAACATCATATTTTAAGACTTTAGGCCGGGCGCGGTGGCTCACGCCTGTAATCCTAGCACTCTGGGAGGCCGAGGTGGGCGGATCGTTTGAGCTCAGGAGTTCGAGACCAGCCTGAGCAAGAGCGAGACCCCATCTCTACTAAAAATAGAAAGAAATTATAGGGACAGCTAAAAATATATATAGAAAAAATTAGCCGGGCATGGTGGTGCATGCCTGTAGTCCCAGCTACTCGGGAGGCTGAGACAGGAGGATCCCTTGAGCTCAGGAGTTTGAGGTTGCTGTGAGCTAGGCTGACGCCACGGCACTCACTCTAGCCTGGGCAACAGAGTGAGACTCTATCTCAAAAAAAAAAAAAAAAAAAAAAAAAAAAAGACTTTATAGCAGCATGTAGCCCTAGAATGTAGCCCTGCTTGTACTTACAGGGCTGAGCTAACTCAGTAAAATTCAGTTTCTGTGATTCCACAATGTAAGGTAGGGGACAAATAACCAGCATTTGGGTTGTGTTGGTCAAATAAGAATACAAGGCAGAACTTCAAGCGTGTCCATTCCCCAGACAGTGCGCATCGCACTCATCAAGTAGGTATACACCCATCCCCTCCCCCCCATTCAGCTGAAATTAAAAAAAAAAAAAAAAGAAAAGAAAAAAAAGAATACAAGGCAGATGGTATTAAAGGGGATTTTTTGGTGGTTCTCTGCATTTATTATATACATATATATTTGCCTTATATATGTGGTATCCAAGATGACAGTGAATTTATAAGGCCTTTCTTATTTCTATTGGTGGTTTATATTAATCTAAATCACCACAAAATCATGAAATCACTAAGATTTTGCACTTTGTAGCTATGGTCCACAGGTCCAAAATCCACAGGACAGCTTTACCCAGCAACGTTTCCTAGGATGACAGCTGCGGTGTTTTCTTTTGTTGAACTATTTGATGAAATAACAATTAAACTCCTGCATTTGTTCATTCAAAGGATATTCAGAGAGTGCCCATTACATAGCGGCCACTTTGATGACATGTATTGCAAAGCATATCCCCCTACCCCCACCCTGAAGGACACCAGAACCAAGTGCCAGGTATTGTGGTCATTCCATCATTGGAGATACGTCCGGTTTTCTGTGAGTCCAGACAGAAGGAACAGGGTTTTCCAGAGGAAGTGATGCTAGAGGGGAATCTTGAAGTAAAAGTAGAAGTTAGCTGGCTAGACAAGGGGTCAGGCATGAGTCACACAGAAGGAATAGCATTTGCAAAGGCATCGGCAGGGCAGGAACTGATAAGAGTCTTGTGTGGCCAAAGTCTGTGGCTCATGTAAAAGAGGAGCTTCAACCACTGTGGTCATTGGATTTGAATGGGGACAGAAGTCAAGGACTTCTTTCTCCTCTTTGTCCTTGCTGTCACTGCCTTGTCCCCGGCTCTCATCGACACTCTCCAGAGCTCTTACAATAACTTCCTGACTGTGCTCCCTCCTGCCAATCTTCCCTTCCACTTGGCAACTCATCCTCCACATTTCAAGAGATGTAACTTCCAAGAATACAAATCTGATCATTCCATTCTCCAACTTCATCTTTGCCTACGAGATAAAGTCCAAATTTCTTTGTGCAAAGCATAAACATTTTCCCACATGGCCCATTGCCTTTCTAACTTGATCTCCTGCCTCTTCCCACCTCACAACTTAATATGCAGAACTGTCACCTGTAAGCACTCAACGCACCCTCCCATGTGTGCCCCTCACACCTCTGATCTTTGTACATAGCGTTTCCTCTGCCTGGAATGCCTTTAATGGTGAGACATCTGCTCACCTTCAATAAAGCCTAGTCCCACATGTCTACAGGTTCTTCCTCCACCTTCCCACAGTCCTTTGCATAAATCCCTACTTTATCAATTTGCATATTGAATTGGGTCTCTTTCTGTGTAACTTCCCCCATCTCAGCTTTCCTCACCTCTCAGTTTTCTCTGATTTACCAATACCCTTCAGAATTACTCTGTGCTGGCCAACCACAGGTAGTACTTGAAGTTTGTTGAATCAATCAATGAGCCACTATTTCCTCATATTATAATTGAAAACCCTCCATAGCTTGGCTTTTTATTTAACCTATCATCACAGTATATCTGAACGTAGAAAACACGTTTCATCTCTCCCCTTTGATTTACACCTTTTGCAGACACCGCCTCACCTGTCAACTACCTATTTATTCCAAACCGAGGTCTCCAAAAGCAACAGACAGGCCTCCAATGCGATGAGGACTTAAACAATGTGAAACGCCCTGCTAGTAAACAGTTACAAGCACCTTCTTTAGAAATAACCTGTGCATGTTTTAAACATTGGATGAAATTTGAGTGTAAAAATTAAAGTAATTTGAAAGCCCAGAGCACAATGTTTCCACAAACACAAAAAGGTGCTCTGAGAAAAAGGCCTAAAAGTCAGTTCTTCCTGCCCTGCCCCGGGATAAACTGATAAGTGTAAAAGGAAAACCATGAGGAGTCTGTACACTGTTGGCCCCCAGGAAGAGGGGAAGGGACTTTTGTTCATTTTGTGAAGGATCAGCAGGAAGAGACCACACTGGACTTCTGTTTATTCCTGTTCCTTCAAGTCAACTGGCTCAGACTCTCTCGACTGTCCACGAGAACAGATATTAGGGAAGGGGGAGCATTTATATTCAACTCCTGTTATAAAATTTAATTCTGAAGTTCAAACCCTAATCTCACAGCTCTGTCTCAGAAGGTGGAAAAATACTTTGAGGCATTGATGGCCCAAAAGATTGAGTGGCTTCCATAAAAGGTAAATTGAATATTGTATAAGAAAAAAAAAAATATATATATATATATATGAAGTGGAAATTAATGTACTATTTGAAGGTAATCAGCCTTTCCACAATTATTTCATGGTCATGGATTTTGTGTTGATGCTGGTTAATTAGCCAAATATGAATTATATATGTATATTTTAAGTAAGTGCACATGCATATTAAAGGGTTTTTCCCTTTATTTCATTATGAAGCAACTCATTTGATGTGGCTTTGCATAAAGCTCCAATATACATCAAAAAGCAATCAACAAACTCTTTGAGTACATCAAGCAGGATAATTTAGATGGTTTTTAATCATGATTATGAAAATATAATTAGGTGGTTTCATGTTTGTTGTTGAGTACATGTAAGGGAAAGTGATTCTCCAAATAGAAAATGTGGGCAATATTACACAGAAACCACAAGAGACTCGTGTGCGTGAGGCACAAGTGTGTGTGTGTGCGCGCGCACGCGAACACACACACACACACACACACACAGAAACCACCGGCCCCTTTCTTCAACACATCAGCAGCTCTCATATTTAAGAAGAATATTATTTCTTTCAAGATGTCAAAGAAATCTTATTTAATGAACTGATTATATAGAAGTAGGTTTGAAAAATGCCTCCCTTTAATGTCATCATAAACTTTAGCTGTTGTCCACAAAAAACAAATCCTCCCTGCCGTGGCCCTACAGAAAAAGAGCAGGGAAGCTCATCAGTGCTGGAGCGGCTCACGTGTCCTTAGTGACCACTGGGAACCAGCACAGTCATGGATCTGCACAGCTGAATGATTGTGCACTCATGGCCTTTTCTAATCCTTTTGAAATAAACCTGATATTTATCTGTCTCCAATCACCCGGTTTAGGAGTCGAAAGGATCTGCAAGTTCTCATGCAGGAGGATGAATCACACACAAGCAAACTGCTGCCTCATGCCAGACTATCCAGGCATGCCCCACCACGGCCAGGAGAGATGACAAGAAAGACACCCCCCAATCCCTGGTGGTCTCTCTTGCCCCGGAGTTCCCTGGTGGACTCTCCCAAGCCACGTTTTGTTTTTCCCCTGTGCAGACAGAGTTGATTACTGGCCCTGTTAGAAAAATCCGTCCTTCCTAGTCCACCTCAGAAATCACGTACAAGAGCCTGGGGTTGCACTTGGAAGTAATTTGGTCACCAGCAAGCTGGCCCCTTTTGTTGGGAAATTCAAAGAGCTGCAGCACCGTGACTTTAACGAAGCCACAATTAGAGCGGCTTTCTTCCAGCACCATGTGTAATCTGTTTTACCACAGAAATACAAAGTTGCTGTCTGTGCACACATTTTTAGCATTTCTGGTTTTTATGCCATCTTACTTACAAGAAACTCCCAGCTGTTATAATTTGTCTCATCCGTAGCTCTCTTGTAAAACCAGCCTTTGTTCCTTTTTCTCAGTGCCAGGGACTTGCTGGGTTTCACCTGATGTGATTTGTCCAGGCATTAATAATGCATCTTCAAGATGCAAGATGCATGAATTCCTTTAGTAACAGATCTGCTGGCAGAGGGCTGTATTGTATTGTACAGCTTCGCTACAAAAAGGGAAGACAAGGGGACAAAGGGAAGGTCATCAGCCTCAGGAGTGAGGGTGCTGGTTGTTTCAGAAGGTCATTCCAACCAGCTCACGGTAAAGACAAGGGCATGCTGAGGATAATGAGTATTAGACCAACAACTCCTTTACAGAAAAAAATACAGCTTTTGCCAAATCTGCAATGTGTCCCCGTAGATTAAAGTGAATTGCACACACAGATGACAGCTCAGGAAGTCCAGAGTATCTTGCTATCCTCATCTCTTACTTGGTATCAAAGGATATTTTCTCTTCCTAGGTCCTTACTCTCCCTTTGGACCTTGGTGCACACTCCAGCGACTTTCTCAGTGGCCTTGATGTGATCGCTGTTATTGTTATCCATATGCATTTTTTATCATCTTGCATTTGTGAAGAGCTTGTATTTTCAAGTGGCTTTATAATCATTAATAAGTTATTTCTCATAATTATCCTGAAAAGTAGGGCAGAGTTCTTTTCTTGATGCTCTTTTCTCCAGAGAAAAAGTGCAGAGAGGTCACAATGGGAGAAGTTCACAGGGAGAATGCATTCCGGAGCTGGAGTCAGGACATGTGGACAGGGCTACCCTACCTCCTAGACCAAATGGCCACCTGTGGAATGGCAACGGGAACAACTGAAGGCATCGCATGGGCCCCAGTCAGACATGAGCAGGTTGCTTAGTGGACACGTTGGTAAACCCTGCAGGAAGATAATCCTGCTTCCAATGACCGGGTTTTGAACTCAGGTTATCATCATAAATACCGTCTGGCTCCAATCATAGATTTTCTTAAGAAACAATGAATGTACCATTTAATGTTGACATCAAAAAGTTCAGCCACGGAAACAGTAGCTTGTACAGATGATCATTGAACTTCCAATCGCTTTGAGGAGTCCTGACGAGATTTGTCGACCTACAACCAAATCGCAGTCTCCATGTGGTCCTTACGGTGGGCTCACCTGCCTCCGACTCCCATTCTCACCCCTGCCCACCTCCCACCCCACCCCCTAAAAAAAAAAATTTCATTTAATCAATAACATTTGCTTTCAGGGCAGCTCTCCTTTACTGCTGTTCCATCTCTGTCTGAGTTACCATAGCAACTCTTCTCGGAGCAGTGTGATACCCAGTTTGTACAGTTCAGACCTGTCACGTGACTGACTACCTGCTTCTACTTTAATCATTGCTGGAGGGAACACTCAAAAAGTGGCTGCTTCCTGCTTCCTGTTGCAGTCCACCAAACTGCCGTCACGCTTGCATCTCCTCCCTCAACCCAGAAAACACGTGTCTATTGTGCTGACTTCCAAAGCAGAGGAGAGGCAAGGCTACAGGGGCGGGTGAGAGTGCCCAGACTGCTAGAGGTAGCAGAGCCTTCTGGGCCCTACAGCCAAGTTCTTCTTTTTCCCTGTAGAGAGGCTCTTGGGTTTAGCAGGCCCCTTTTCTAAGATCTTAAGTGTAGAGAAAAAGGTGTGTCTGACCTCAGCCTAGCCCGAGATCCATCTTCCAGTGGCCCCGTGACCTCCGAACACTCGTCTCCATTCGTGCAGCCATTTCGTGGGCCCCCGGTAGGGCAAGGCCAGGAACTTGGGACTCTCGGGAGCCTCCCCTGTTGCAGCTTTGAGGGGTCCGTTTAAATCACATTATAAACCTAATGAAACACAGCTAATGAAGCACAGATGTCCTATCAGATTTGGAGCTCTGAGTCCCCGTAAAAGCCCAGTAAAAATAAATGAAAGGAGCCTTGTATCCATGGAAATGGGCAGCTCACATGCTAATCCTTCCCCTTCTCCCATTTACGAGTTCATTACCATTTCTAATTCCAGGGCTTCTGAAAGCATTTGTGGCTTCTGGGTCAGTCATTTCCTGGAAACTCGTGGCGGGCTGGGCTTGGACCCCTCGGCCTGGCCCCTTGCTCAGAGACATGGGGCGGGGGGTGCGTGGTTATCAGTTGCACAAGGTCCTGGTTACCTTTTTTCTTTGTGAGACGCTGGGATGAATCTAGAGTCCTGTGTCCTCCTGGGACCTAGCAGAAGGCCCTCTAGGACCAGATTTCTGTGTCTTTCGGGAATAGCAGCAGGGAATTTGATCAGGAGTGATCTGATACCAGAGATCTCTCTGTCACAGTGTTGACTATGACGCACAATCATACCTCCTTTAGATTAAGACGACATTCCCTCATCAAATGGACATGACTTCAGCTACTGTACAACAGTTACTATGATTTGGCAAGGTCATGAAGGAAAGTGACAGAACGGGGGTAATTTTATTGGGAAACAGGGTTAGACTGAACCCAGAGTTCAAGGCCCTCCCTGGAGGAACAGGAGCGGGCAGGACACTTAGGGAGACCTGGGAAGCTCCCTGAGGGCACTGGCTGCCCAGCGTTGGGGCCCAAGAGAAGAGAGGACACGCTACAAAGAGAAGAAAAGGAGCACAGAGCATCGTCAGAAACAAAACTTGCCTCCCCCTCCCACCCGCGGGCTCAGCTTGATGAGAATAACTAAGTGGCTTCTCTGGGTACAGGACAAGGTATAACGGGCCCTCTCTGCCCATCAGAGGCTTGTTTCCTCTTGCAGTTTTCATTCCCTTTCTTCGATATTTGTTTGTAGCGATCAGCAGCTTGTATTGGAGCCAAAGTGGTTCTCTCGAGGAGATTCTTCAGGGACAAATCTCTACATGTTTTATTTTTGGGATATAATTTTGAATTCTTAAATTTTCAAAGACGTCTTCTGAAAGAAAGAGTACATGTTCTCAATTTAAAAGTAAACATCTGAGTGTCAATAATACCCTGCATTACAGTTCCCACTTTAAATAACTGTCGCTTTGTCGGCCCTAGATACTGGGGATGAGAAATGATATAGATGAGGAAACTGAGGCACGAGGCAATAGAGAGACTTTCCCGGGGCCATGCATTAGTGTGAGCAATAGGACTGAGGCTCCTAACAATACATTTCAGACCCCAAGTAAGAAAGCTATAAGCCCCAGACATTTTTCCAAAACAATCGGTTTTGTCCATCTTAATGGCTGAAACATGAAAGCTTTGTAAAAATGGTCCAAGAAATTAAAGCTTAGGCTTGTGATTATTACAGTGATTTGTCAGCGGTGGTGTATGGTTTGGGGCAGAGTCCCAGCTGTATTAACAAGAGGATAAGAGTGCAGTCCATTTGTCATCTACCTAATATAGATATCCCTGCCTCGCCAAAGGAAGAGCTGAAAAGAAGTGATACAGCATCAGTGACGGGGCAACATAAGTGACTTCATGGAAAATGATTTAATCCGTTCACTGCCTGCTAACACAGAGAGATTTTTACCACTGATTTATGTGAACAACTGTCTGAACTGCCAGAAATAGAAACAACCCTGACCAAAAAAAAAATAAAAATGGAAAAGTTATGTGGGCAGCTAAGACCATTTACCTACTCACTCTACCATCTGACTCAGGGCAGATGAGGGGGGAAAATGTGTCACAAAAATGAAACACAGTGACCTGTATAGTGACAGGGAAAGTGCTGAAAGAGCTGCCTGCTTATGATGATAAAACGTGCGGTGTGCTTCATGGATCAGCAACCTGTTGCTCAGAAATGTCTTCCCCCTGTTAAGACAAAGCAGCTAGAGTTGGGCCGGCCACCTGATCTACGGGGCAAAGCCGGCTAAGCAGCTGGCCCGGCAGTCTTCGGCTCATACTGACTGTTTTGCCTTTCTGATCAGCTGCCTTCTTTTCTTCCTTAGTCTCATTTAACACACCCGCTGTCACTCTTAGTAACACGTTTCAGGCAGAGTAGATCAGCCCTAATTCATAGAATATCTTACCTATTAAAAATGCTTAAAATAGGACAATCCTCCCCAATCCTCTCTCAACAATTTCAGAAGTGAAATAAAAACCAACATGTTTGAATTCTTTCTTTCTTCTTCTTTCTTTCTGTCTTTGTTTCTTTCTGTCTTTGTTTCTTTCTGTCTTTGTTTCTTTCTGTCTTTGTTTCTTTCTGTCTTACTTTCTTCTTCTTCTTCTTTTTTTTTTTTTTTTTTGTGAGACAGGATCTCACTCTGTTGCTTAAGCTGGAGTGCAGTGGCTCTAATGTATCTCACTGCAATCTTGACCTCAGCTCGAGTGATCCTCTGACCTCAGCCTCCTCAGTAGCTGGGACTACCTATAGTCATGTGCCACAAGGCCCAACTAATTTTTTTATTTCCTGGAGAGAAGGGGTCTTGCTATGTTGTCCAGGTTGATCTTGAACTCCCGGCCTCAGGTGATCCTCCTGCCACCTCAGGAAGATGCTGAAGTGCTGGGATTACAGGGGTGAGCCACCATGCCTGGCCTCCAAAGTGTTTGAATTCCTTTTAAGCAAATTGAAGAAACTAATGACATTATACATGGAGAGATTTCCTGTGCTTGACAGAGTGGATGCTCTGGAGTGAAAGAGTTGAGCGTTTTGAGTTTTAGAGATCTGAGATTTAACCTTGGCTTTCACTGACTGCCCAGGCAGTGGGCAGGTGTGTGACGTGGAAGAGACAGTCCTGTGGGGAGTGGAAACCCACATCCTTGCTTCATACATTTCCTTCATTAATGCTCTTCCCAAAGTTAACAGTTGGGAAGACTTAGCTCTCAGCAATACAAATACGGTAATATTTGGCACTTTAGAACAAAGTCCTCAGGAATATGTCTTAAGCTAACAGCTGTGCATCTTAACATAACCGAGGATTGTAATTCCATTCTATGGAGAAAGTATGTTTCACGGCACTTGGACACCGCTTTTCTCGAATGTGTCTTCAAGATCCCACAGGATAGAGAAAGGCTTTCACAGATGACTGACCAGAGCTGAGCGGTGCTTGCTGGCCCCACAGAAAGCTGGGCACATTCACTCTGGAATCCAGCCCTACCGATGCCTAATCTCTGTTCTCTGTGCTGCCGCGTTTGGCTAAAATTGCATACTCAAATAATAGATTAGTTTTGCACATCACCCCATGTCCCCATTTCTTCCAGAAAAGTATGACTAATATATAATCCAGTAACTAAAATAGCAGATTTTGCAAAACCGTATCTTGAAACTGTAGTGCTTATTCTTGGATTAGAAATAAAGCCACACTTTGCCTTCTTCAAAAATTGGAAAATAATGTTATAGCCAAATGATGTTAATATTCACTGAATAATGTAATCCAAGCCACTGTATAATCAAACGAGTCCCGGATTGTGGGTGCTGAGTTTTACTTCTGATTCTACTCCTGTGTGATCTCTAGGTATCAATTTTCTCCTTTGTAAAATAAGGGGATTAACCTAATTTATTTGTAAGGTACCTTTCTTCAAGTGTAGATTTTATGCATCTATAATCTGTCCTTTAGGATATTGGGCTTTCTTCACAAATGCTGTGTCAATATTAATCCTGCTTCATTTTCCCCACTAAGAAAGAGCGAGCAGCCCTCTCTCCTCCCTCCCCTTCCAAGAGCTCTCTGGGAATGAGGAGGCGCATTCAGGTGTACGCACAGGCGAGTGGCCTGTGGTGCTTACTGATCTATTCTGAAGACCCAGAGGCCCTTAAGGGAAACCAGCTAGAGCAGGAGTCAAGGGAATTGGTACCTAAAAATGAGTGGAAACTCTCCCGGCCTACTCCCCTCCCTGCGAGTGTCCCTGTGCCCTTTCTTGAGGAGTCTAGGAACACTTCTCCATCAGCAGCCAGGTGACCTCTGACCTCTCTGCAAGAACCCTGCACTTGAGCTGGTGTGAAGCCTACACACAAAGGACATAGACGGAAAGAGGACCTTCTCGGCGCTGCACCAGGAAGGACAACTTTCCAGACACACAAAGCCCAGATATAAACAATGCCTCATCACCTGAAATTTCACAGGAATAATGAGGGAAACAATGGGTTAGGCATCATTACCTAAGCTCCCATGCCTCCCAAAGTGCTATCTAATAGTCCAGTCGTTTTGATGATGATGATGATGATAGTAGACGCCATAGCAGTATCAATAGATATCAACTGATATTCATATGACTAATCAAGGAAGTGTTTTATTAAGCAAAATCACTAAAATATATTTGGCAGAACTTTTTCCTCCATCATCATGTTTGCCATGGTAAAGCCACTCTCACCATTACCTTGAGACTGTTCCTAAGAAAGTCACATCTAAATGTGCTATCTTGCTTTTTTATTTCACGTATCAATCTATTCAATAAATTTTTTGATCACCTTCTCTAGGCCAGGCACTGGGTTAAGAATGAGAAAAGGAAAGACAGAAACGCACAGTGTCAGCCCCCAGAGACAGCACTGTCTAGGAGGGTAACTGACATTAACAGCAATGTAGGTACTATGATACAGATATACAAAGAAGAGTGACAGCTCCAGAGAAGAGAAATTTGAGGGAGATTCATTTGAGAAAGAAAAAAACAGGTTGCTTAGTAAATGGTTTAAAGGAAGGAAGAAAATAGAGATTATTAGGAAAAAATGCTCAAAATAATGTGGACGTGGAAACATTCCGGTGTCACAGTTTGGCACCTTCAGAGAGGGGCGGGTGCACATAAGACATTCTGTAATGTAATATTAAAATATTGAAGGAAACTGGAATTATGTCATGATAATTTTGTGTAAACAGGAAAATCTTTATCTGTCTACAAGGAGTTTGCCAGCTTGGTGAAAGGTGAACACTGGCAGAACATTCTAAAGCATTCTATGTGTTCTGCACCAGACTGGTGAAGGGTGTAGTACCAAATGGACTCTACAAAGGAAAATGTGCTGCTAACTCCACGCTGTTTCTGTAGCCAGACTTGCACATCCAGTCCTAAGCACTCAGGTGACCATGTCACACGTGTACATTGTACCATGTCAACAATGTCAAGTGGTATTTGATGAGAGCACTGCCATTGCTTGGACAGGCACAGAGTTTCCGGCAGTGTGTTGGGACAGCTTTGCTGTTATCGCTTTACCCATCATTCCATCTCAGTCCCGATGCCATGAGGATGCCCACCACAATCATTCACATCTAGGGCCTGCCATCTGCTTTCCCTTCCTCCTGCCAAATATGTCCCTTCTTCCACCCAAAAGGCAAGAAGAAGTCCAGCCATCATTTTACTATTGAAGTCTGGAAACATGCACCCTTCTGTTTTTGTTTGTTTTGCTTTAATATTCTCCCTCTCCTATTTCTTCTCTCCTTTTTCATTTTGTTGTCCTCACCCTTTATCCTTCCATTCCTCCTCCTTCCTTCTCCCCATATCCCTGTACAAAAGAGCACATTCTTTGCAGACCTCCATTTTGTATATCAATATGTCTTTTAAAAGGCCATTGCAAATCTAAAAATCTATTTATACATGAGCAAATTTAGTTAAGTAAAGAGGAAAATAAAACCTCCTCCATTTAAGTCAAGGAAAGGACAAGAAATTATGCCATCAAGTGTGACGACCATATGGCCAATACTACAAGTCAAAGACAAGAAAGGAGATAAGAAAATGGAGAGAGATAAAGCTGTAATTATTTGTATATGATGTGATTATGTACCCAGAAATCTAAATGAATCAACTAGAAAACTGTTCTAGCTAATATAAGCTAATAAGACCACCAGGTACAAGATCAACATACATAAATCACTAGCATCTTCATTTATCAACAATGTCCCCTGAGAAAATGTAATGAACAAAGTATCTTATCATGATAACAGCAAAATGCTAATATTAGATCTAATAATAAATGTAATAAAAGACTTAATATTTCATATATAATCATTCCCCCCAAATTAATCTATAAGGTAAAAAACAATCAAAATAAACTCAACACACTGATTGTAAAGTTTGCATAAAAGAGAAAAGATTTTTAAATATCCAAGAAAATTTAGGGAAAAAATAGTGATGTGAACTTGCACTACCAAACACTAAATATACTATGTCTTTATGTAAATTAAAATGGTGTGGTTGGTACTTGTGTAGGAGTACGCTCCAGATCGACAAAAAAGAATAAAAAGAAAGGAATAAATAGAAACGACTCATATATGTGTGAATTTAAAACACAAAGTCAATCAATGATTTTAAATCACTGGAGAAAGGGCAGAATGTACGCAACAAATGGCACTGGGAAAACTGTCTGTACATCGGAAGAAAGCTTGACTCCTACATCACTCCTTATAGAAAAATAAACCTCAAAGCAGTTCAAGAGCTAAACACAAAAAATTATATAAATATAGGGGAAGAAAATATGAGAGGATCCTTTTATAATTTTGTGATTAGGAATGTCATTTTAAGCAACAATATAATGCTCTATATGTCTTATATAAAGAAAAAGATGGACAGATTGGAAAGAATTTTAAAATTCTTTAAGATGAAATACACCACAACTAAAGCTAAAAGGCATGCAACTTGGAGAATATATTAATATTTGCAATGAATGTGTTTCAGAACACATTATTTGCAATAAATGTGTTTTATATTATATAACATAAAAAGTTCTCTTTTATACTACATAATAATATATATAACATATAAGGAGTTTTTGCAAATCTATAATAAAGCAATCCAAGAGAAAATAAATGGACAAGGATATAAGTGACATTGATTGATAGGATCCTATTCGCCAGGTAATATCTTAAGTACTTTTCATATAGTAAGTCAATTAACTTACGTAATAATCCTTCTGTTCAGATACTATTATCATCTCCATTTTGCAGATAAGAAAACTAAGACAAAGACAAATTTAGAAATTTTCCCAAAGTTATACAATTAGTAAGTGCTATAGTCAGGATCCAAATCTTTAAATTCTGACATCAGAACCCAAATCAATGAAAAATACAAACAGCTAACAAATTAAGAAAAGCAGTTTAACATTAGTCACAATGAGGGAAACGCAAAAGCTAAGACAGAATAAGATATTTTTACCTACCAGTCATTAAAAAAAAAACGGATTTATAAGACCAACATTACCAAGAGTGTTGGGAAACAGTTTGTCTCATAATCAGTTATTGGGGATGTCCCTTGGTACAGGCATTTTTGGAGGGCAATTTAGCAATGTCCATCGAACTTAAAAGAACTTATGCTTTGACCCAAAAACTTCATTTCTATCTCACAGAAATATTTAGACATGTGCCCAGAGATGCACAAAGTGAAAAACTGAAAATAGTTTGTATGTCCATCAGTACGAGAATGGTTAACAAAATGGTTACCCATCCAATCACGGGTTGTATGTAGTGTAATGATTAAAAAGAATAAGTTATATCTACATGAACTGACATGGAAAGATATTTAAGACCTACTATTAAGTCCAAATAGCAAGTCATAAAATAGTATGTATAACCTGATATCATATGCAAACATGTACACATTACATATTCATTTATCCACTCAACTACAAAATAATTAGCACCTACGGCATGCAGGGAACCGCACTAGTCAGTAAGGTGCTGGGCTGAATAGACAAAGTCTCTCTTTTTAGGAGCTCACATTCTGCTCGGCAGCCAAACAATAAACAAGCAAACCGATAAAAGACCAACATAATGTAGATGGTGTATTAATTTTTTATTGTTAATTACTGCGCACTCAGCAGCTTAAACAACATAAATTTGTGATCTCACAATTCTGCAGGTTGGAAGTTCAATCCAAGTCTCACCCACAAAGGGCTGCATTCCCCTCTGCAGGCTCTGGAAGGATCTGTTTCCTTGCTCATTTGAGTCATTGGCCGAATTTACTTCCTTGTGGTTGTAGGACTGAGGTCCCCATTTCCTTGCTGGCTGTCAGCTGAGGGCCATTCCCAGTTTCTAGAGGCCACCTGCATCCTTTGGTGGGGGTCACCCCCTTTCATATTCAAAGCCAACAATGGCGGGTCAAGTCCCTCTCACACTCTGAATCTCTGATCCTTCTTCTCTCTGACCCAGCTGGGAAAGGTTCACCACTTTTAATGACTCATGTGATTGAACTGGACCCACCAGGATAATCCAGAATTATCTCCCTGTCTTAAGGTCCATAAAATCATATCACATTTAGTCTCCTTTCAGCGGAAGGTAACACATTCATTCCAGGGATTAGGGCATGGATATCTTTGTAGGGGAGGGAGCATTATTCTGCCTATTACTGATGGGAATAAATGCTATGAGGAAAACCAAAAGGATATTAGGCAAAAGGTGATATAGGGAGACAGGGGAAGGTAATTTAGATTGTGTCATCAGAGACAGCTTCCCTAAGGAAATGGCAACTGAACTGGAGGACCAGTTGTGTGATCACCTGGGCAGGGCATTCCAGACATGTATTAAAATATCCAGAAAAAGGCATGCAAAGCTACATGGCAAACTGTTCACAGGCTACCTCTGGAGAGAAGAACAGAAATCAAAGGTGGGAGAAAATAACAACATTTATTCACTAATCTATATCCTTCTGTTTGCATGTTTTACTTATGTAATTTTTTTAAAAAAAATTATGTTTATAAAGTCTTAGAAACAAAAAAGGAAAATATCTTTTTTCTTGGGCCTAGTTAAAGCAAAGAGAGTTTAAGATTTAGGTACTAGTGAAAGTTAAGCATATGCTATTAATAAATTCTGACACCTTCACATAGAAAATAAAAAAAAAATGAAATCTTGTCTTGGATTCTATGAAAGGATCAGTTCTAGAGGGGAATAATAAATCAATATACTTAGTCTTCTGAGTCTTTAAGGAGAATACACTTGCCAATTAGACATTTTCACGCATCAGCAACCTTGGAAACTATAATCTCTTTATTTTGTTTCTAAGTCCTGACTTGATGATCATTTGCTGAGCTCTCACCCTGGACATGTGGCATTGTTTTGTGTGGTTTTCCAAGGAGGACACTGAAAGCGTCTCTGAGAACGAAGGCGGGCAGAAGAAAAGTCACTCAAATGGGTTCTGGGTGTAGCAATCTGTCCCAGCAAAAGGGTGAGTCTTGTGGGAACGCATTTCTGCTACTCAAGACACAGACAAGGGCGAGATGACAAGAGGATACGTGGAAGTGCCTGCCGGGGACCTAAAGTGCAGTGGCCACACAGAGTGTAGACGGAACACCAAAGGGCTCTCCCAGGACACAGGAAAGCAAAACTTTGAGCAATTTGGTATCAAGACCCTGGATACAACTGCAGAAAATAGGCTTTGTGTGCTTGTGTGTGTGTACAAGTGCACACACATGCATAGGATACTCAAAATTACAACTCCTTTGGAGCAAAGATAAAACGCCGAAAAGCAGTGAGAAGCAAACAATAGCTACAGCTAGAAATTAAGGAGTTCCTATTTCTGTGCTAATCACATAGATTTGTTTTTCCAGACACCCTGCCTATCAAAGACAGGAAGTCTCTGAGTAATATGTTTACAATAGCCTAGTAGACTTTTCTATTAGAATGTCCCTTCATCACTTCAAGAGTGACAAATCCAAAACAGAACATATCCTTGTCTGCTCATGAATACTTTCTCCTTCCAGCTCTTCTTCCAGCCTGAGACAGGGACACCTTCTTTTTCCTCATCCCTCACTTTTGACATGTCATTCTCCTCAAATTCTTTTTAGAAGTAGGTGAAATATAAGTCACACATAAATGAAAGTAGCCACCAAATGTAGTGTCAGCTATTATATAAATCCTTTCCTCTCCATTCCCACTGTCCCCCACTGGTTGAGGATTTTATCCCAGAAGCATTTATCTGAGGCATTTCCTCAGGAGCCTCCTCCGCCCACTGCCTGTCGTTTTGTCCAATCCTTCCTTATTTCACCAGCTGGGAGCACAAACAGCCACATTATCATCCCAGGACCAAACAGTGTTTTGGAGTCCCTCTCAGGTGTGCCTGAGGGTTCAAAGGCAGGGAGTTCAGGGCTCTCGCAAAGCCCCACTTTCTCACTCTTGCTGAGGTCTTGGACGGCTTAAATATGCCCACACATTGGCTCTCACCTTTGCTCCTGTCCCTACACAGCCGGGGGCCTGGCAGACCTCGAGAGGCAGGTCTGGTAGAAACTCCCTAGTGTGGGGGACCTGTGGCAGTCATGCTCAGCCTCACTTGAAGGTCTAGTTTCCTTCCAGGGAGGTGGCAAAGCGAGACTGACAGCCAGCTATGTGTCCTCCGCAGCTCACTCAGAGATAAACTGAAGTGCGAAGTCAAACAAAACCACACTCATTCCCAGCAGGGCAAGAGCAGCTCAGGGCCCATGTTACCTGTGTCCATGTGGTGAGTCCAGATACTTTCTTCCAGCCCCAAAAGAGAGAAAGAGAAAGAAAGAGGGAGGGAGGAAGGGAAGGAGAGAGGAAGCACAGCACTGGCGACACACAAAAATTTATATTCCCAAATTAAACTTTTAATTTAAAAGTTGAAACTTCCCAAATTCGCTCTCATTGATTTCTTCTTGCAAGAAATGTTTTTTGAACACCTACTATGTGCCAAGCACTGAACAGAACAGACAGAAGCCTCCTGGGGCATAAGCTCTGGTATGGAAAATAGTGAAAAAAAATCTAGGAAAGGGAGGAAGATTGTGTCAGGCAGTGACAAGTCTATGAGCAAGTAAAACAGGTCACGGAGAAGGAAAGCACAGTGTCCCTCTTAGGTAAGGCAGTCCTGAAGGTCTCTCTCAGTGGTGGCATTGGAGCTGAGCCTCAGCCAAAGGAAAAGATTTTGTATCCAAGTCAACGGTGAGTGGACAGTTCTCCCCGACAAAAAAATGAGTGGACACACGCATCACGTGTTGTATGAGTCTGCCAAGGCTGCCGTATCAAAGTATCACAAAATGGTGGCATAAAAGACCGAGTGTATCGTCTCCCATGTGTAAAGGCCAGAAGTCTGAAATCAGGTTTCTGTAGGGCCCTGATCCTTCTGGAGTCGCTAGGGGAGGATGGGCCGCAGGCCTCTCTGCTAGTTCTGGTAGCTCCTTGACTCACAGCAGCTAACTCCAGTGTTCGCATGGTTCTGTGTCCTGCCTGTGTTTCAATTTCCCCCTCTTATAAGGACACCAGTCATATCGGATAGGGGCTGGCCCTATTCCAGTCTGACCCCATCTTAGCTAACTACATCTGCAACAACTCTCTTTCCAAGTAAGGTCACATTCTGAGCTACAAGGGGTTAGGACTTCTACATATGAATGTCAAGGACACCGTTCAATCCATGACAACATTTCTGTGCTACAGGCGTCCGCTCAGGTGGGGTGGCGGAGGAGGTTTACCCACAGTGATCGGACAACCCTGCCAGAGCAAGGCTGAGCTTGCTTTCTGCTGTCTCCCTCACACCACCGAGCACAGCACGTAATAAATGAATGAATACTCGTTGACGGTTGATTAATGGTACATTTTACACTAACATTTAAAAATGTGTGTGTTCTCGTGTTGAGGTAGTGTGGGATTTGTTTGGGTGCCAGCAGCGGATCTCATGCTTAGCAGATAGGAGAGGCTTAAATCGTTTTAGGGTCTGATGTGATTAGTAACCGTTCCCAGAGACCACGTGGAAAAAAATAGCTGGCATCTAAGGCTGCACCAGCCCCCTCTGTCTCCCGCCCGGTCCCCCAGGCAGTGGAGCTGACGAGCTCAGGCGAGGTTGGCAGAGGTCACATTTGTGGAAGATCCACAAAGGGCTAGTGGAGAAAGTGCAGCAGCAGAACCCGCCATACAGGCCCCCGGGCAGCTCAGCCCCCTCGCCCAGCCTGGGGACACGCAGCTGCCCGGTCCCAACTCAGAAGGGCAAATTCCCCGACATCAGAGAAGCAGCCCTGGGCCACTAAACGGAAACCTGGCCAGCGAGGAAGCAGCTGGTCTTGGCAAACAAAAAATACTGCCCCGGGCAAAAACAAAGCAAGAGGGAGCCTGGAAGAGCTTCGTTCTGAGGAGCCACTCCCTCCCTAAACCAATTTTTAATCCAATATAAAATTCTAAGCCTATTCAGAAAACACCGTGACAAATTCCTTCAGTCTAAATTCTCTGTGATTAGAAATTCCTAGAAAGCTGTTCCTTTCCTTTCAAAACACTCCACAATTTGTTCCAATAGTATATCCCACATTGTGACTGGCTATTTTGTTATCCAATATTTTTTTTGAAATAACACTGACATGATCTTGTGGAATTTCAAGAGGATCTACGTTAAGCAGAATTGCTTTTAAATGTCGTTTATTGTTTTCCCTTTTTTTTTAATCTCATGCAATAAGCTATTCATGACAAGCTACTTTTCATTGTTGAAAATTATATTTATGTATACACATGAAAATATAGCAATCTCTTATGAAATATATGTTTAATTGATTTATTAGTTTCCCACTGTGCTTAAGAACTCACGAACCTGAAATTAGCTGTGCATAATGGTTCTTCCGCTAAGGAGAGTAATTCTACAGATACAGATGAAACACAGTATGGCGAAATTTTCAAAGATCTAGTCATAGCTAGGTTAGAGGGTCTAAACCAGAGATTTTATCATTCTTCCTTATAAAAATAATAATAGCTATAATTGGGAATTGAGTACTTACCTGTGATAGTCAGTGTGCTATGTATTTTGTACCTACCTTATCTCAAAGCCTTTCAACGCTATAAAAAAATTATTGTTTAGAAACATTACGTGACTTGCCCATCACAGCTAGTATTGGGAAGAGTTGGGATTCAGACCCTAGTTTGTCTAACTCTAAACCATGTGCTGAGTCCAATGCACTACTATATGGATAAAAATAAGGAAAAAACACAATTAAAACATTTAAAAAATACCACTGGTATATTCTTTTAGAAAATTGATTTACGGAGCCAGGCACAGCGGCTCATGTTTGTAATCCTAACAACTCAGGAGACAGAGGTAGGAGGATTGCTTGAGTCCAGGAGTTCAATAGTGACCCGGGCAACAACACTGTCTCTAAAAAAAATTTAAATATTAGCCTGGGGTGATGGCATGTGCCTATAGTTCCAGCTACTGGGGAGGCTGAGGTGGGAGGATCACTTGAGTCCAGGAGTTTGAGGCTGCAGTGAGCTATGATTGTGTCATTACATTTCAGCCTGGGTGACAGAGCAAGACCCTGTCTCTAAAACCAAAAATGAATTTAAAAAAAGAAAATTTATTTATTGATTTACAAAAAAATAACTCTATTAAAAATGGAAGACAAATTCCAAAGGGTAAACTAAGGCATGGAATTTGTAACCACAGCTTTTTAGAACTTACTTCAAAACACAATGGTGGATATAAGAAATGCCATTTCTCACACTATTTTGAAGATAAGTTCTAGAAGCACTGGAGACTTAGAATGTTAAAAATTACACGGTAACCTTTTATGCAACAGGCTTATGGAGCACAACATTATGTGAGTGATGCTATTCTAAGAAGAACTGGTCATGCTGAGCTAAATTTTCCAAGAATGCAATTTAAGCCCACAGTCAGGTGTATTATAAAATGAATGGAATACCGTGGTTCAAACACAGCCCTCCGAATGGTCCATCTGTGGACCTTATCTCACCGATTCTCATTAAACAGTGATTTCATTTCTCTACATCATCACAAGCTCCACTCCTGGGCAGTGTTCAGCTGCCTGGCTGGTCTCACAACACATGCAAATATGAATTAAAGGCGGCCTCACCGCAAGACTGAGGAGAGTTTGGTAATACCCTTCCCAGTGTGAAGCACGGGGCCCCAGCCCTCACAGATGGGAAAAAGAAATTGGTGGTCCCAGCAGGCCTTCTGTTTATTGCCCCCTGAGGCCTCATCTGGAGTGTGGCAGTCACACACACGCACATGCGCACACGCACACACATGCAGCTCTAACCCCCTTCGCCTGCCCTCTCCATCCCAAGCACTTGTAAGGTTAAAGATGTGTTTGGACTCTACCACAATAAAATCCCAAATCCTTCACAGATACCTTGTCACAGACTCTCCGTGCTCCTCCGTGAGCCTTGTGAAAGAAGGTATGTTTTCCTCATTATCCATATGGGGAAATTGGAGTGTGAAATGTAACAATTTGTCCAGAGCTAAGAGGAGAATCAAAGACGGAATGCAGAAGTGGAATTTCCTGTCCTCTGACCTCCTGTACCACGCAGTTTGCACCTTCCTTACAGCCCGTGTTGCTTTCCGCAGCACGGTCAAGTTATTTGTAAATCTGTCTTTTCTCCCTTAACGTGACAATAAGCCCTTCAGGGTGAGGAACTGTTTCTGGTTCATTTTCTCGTTCTCACCACACCCAGCAAGGCGCCCTCCGAGGTTAACTGTGAGAACTCCACACGTGTTTATGGATTCCGACAAGAGGGCAGACAAGATCCAAAAGCAGATGTTGGGTGGATGTGGGGAACGCTGGTGGCAGTGGCTGGGCACTGGAGGGTCTCCTTTGCAGTACACGTGTCTTCCCCCATGTCCTTTCACCACTGGTCACCGTGAGTGGAAGACAGAGAGAGCATGAGAGAAAGAGGAAACGTGCCCTGTGGTGGTTTCTTACAGCAGTGGTGAGAGTCGAAGTGATGGGTAAGTGTGAGAGATTGCTCCTGGAAGCACCCACCTTTTTGGTTCCCAGGCGCCCTGTAGCCTTATCCACTAATTACAAAAATATTGTCAGCCTGAAGGAAACCTCCTGGGAGTCACATGTCCACTGGCTGAGATTAGCCTGACTCTGGTCCAGATGGAGGTCTCAAACAGTCCAGGTCCACTGGTACTTATCATTCTATGTTAAAGGCCTGAACTGCAGTATCAACCGCCAGCCGCCTTGCAGTGAGCCATCCTGGACTTTCCAGCCCAGCCAATCCCTGGATGAGCCAATATCACAGGGTGCAGAACTGCCCAGAAGAGACCAAACAACCCACAGAATCATGATAAAATGGTGGAGGCTTTTAAGCCATTAAGTTTTGGGACGCCTTGTTACATAGCAATAGTTAACCAGAACTCTGAACTTGATGCCAGAATGAGACAAGATTTGGGGAGAAGGAAAGGTCTTATAGGGAGTGTTGGATATATTTCACATGTGGAAGGACGTGAATTCTTGGAAGCAGAGAGCAAACTAAGATAACTACTCTTCAAATATAGCTCACCAGTGAATCACACCTCCTGGTATTCATGACCTTGAATGGTCCCTTTCCACGGAGAATGTGTGACCAAGAGAATGTGGCAGAAGACACTTGGTATGGCTTCCAAAGTTACGTCATAAGCAATCTTGCAACTTTCACTCTGGGGGAAGCTGTCTACTGTGTAACAAGTCCAGCTACTCTGTGACTATAGCAGCCCATGCAAAGAGAGAGGAAAAGGCCAGCCTGGCCAGCCCTCCACCATCCAGCCCTTCCAGCTGCGGTGCCAAACATGGGCGTGAAGAAGCTATTTCAGTATCCTGCCTTCAAATGACTCCAGCCCCATCTGTGTCCAACTTCAATCTCATGAGACATCTCAAGCAAAAATCCTTCAGCTGAGCCCAGTCAACCCATAAAATTTGGAGAGATTGCATTAAATTATTTTTAAGCCAATAAGTCTTGGGTTGGTTTGTTATGTAGCAAAAGGCACTCGTACAAAGATCAGGCTTGTACAATGCAATTATGTCAAACCTTCCAGTTCTTTTTTATGCAAACAACTTTTTCTGCTTGTGGCAAATGCAAAATCTGGTATATCTTCTCTATGACAGGCTCAGAGGGAAAAAAAGAAGTCAAGTGAATGACATTCTACTGATTATCAAAAGAACTTATGACATTAGTGAGCTATGTCTAGTATAGCAATGAAAATGGGGCAACTGCACATTTGGGTTAAAGAACGAAACAGTCCAACATAGCTTGGCCCTGTGTGGACGTGTGCTGTACATGAGTGCCCACTCACAAGACATTTCCCCCAGATACCTTTTCGATTAAAAACCCAACAAATCATGCAACATCAATAAAGGCCCTAATTATGTGGAAGACTATGCTATATTAGAAAGCTGAATCAAAGGAGCATCCACCCAGCAGAGCTTTCTCTGCGGCCAGGCCTTGGTCCTCACTCATCTGTGGAAGCTAAATTAGTTGATTCACAAAAGTAGAGAGTAGAATAGTAGTTACTAGAAGCTGAGAAGGGTTGGGGTAGGGGGGAATAGGGAGAGGCTTGTTAACAGCTAGAAAGAAGGAATAAGTTCTAGTGTAGGATGACTACAGTTAACAACAATTTACTCTATGTTTTCAAATAGCTTAAAGAGAGGATTTTGAATGCTCTCAACATGAAGAAATGATAATTGTTTGAGGTGATAGATAAGCTACTTAACCTTATTTGATCATTACACATTCAAAGGGTATTGAAATATGACACTGTAACCCATAAATTTGTATAATTAATATGTCAATTAAAAAATTTTTTTTAACTGTGAAAAAAAAAAAAAGAGGCCTGAGGGAGCTTGTTCTTCCCCTTTCCCCACGTGAGGACTTAGCTAGAAATCGCCATCTGTGAAGAGTGGGCCCTCACCAGACACAGAATCTGCCGGCGTCTTGATATTGGACTTCCCAGCTTCCAGAACTGTGAGCAATAAATCTCTGTAGTTTATAAATTGTCCAGTCCAAGGTATGTTGTTACAGCAGCCCAAAGAACCTAAGACAATTAGGTATTATGTTATTCTTGAGAAATAATGTATTTTTCCCTTCCTTTATCCTCCTCCTAGTAGTTGCACATACTAAACTAACATTGCTAAAGGACATAGAGGCCCTTTTCCACCTAATTCTCTAAGCCCTGGGAAGATTTAATTATTTTGCAAATACTTTGTCTTAAGGGCAGAACTCCATTTCCTGTCCCCTCCTCCCATCTCTCCCTCAGCCTCCTAAAGGTAGCAATGAGCCTGAGAGCCCAGGACATGACCACCTGCACAAGAGTTGAGCCCCTGAGGGTAGTGAACCAAGGAGGAGGTGAAGGTCACAAGACAGGTCCCCTGGAAGAGAGGAGGAGAAGAGAGAGAGTCAAAGGAGAAAGAAGTTCCTAAGGCACTAGGCCTTCTGCTAGCCAAAAAGCAAAGTGAAAAGCTGAAGAGTATTTATCAATAAACTTAAGGTCCTCCCATTGGGATAATGATTTGGAATCACCAGGGACCTTTACATTTTGTTTCATTTGATTCCCTCAACAGGTGTTGCTAGCTTCTTTTTCTAGATGAGGACACTAAGGCAAAGAAAGGTTGAATGACTTGTTCGTGGTCATAGCCAGCAAGTAGCAGAGTAGGACTCAGGCTATGACAGCTGAAGACCAACATGCAGATAAGCCACAAAGTCCCTCCCTCCTTTCCGCCAAAGCCACCAGTGCTGAGGTTCAGTGCCTCCTCCCAGGGTAATTGGTACATCCTCACTGCCTCCTGAAGCATGCCTTGCCAATTAATTGCCTGCCAGGGCACTTTCTAATTAGAGTTATGTTGTTTCTCTACGTAAAAACTTACAAGCAGTGACACAGCAGCAATGAGCACACTCAGTGCCCAGATATTGGTTTTTAAACACCATTTTCCAATACATGGAGCCAGGGCTCCCTGGAGAAACATCTGACTCTAGAGTTAAGACAGGGAAGATAGAATATGAGTAATATGAGCATGGAACATTTTGCAATGCCAGAAAGCAAGGAAATGCACAAAACACACACAGAGATGCACACATGCACAATGACAGGGGCATGTCAAAACAACACAGGAGATAATCTGGAAGAATTCCCAATGGCCAGCGCTAGAAGAATTGGAGAAACAAAATAAATAACACTAATACTGGTTATAACCCAAAGAATATCCAAAGTATTAAATGAATATCCATGAGTCCATACTGATATAAATAATTAACTGAATAAATAAATAAATAGGGAAGAAGGGACAAATTTTCCTTATAGAAGAATTCCAAATAATACCTGTATAAGGAATGAGAGAAATAGTAAATCACCAGTAGGACACCACTGTAATGATTGCTGCAGGCAAGATCCACTGATGAATGCTAAAATTAGAGGGTGAAATGTTAAGGAGAAAGAAGATATTCATATAGTGTCAAATCGTGTCTATAATACTTATTAATTACTGTGGTGTTTTTAACATATGTCCACGAATTCTTTGATACTTCTCTCTCCAGGAAGTGGAGCTTAATTCCTCTCCCTTTTAGTGTGGGCTGGACTTAGAGACTCACTGCTAAAGAATGGAGTATAAAAAGGGAGAAAGATTAACATCATAGCGGAGAAATCTGACAGATTTCACCTTGCCCAAGTGGTCCGAGCGAACACCTCCAGTAACAAGCGGTGTTGGTCTCATGCATCCCCTGGTACAATACCCTGAGTGGGCACTTCACCTCTGTGGTATTCTTCCCCAAAATCCATAATCCTAGTTTTATCATGAGACAGTATCAGATGAACCCAAACCGAGGGTTCAGGATGTGCTACCAAGAAAAGACCAAGGGACGGCCACAGATCAGAGGAGAGTAAGGAGATGTGACAACCAAATGCAATGTGGAATTCGGAGTTTGATCCTGGAACAGAAAAAGGGCATTTGTGGAAAAACTGGTGAAATGTGAATAAAATTCATAGTTTCATTTTAAAAAACAAACCAAACATCTTCGTGTCTAAACAACAAAATACAGGCTCCTGAGCACAAAGTGGGAGACGAACGAGGAGGCTTCCGGGTCCTACTCATTCCAGGTCTTGTGAGCCCTGCTCAGCACCTGTATCATTCTAGTGCATTTCCCTGTGACTGCGTCTCCTCTTCTTGGTGATACAATTCTTGAGGGAAGCCTTATCTCACTCATCTTTTACAGTCTCAGAGTTTAGCACATGTTTTATGTATATTGAATGAATGAATGAACGAATAATGAGCAAACTCAAACTTGGAAATCCATTGGCTAGAAAAAAATAGATGAGTAAATTCATCTCAGCTCTGTAGACATGTTTGAAGAAAACTATTTTCAGGCTATGTTTATGAGGTGTATATGAAACGTAAATAAATTTTGTGTTTAAACTTGAGTCCCATCCCTAGGACATCTCGATGTATATGCAAATATTCCAAAATCCAAAAAAATATGAAATTTGAAACACTTCTGGTCCCAAGTATTTTGGATGGAGGATACTCAACCTACAACATCTACCTTTTCGGACTGTTGTGATAGTGAGTGAATAAAGCACTTAGAATAGTTCCTGACACCCAGCAGCAAGTTTAGAGGCTGTGGTTGGTGCTAAAATCAAGGTTAGTAGCAACAGGGAAAAAAAAATTAAATCCCTTCAGAAATTGCTCGAATGAGAATGGAGACATTAACTGGAGGAATAAAATACAGTAAGTCATTTTACAATCACCATTAGGATTTGAATTTCCCCATTTATCTCCCTGTTCCCTCATACATATTTCCCCAGCTCCTCTCATATGTCCAGACCTCCTAACATACCCACCCTAAAATTTCTAACCCTAGTTTATTTGAATGGAAATGAAATTTCATTTGGGATACTTACTTGTTGAAAGGGGATTTTAAAACCATTTCTTAAGTAGAGATGCATTGCTCTAAATGCGTTGAGAGAGCAAGAAGCCTCCAAGAGAGACACTTTCCGAAGGATATTGCTCTGAATATCATATAATCTGGGCATCTAAGGATGCAAATAAATCCCAGGCACATTTGCCTCTTACCCTACCTCAGACAGGGACATTGCCAAAGCTCTCAGCCACCATTTTCCCATCTGCAAAGCAAGGATAAAAATATAAATATTACTCCAGGAGGAACTGCACTTGTTTGAAAGGAAAGAAGCAAGGGAAAAGGGGTAAATAAGGAAAAAAGAGAATGTATATTTGGAAACTATTACACATTATTGGATTGGGGGAAGAGAGGAAACACTTAAGGCCAGGGAAGAGTCGGGAATTAGGAGCAGTCGCCCTAGTCTCTTCTCCACAACTGAACCTCGACTGAACTTGGGACAAATTGCTTAATCCTTATGTGCCTTGGTTTACCCTGGGATATTGTGAAACTTCCCTGAGGTCTGATCCTCTAGGTTCCTTAACTGACAAGTGGCTTGAGTAAAGGCATCATCTTATTCAGTTGGTTTTTGTGTTCTTAATGTAATAATGATGAGGGTAGTCAAATCAGTACTAATGTCATGCAACATCCAAAGAGCTCAAGGCGCCTGTAGACACCATCCTTGCTCTGAGTGCTTTTGCTATTTTTGCTCTACATTTTGCTACCCTTTGTAGTGCCTGTTGGCCCCAATGTACTTACTGCCAAAAAGCCTTCCTAAGGCTTGTAAAGTTGCTATTTTCAAAGGGTTCAAAGTGAAATATTTCCATCCAATCATTGGAGAAAAGACAACTTAACTGATGTTTGAGGCAGGTTGACACACAACTTTTTTCTTAAATGAGGCATCGCAGTTCAAGGCAAATGCAAATTCCTTATTTGATGGACACCGAAGCTTTTCATGTGTGTACAGGCTCTTCCTGGTGTGTGCAGTCATGTCTCTGACTCTTCGCAGGGAGGTTTATGTCCCTCATTTCCAGACTCAGTTCTACCTGAGTTTCTGAGCCATTCTGCCTACCATCAAATGCATCGATTGTCTCCGCCAGTGCAGAGCACACACCGGCATCACCTTGGCTACCTATGGATCCTCACGTTCTCCCCAGATTCTCTGGCTGTTCACTAATCAGGTCCAGTCTCTAGATTCCCAAATGCCTTGGGGTCAGCTTCATCTGCCTTCAAGCCCCATGCCCACCTAACATGGGAACAATCTAGAAGCCCCGTAACTCTAACCAATTACTTTCTTAGTTGCTCAGACTGGAGAATGGATATTTCAACAGTGACTTATGCAGAAAATATGACAAATATCCACAAGATCTCTCCATGCCCTGAAATTGCATCAATGCTCTAGAACCTTCTCATGGCACTGGAGAGGGAGAAACCCTGAAATAATTGAGATGATGTTTCCTACCAGGCCAGTGGGATAGAAGTTCTAATAGAATTATATTTCAGGTAATAAAATAATTTTACATGCCCCTCTGAGTTTGAGACTGCAATCTATACCCCCACCCTTTGGCCAGCATCTGTCCTCCTGGAACTGGCCTACCTTTGTACCTGCTGGCTGGCATTATGCTGTCGAGGGACAGATCTCCTAGATGACAAGTGACTATCCACCTGCCTCCCATGTCTGAACAGCCAGCTTCAGCAGCTGCTCCCTATACCACAAGCTGTACCAAAACACCATCTCTGCCATCCCTTCAATCTTGGTAGGGACAACCCAGCTGTCTTGCCATTTGACTTTCTCCTAAAAATCTAGGATAGTCTTTCTTAACCAACAGATCTTCTTCCCAGGAAAAAGCATGTAACCATGTATTTCGGCCACAGGGGGATCACTGACCTATAGCGGCCAGTGCACGGACTCCATACAGATCAATACATACTCAGTTCATCTTGCCTACCCAGGAACTGAGAAGGGGTGTGGACATCGCCAGCTGCAAACCACTGATGGCAACCACGGATGCTACAACGCAGCCCCCCTGGGTTGACCGCCCCAAAGAATGACCCCTTCCAGGCATAATTCTAGAACACGAGTGTGTAAAACTCATGGGTTTACTTAAAAATTAAATAATGCATATCATTCAAAGATCATCTTAATTATGCAATAATCCCTTAAAAATAGGCTCTGTTGGTGAAATTAGTCTAGAATACCAACTGGGAGTATCAGGAATAAATACCCCAGCAATGGGAGCAGGGACCTGCCTAACCCATCCTGTCCCTTCCCAAGCCTTAGGACGAAGTTAAGCCACTGATTATGGTTTTTGTGGCCTGGATCAGAGGTTCTAGAAAAACAAGTGTGGCAATGAACAGCTGAGACATAGAAAATGAATCCAATTTAGGAGGAATCGTGAAGAGCACGATTTCTCCTTTCCTCTTCCGTTTTTCTTCTTGAGGGTTCTATGCTAGGTAAGAGGTACTGACGGAACTGAGAACAATGAGATTTTGCCTCCTCTCCTCTCTTGCTAGAAGTCTTACCTATGAGCAGTGACAGAACCAAAGCTAAGACTAGGGTGAGACTATATCATATTTTCACTTCTTTTTTTATGTACATATAATCATGAAGTCAATGTTAGAAAGATGGTTTTGTCTCCTAGCACAAATTACCATTGTTTTTTAAAAATCTCTGAGAATGATGACTCCCCAAGTTCTGAGCCAATATTTTATGCCCCCAACGTTCACTAATTCAACAAATATTTATTGTGCATACGCATGTATATGTGAAGTCCTGTTCTAGGGACTGAAGGTACAACAAGGACTTGCAGAAATCCTACCCTTAGGGAGTCACAGTGAGCTGGCCAACGTTGAACAAGTGTCACACGTATGAGGACACCTGTGGTATTCCAAAGGTGAACCCAGCCTAGCTAAGAAGTTCTTCCTCCTGTCTTACTGCAATTCGTCTTGTATCACTCAAGCCCTTTTTTCCTTCACACAAATAGAGACACAAGATAATCATTTCTAAGGTTCAAACCTTTATAAAATGGTTATCCTCATGAAATCATTCCTTATTTTTCTCTTCTCTTGATTAAACAACTCCACTTTTTAGCATTTCCTCACAGGACATATTTCCTTGCCTTCAATAATAACTATCCTCTTATTGGTGCTGACCCTTACCATTTATAAGCCACTTTGTGGTTAATAGAGCACTTCCACATCATTATCACATTTTGATCTTCACAACAGCACCGCAAGGAAGGTGCTGCAGATATTTGCTGAGCGCCAAGTATGCCCAAGGCACTGTTCCAGGGCCATGGGGGCACCTGTGCCACTTTACACTTATCCCTGTTAAAATTTATTCAATTTGGGGGAGCCATTTTCTCAATGAGTCAAAGCCATTTTGAGTTTTATTTCTGTCTTGCAGAGCAGTAACAACCCCACCTAATTTAGTGCCAGCTACAAATGTAATGAGCGTAGTCTCAATTTCTTCACCCAGGCCATCAAAATAGTTATTGAGTAGGCTAGATCCCGGCCCCAATACCTCTGGGACAGCACTTAATATGGCCCTCTAGCTCCCCTTGAGGTGACACCTTCCAGCCTCTAGTAGAAGCTTGAATAGGAAAATAGTTTTCTAACATGTCAAAGGCAATGCCTGGTTTAAAAAATCAAAATCTTTACTAAGATTGAGATAGATCTCACCGATGGATTCCTCCGGTCCACGTAGCCTCTCACAATCACAGGAGGAAATTAAATTGGCCTGGCACTATTTGCTCTTTATAAAACTTTACTGATTGCTGCTTAGTATTTTATGTCCTTTCAGGTGCTATCCAATTGATTGTCTGATGATTTATTCCAAGATCTTTCCTGGTATCAATGTTAATTAAGCCACAGGTCTGAAATCTCCAGGTCAGCCTGTCTTTCTCTTGAAGATGGGCACCTCATTTACCCTTTTGCTGTCCTTAGGGGATCTTCCAATCCTCTGTGATTTGGGGGAAACACCAGCTAATAGTCCTAAGATGAAAGTTGAAAATTCATTCAGTATCCTACAGGGCAAGCCATCAGGTCCTGCTGACTCGAACATATTAGGTTTTTCTAAGTTTTCTAACTACATTGTCCCTTTGGCCTTCTATTCTCCTATTACAACAGGGACTTATTCCAGGGAGCAATTTATAGGTGATATTATCTTCCCCCTGGCGGAGGGGAGTGAAGAAGACATTGTAAAAATAAAATTAATAAAATAAAAAGCTCTATCCTTTCACTCTCTTCTTCTGCTTTAACATCTCAGGCAGAGACAAGGTCATGCAACCAAATCCCATTTTCTTTCCCCTTCTTGGCCATAGGGGAAGACTGCATTTCCCAGCCTCCCTTGCAGTTAAGTTGGGGGTCACGTGTTTGGGTTTGGACCAGTTTAACGATAGAAGCAATGATACACACACACCACTTTCTGGTCTGAACACAAAACTCATTGCATGACCCCCGATATTGTCCCTTCTCCTTTGGTAACAGCCATGGGCACGGCATGTTGATGAGGAAAGGAGATTGGACCTGAAAACCACTCAACTCCAGAGGGCTGCACAAGAGAGTTGCCCGACGTGCATTGGACTGGGACATAAATAAGAGATGCATTCTGGTGCTATTCAGCTGTGCTTCCTCACTCGCTGCTAGGAAGTTTTCTTTATGTTGATCTAAAATCTCTCTCCCTGCAGTCTTCTCACACTGACCTGAGTTTCACCCTTTGAATCATACAGGGAATATATCTCTGTCAATTACAAAGTAAAATTTTCTCTCGGAGTGTCCTTTTTTTGGACTAATAAAATATTTAAAGACTATCTTTTCTTATTTTCTATTATGTTTCTTAGGTATATATTTTTTATTTTAACCTTGCTAATCATTCATACTATTTTATATATTTATGTAAATTGTCATTTCATTTTGAGGAGACCTTGCCAAAGGACCTTAATCCATCATGTGCTACACAAAGAGAGAACTGACAAGATCAATTTTTTTTAAGTTATAAGAAATTAAATGGCTTAGATATCTATGTATGTGTGTGTTTTAATTTGAAAGGGTTCTATAAAGTTACTTTACTATAAAGGAAAATATAACAAATACCTGAGTACCCATCATCCAACGTTTTAAAATGTTCACATTTCTTAATATTTACAAGAAACAAAACTTGATAGCCAAACTCCTCTGTTCCCCTCCCAAATCTCACTTTCTTTACTCCTACCTCACAGAAAACCAGTCTGCCTTTTTATACTTGAGTTACATAAATATATATTTGATCATAAATAATGTATTATATGGTAGGGTGTGTTTTTATTTTATATAAATGGTGTATTTATCTCTACACAACTTGGTTTTTTTCACTTAACATTATATTTTGAGATAAAATCAATATGATACATACAGGTCTAGTTCATTTAACTTTAATTGCTATGTGGCATAAACCCATTGTATAAATATAGCTAAAGATTATTTATCCATTTCCATATTCATTAATGGACATTTAGGCTCTTTCTAATTTATTGCTGTTACAATAATGCCAGTTGCTCTCCAAAGTGGTTATGCTGTTATATTTTCCGCAAGTTCTTATTTCACCATTCTTTAATCAACATTTGGTATAGTTTTATACCAAATATAAACTATTGGTATAGTTTAAAATAGTTTTATTTTTGTCAGTCTTCTAGATCTTACTGTTTAAATTTGTCTTTTGTTCTACTCTCTTCATTTGTCCTTCAGTAGTTGTAAGATTTTTTCAAAGGGTGTCAGGCATATGAATAAGATATTTTCTTAGATATTTTATAGTTTGTTGATAATATAAATGAAATATTTTATAGTGTTGCATTTTCTAAATGACTATTGCTGGTATTTGAAAATGCTATTGATTTTTGTTCAGTTAATAATTCTACAAAAGGAAACAGGCTTTATAATGACCAACTTAAGAAAGCAATATCTAATGAAGAAAACTTCAAATTTTTAAATTATTGTATAGTATTTTTATTTGCTAATACAGGGCTCAGCCTTCATTCATTCAACAAATACTATTTAACACTCACTAGGTTCTAGGCCCCGTGATTAACAGCGGGGCCACTCCAGCGAGAATGTGACAGGCAATGTCACATTAACACAGAAGCTCAAATCATATGCAGCTCATGGCCCCATTGACAGTATGATGGCATTCAATAAAAAAGCAACAAACAAGAAACAATTAAGTGGGATCCTTTTTATATTTATTAAGAATCCATTTCCCATGATTGTGGAGAATTCAGCAGCTCTTGGGACTCAACACTTCCTCTAAATTTTCCAAACCCCAGAACACAAGTATCCACATTTGCTTCTTTCTGCTATGTGATGTCACTGCAAGAAATCAGTCTTCCACTCTGCCTCAGATATAGGCTTACACAATGGCAAAGGACAACCTTTCCCCACCCCAGCCTCACACACACACAACCCCACCCACCCCACATCGAATACCAGTGCTTGGGCTTTCTCTTCTATATCACCAGTGCCCTGTGTCACTGAAGAGTAGAGGACAGTGACTGTCCCCTCAGGGTCATTTGAGTGCAATCCAACAAATTCTTTGGGCACAGATACACCTTCTTCTACTGCAGGATCCATAGGCAACGTGTGGTGGCTGGCAGAGGACAATCCTCACCTGAGACACCCAAGAAGGGCAAGCCCTGTTCCTCCACCCAGGCCACTGGCTGTGCTCTTACACGCAGGGACCTTCTGCGAGATCCGTTCTGCTTCCATGGGCATCTCTGGTAATGCCACTGCTGGCGTTCAGCAGTCCCTCAGTAAACTCACCATGGCCTTCCAGCTACTTCCAACCTGACCTTCTCAGCCCTGCCCACCCAGTCCTCCCAGGTGACCTGATTTTCTCTCTACTCTTTTTCCAATCTATTGTAATGGGATAAAATCCATCCTCAGCTTTCTTCCTCTTTTGATTCTCAAGAGCCTATATTGAAAGTCAGATAGAGTATTGAATCTGTTTTCTGTTATTGCAATCCTAGGTCTCCTCTGACAAACCAGAGAATGAGTCAGAGTCATGAAATGCAGAAAGAAAAGCATGAAGATTAAGACTCCAAGATATCATCATACTATACAGCAAAGTATAGTATAGACACAGAGTTCTGGAGTCAGACTACTCGAGTTTGAATCCCACTTCTGCCGTTTACTGCTATGTATTAATAATTTTGTGCAAGTTACTTAATCTCTTTGTGCTTCAGTTTCCTTATCTGTAAAGTGGAGCTGATAATAATCTACCTCAGAGTATTAGTGTGATAATTAAATAAAGTCCTCACATGTGAAGCACTCAGAACAATGCCAGGGACATAGCAAACACTCAAAAACATTAGCCATTATTATATAATTAAACATGACTCATGGCTAGTTCGCATTCAGCTAAGTACACAGCACCTAGAGTCTAGAAGCCTGTCTCACTATTCCCATGATTTGGTTCTGCCTGATAATGGCGAGAGCATCACCCTGAAGCCCTGCCTCCTCATTACCCTGCACTTTGTTCAGCTGCCTACCTCCCTGATGCTTGGTTTCCCAGGAAAGCATGGCCCAGATGTCTCGCTAGGCAATTGCACACTCTTTATTACTGGTTAGCATTTCAACTAGAAATCTCTTTCTAGTCTCCTGCCCTCGAGACATCCACATGGCTCATTTCCTCATTTCATTCGGGTTTCCACTTAAATGTCACCTCCATGGAGAAGCTGTCTCTAAAAAAATAACCTGGTATCCTTCATTCTACCACTCTGCTTTATTTTCTCCATAGCACTTAGCACTACCTAATATTTTATATGTATATGTGTATAAAATGTTATATAATGGCATATATGTATAAACATATGTGTATAAAATGTTATATAATAGTATATATGAATATAACTTATATTGTAAAATGTTACATAGATACACACAGTATGTAAAAATACATGTACAGTTATGAACCACATAATGACTTTTCAGTCAACGACAGACCACATATACAACGATGGTCCCACAAGATTATACCAGAGCTGAAAAATTCCTATCACCTAGTGAAGTCAGAGCCATCATAATGTAGCCAAGTGTGTTATTTGTGTGTTTGTGATGATGCTGGTATAAACAAAGCTACCGCACTGCCAGTTGTATGAAAGTATAGCACACACAATTATGTACAGTACATAATACCATAATACTTGATAAGAATTAACGACTATACTGGTTGACATATTTACTACATGTTTTATCATTATTTTAGAGCGTACCCCTTCTACTTATAAAGAAAAAGGTTAACTGTAAAACAGCCTCAAGCAGGCCCTTCAGGAGGTATCCAGAAGACGTTGCTATCATAGGGGATGACAGCTCCACAGGTGTTATTGCTCATGAAGACTTCCAGTGGGACAAGATGTGAAGATGGAACACAATGATATTAACGATCCTGACCCTGCGTAGGCCTAGGCTGATGTGTGTGTCTTAGTTTTTAATAAAACATTTTCAAAATTTTAAAAAGTAAAGATAGAAAAAAGCTTGTAGAATAAAGATATATAGAAAGAAAATATTTTTGGACAGCTATACAATGTGTGTGTTAAGCTAAGTGTTATTGCAAAAGAGCCAAAAAGTTAAAGAAAATTAAAAATTGTATAAAGTAAAAAATTTACAGAATGTTAAGGTGAATTATCAAAGAAAGAAAAATATTTTTTTATAAATTTAGTGTTCAGTGCTTATAAAGTCTACAGTAGAGTACAGTAATATCCTAGATCTTCACATTCACTCACCACTCACTCACTCACCCAGAGCAAATTCCAGTTCTTCAAGCTCCATTCATGGTAAGTGCCCTATATAGGTGTACCATCTTTTATCTTTTATATTATATTTTCACTGTACCTTTTCTGTGTTTAGATATGTTTAGATACAAAAATACTTACCACTCTGTTTCAATTGCCAAGTATTCAGCATAGTAACATGCTGTACAGGTTTGTAGCCTAGGAGTAATAGGCCACGCCATACAGCCTAGGTGTGTACTAGTTTATGCCATCTAGGTTTGTGTTAAGTACACTCTATGATGTTTGCAAAACAATGAAATCACCTAATGATGCATTTCTCAGAAAATATTCCATCATTAAGCAACACATGACTGTAGATGATTTTTATGAAGCATTTTCCAATGAGGGGCATGGGGGATCATTCTCATTTCAGGTTTCTGGTCAAATGTCATCTCCTCAGAGAGGATTTCCATAACCATTGTAGCTACTCTCCAACATTGCTTTATTCCTTCCTAGTAAAAGGAAGTTATTGCTCTGTAATTATTATATGTTTTGTATCCATTCATTTACTAATTATTTGAGTCCTCTCTCAGAGCAATGCAAGCTTCTTGGGGGCAGGGGATTGTCTTTTTATTGATATATTCCCAGTACCTAGAACAATGCCATAGTAGGTGCACAATAAATGAATGATGAATAAATGAACAGATTTGTGAAGGAATAATTTTCTTTGGCTGATAAAATTCTTCAGTTTTTCACCTCCACCCTTTGTTCTAGTTTTCCTTTCAACCAAAAATATCTTCCTCTCTACCTCCACATTTCCAAATTTTACCCAGTCTTCGGGTCTAATTAAAATGTCTCCTTTTCCAAGAAGACATTCTTGGAATGTGGCCAATTTGCTAGTTGTCCTTCAATAGCTGTTCTTTCCTTCTTCCATAGAAATAGAACTCCAGATGTCAGCTCGCTAGACACATAATCTTGCAGAAAATGGCTATGTTTCTCAGTTTCCCCTATAGCTAAATGCAGTCATGTGGCTAAGTTCTAGCCCATGAAAATGTAGTATGGCAGCTTTGAGATCACTTCCACTTTAAAAAAAAAAAAAAAAAGCTTTTGTATACTCTATATCCCTCTTTTTCATCATCCCTTTCTCTATCCAGCTTTCTGGAATCAGTTGTGATGGCTGGAACTCTAGATACTTTCTTGCATCATGAGGATGTGGGCCATAGCCTAAGGATGGCATAATTGTAAGCCAAAAGGAGACCAAGTTCCTGAAGACCTAGTGAAAAAGAACTGTCACATCAGTTCAGCTGCTGAACCCTAGACTTTATCTGAAGGGGAAATGAACTTCCAATTTGTTTAAGCCACTATTAACTTGGGTCTCCTTTTTTAGAAGCCAAACCTAATCCTAACTAATATATTTAGCTAAACGTCATCTTCCTCTTCTGAATAACATATATGCTGAATACTATAGCTATAACTTTCTTATGAAATGTATCATTTCACTATTCTGTTTTAATGATATTAGCTAGCCATTTATTGAGTTCTGTGTGCCAAGCACTGAGTTAATCCTCCCAACCACCCTCTAAAGTAAGTATTTTTATTTTCATCTAACAGATGAGGAAGCTGAGGTTCATGGGCTTAGGAAACTTGTCTAAAGTGCCACAGTAATAAATGACAGATACAGGATTTGAACTCAGACCTCTCCAACTCTAAACTCCGTGCTTTTTCCATTATACCCATATGCATGTCCTTTCATATCTAATTGTAAGCTTTTTGGGGGCAGGGCCCATGGCTTATAATTCTTTGTACTTCCGTAATACATAACCCAGGGCCTTACACATATTCGGCCATCAGTAAATGTGAGTGAGTGAGTGGGTAGATGAATGACTGGATGGTTTGCTTGGCATATAGTTCATTGAATTTCATTTCAATCTATTGATGTAAAAAAAAAATAGAACCAATTTTTTTTTGTAACTTTCTGACATATACTGCTGAAGCTGGACTCATAGTCAACAATTAGGTGAATGTCTTAGGTCAGGTTTCCTAGAAGCAGAGCCTGAGACAAGGATTTGGTGGGTATGATTTATGGATGGAGTGTTATTCAGGAAGCACCTGCAGGGAAGTGGGGTGGGGGCTAAGCAAGGATATAGTATCAGATCAGGTCTTCCCTTGGCCTAATCCACAAAGAATCTGGAATACAATCCACCCTGCAGAGTCATCCTCACCTTGAGGCTGTCTGCCCACCCCCTTGGCAGGCAGAGCCCCCGGGCCTCCTCAGTGCAGGGCAGTTCTCCTGAGAAGGCAGCCGTGGTGAGTTAGCAGCCAACACTCACAGCAGCTGAGGGTGCACCAGCTGGTGAAGGAGTTCTAGGCTAGACCAACAACACCTTGTACAGCAAGATTTTAATATAAAAAGGCAAAGAAAAAATTCCATCTGGCTTTGTTTCAGAAGGGCAGAAAACCCAGGATTATGTCAATGAGCTTATCTTGACGGTGAATATGTGAAACCGCCTCAATTCCTACCTCTCTGCAGGAAATGAGACACACAGCACCTTATATACGCTTTCAATCACTTCAATTTCATCATTAGGCTTTCCTCTTTGAGATGTTTTTCAAAACTTTACAAACAACTTCTTAACCTTCTGTACACATAGCTAAAACCTTTAGCAAGTATGCCAGGAAGGTGTGTGTGCGTGTGTGTGTGTGTGTGTGTCTGAAAATCAAAATATGCAAGTAAACAAAGCTTCATTATTAGTAACAGATAAGGATAGCCATTTCTTTTAATAGTATTTTATTTAGAGTTTTAGAATAGTCACAAAAGTGAAATCAAGTGTTCTAGGCTAGTGTTCTTCTAGTGTTCTAGAAGAACACTAGCCTAGAAAGAACACTACTTAACAATAAACTCTATTCACGAAATGCAGCTATTGAAGAAGATTCAGGGGGAAAAACTATGATGCTATTTTGTAACTGACAGATACAAGGCATTGATGTTGTCTAGGAACATAATTTGAACAACGGCAGAATTATGGAGCTTAGAGAATGCTTCTGCCTTTGGTCAGCTTCCTCACTGACCCCATGTGACCGATTTTATTTAATCTCCATGCTAAAGAGTGGGGTGAGTAGAATGCAGCCACATCCCACCCTCAAAAGCCACCTACCAACACCACTATGCTGCATTGGCACACCAGCAGAATCAAACATTGGTATTCCAAAGCTACTCTGCTGCCGCACAAAGGGGCACGTGCTTTAAACTTTTCCTGGAGGGCACCAATCAAATAGTAGTAGTTCCTCTTTTATTTTCTCTCTGGTTCTCTGTGTGTGTGTGTGTGTGTGTGTGTGTGCGCATGTGCGAGTGTGTCTTTCTCAACTTACCGCTTAGATATTTCTTTCCCCAGGAAAATTTCCCAAAAACTCACAAAATGTTCCAAACCTCAGCATAGGTTGACACCCTGAGAATTTGTTATTCGCGAGCCAGGCCTTTTGAAGTCTGATTTCTCAGGATTGATGCTTTCTCTTTAAACAGTGAATGGGAACACTGACTCAAAGGGGCTCTGACAATCACTTAGGAATAACTCAGACATTTGTGTCTGGGCAAGGTCTCCCCTACACAGGGAACCTTTTGTAAATATTACTTACTCGAACCATAACACTAATAGATGTAGTTAATAATTATCACAATGTGCCAAAACTGCACAGTTTGCTCCCTGATTACAATATTAAATTGCTATTGAGCTGTGGTATTCGCTTCAGGCAATACTAGTAAGAACCCCCCAAAGACCCTGGCTGGCCTCGCCATATAAAAATGGAAAATGTTCCGCTGCACACAATGCTCAGGCAGCAGTGGGCTTTGCCAGAAAACAAACACAAAACTCAAACAATAGAAGGAAAGTTTTATCAGAGCTGAAGTGTCCTTTCACTTGGGAACTGTCATCTCTCGAAAAGAAAAACACGCACACACTTGATAGCGGCTCACAAGGCAAGCCATTACTATGGGCACAGTGACTCACGGTGCAGACAGAGACTAGCGTGCAGCCAGTGCTGAAAGGCTTTGTTTTATTTGCATCCGATTATGTCTAGAGATAGGCCATTCCAGCTCTGCAGAGTTGAGAGTCCCTCAGAATGTGAACAGGCTTCTCTCCCCGTGAGCAGGGAGGGAATTTTCTTTTCCCACACACCCTCTCCTCTCTGCCTGACAGGTCAAGTGGCCTGGACAATAGGGCAAAGCTACTGAGAGCAAAACTGCAATTTAATTGAGAAGTGTCATTAGCTCCAGGACAGCACATTCAAAAGCAGACACAATGGGGGCACTTGTCATGTGCAGTGCACGCCAATTCACCCCTCCTCCGCCCACATGCTGCTGTCCCACCTCCATATTTGCAATTTTGGAGACCCACAGTGGGCAAATGAGCACTTAGCAATCAATTTGCACACGCAGCCGCCCAGCCTGTGCAAACGAGAGGTTGGCTTGCCCACCCCAGGGATACGGAAGCACATCCAGGGTACGCCTACTACTGAGGCTGAACTCAATCGAAGCTGTTTTGCAGGAAATTGAGGCTCCAGAATGCAGCATGGTAATGAGAAAAAGAACAGTGTCTATTAGGCAACTAATTAAAAGAGATTCAGCAAGGAGGATGTCACTTGTGCCTTGACCCCTTCAGGCCAGGCAAACTAGTAAGTAGCCAGAAAAACGCTTTTGTGTGGATTGGGAGCGGTGACACTGGGAGCCATCTGCAGCCCTCTTAGCAGCTGCGTCGGCTCTGGCCTGTGCAGGCAGACACAGTGATGGATGTTCCTGGCACAGAGGAGACAGTAAATGTCTGCTCCTTTCCTTCCTCCCATGCAGCCAGTCTACCTGCTCCAGATTACCAAGGTGTGCTGGGCTGCATCCATTCCCCAGGCCAGGACAACCTGGTGTGAGCTTGAAACCCAATGGGCAATTCCAGCCACCATGTCACCTGTAACACTAAAAATTCTCAGGAGGAACAGAGGGTGCTTACCCTGCAGCATCTAAGAAAGAGGCCCAGGCACATTGACTCTTGGCAAATTTGATGAATATTAAACCTAAAGGACCTTAGATTTTTAAAAAGTCTTTCCATCCTCTTTATTTCCAAAAATACACTTGTTCACTGTAATTTTTTTCACATATTAGTCTACATTTTATGCATTCCTCAAGGATAAATGATGTTCTTAATTATTTCCCCATTTACAAAGCTATGTGACCTTGGGCAAGTTACTACCCACTGTGTGCATCAGTTTATCATCTAAAAGTGGGGATAATACTAACACATAAGAAATCCTTTAGCACAAGTGCCTAATGCAAAATAAGACTCCAATAAATGTTAGCTGATGCTGTTATTATTACTGCTATTGTTATTATCACTGTTGTCTTTTATCCTCAGAATCTAGCACAGGGGCTAGTACACAAAAGATGTTCAAAATTTGTTCTGTGACCAGCTGATTGATTGATTGAATGAATGAAGAGATGAATGCCGTAGGTGACAGGCAAGTTTCTAGTCTGAGCTGCTCCATCCCAATCATCATTCTCCTCGTGCCAGGACATAAGGAGGTTCAGGTCACATCATTTCATCTGCTACATTCTGTACCTCTCAAGTCTCAATGTCAGCTGCCCACACAACCTAATAAGAGAGGATAGCAATGGAAGTGTGATTTTTTTAAGTCTCTTGCCATTCATTCTAATGAGACTGTGAATTTGAAGGGAATAACCAAGCCAAGCAGCTCCAATGTTTATTTCCAAGGAAGCCCATATTGGGATACAGGGTGTGGGCAGAGAGAGCCCATATCCGCAGCACTACTATGGCCCCTCCCAAAAACCTCCACAAGAAGAGAAGAAACCAATAGAAAGGCGAGTGTGTGTATAGAACGTCCCATCTCAGAATAGATCCTGAGCTCAAGCTTACCACATGAGTGATATGATTCAATAGAGGCATTAAGAGCACAAGCTCTGGATTATGTAGATCTACGTCCTAATTCCAATGCTGACATGTGGACCATGGACAAGTTACTGAAGCTCTTTGAGCCTCGCATTCTTTATCTGTGAAATGGGGATGAAATCAGCCTCACAAGGCTTTGGGGATGTTTAAATAAAAGGAGGCATGCAGAGAACTTAGGACAGAGCCTGTCGCATAGGAAGTTAGGTATCTTTGAGGCTAATGAATCACTCTCTCCACTGAGTTCTGAGAAAACTGAGAAATAGATGCAGGCCTCCGAAATGGATCAAATATTAGTTTTGTAACTGGTGAAACCGGACTGGGGAAGATCTCTTGGCTTAAAGCCACATTGGTCCTTCTACTCCTAGCTCCAAGCCAATGGGCACCCTGCGATCTACAAAAAGGAGAACAGCGCTGACTACTTCAGCGACATGGAAACTTGCCTACTCCTCCCGCTGGTCATGTCAGGGGGCCCTAGAGCTCCATTTCCCTCTATTGTGCTCACGCAGTAGGCACTGGGCCGAGCCTTTCCCGTTGCAACCTAATCCTCAAGCTGAGTCCATTCCTCCTCTTCCACGTGCAGGACTAGCTCCTACAGCCTTCTTTCTTTTTGATTCCCCTTTTCTTTCGGGCCCAGATATTTACCCTTCCTACTTATTCTTGCATTTTCTCTTGGAGTCCCTCCATTATGAAAGAAACAAAGCCAAGGATTTCTTGGTCAGTCTGAAAAGAGTATCCACCATTCATGCTATTCTTATCCACCCTCTGTTCCTGAAATTTGATAATCCTACAACAGGGAATACCTTCCCATCAGACAGCAATTAACCCAGGACTATAAATCTATTGTTTCACCCTTTATTCCCCATGAGTGTGTCCCACTCTGTCTCTTCTCTCTAATGCTTCCCTTTACAGTCATGCGTCGTTTCACAAAAGGGATCATTCTGAGAAGTGTATCATTAGGCGATTTTGTCATTGTGAGAACATCACAAAGTGTACAAACCTAAGTGGTATAGCCTAGTACATGCGTATAGCCTATTGCTGTGGTCCCCAACCCCTGTGCCCTCAACCGGGTAAGGAATTGGGCCACACAACAAAAGGTGAGCAGCAGGGAGAGAGTGAAGCTTCATCTGTATTTACAGCCACTCCCCATCACTTGCATCATTGCATAAGCTCCGCCTCCTGTCAGATCAGCAGCGGCATTAGATTCTCATAGGAGCCCGAACCCTACTGTAAACTGTGCATATGAGGGATCTAGGTTGCAGCTCCTTATGAGAATCTAATGCCTGATGATTTGAGGTGGAGCTGAGGCCATGTTGCTGGTGCTGGGGAGTGGCTACAAATGCAAATTATCATTAGCAGAGAGGTTTGACTGAATAATAAATGTAATGCATTTGAATCATCCAAAAACATCCCCTTTCCTCTACCTCACTCCATCCCCACCCCCTGTCCATGGAAAAATTGTCTTCCACGAAACTGGGCCCTGGTGCCAAAAAGGTTGGGGACCGCTGGCCCATTGCTCCTAGGCTACAAACCTGCACAGCATGTTACTGTGCCAAATACTATAGGCAATTATAACACAATGGTATGTGTTTGTCATATCTAAACATAGAAAAGGCATGGTAAAAATATAGTATTATAATCTTATGGAATCATCATCATATGTGTTCCATTATTAACCAAAACATTGTCATGTGGCCCATGACTGTATTTCCCAGGAAACTTCCCTCAGGGAATAAATAATGGCTGCATTCCCACCTACAATTTCTGAGCTAAACCAAAACTCAACGAAGTCTTGTTAAAATTTTCAGTGCTCATCTCTCTGGTTTTTCTATCTCAAATCTGCCCAAAATGTATAGCATAGCTGTCCCAATCTCCAAGCTTCTCCACTGGCTTTTATCTTGACTCCTTGTCCACAGCATTAAAATGCCCCTCACAATTGGGGCTTTTCGACTTCCTTGGGTGCAATCATTCCCATTCATTCTCTGAAACCTTGCCTGTCCTCCTCTGGTGCATCTCTTTGTACCCTAGTCCCTGCATAATTTTGTTAGTCTCCCATGACAAGCAGTATGCCTGGCTATATTCATTTTTCCTTTACCATCAGTCTAGCCCAATATTTCTGATGATGCTTGAGAAAATCTTTGGGACACAACTGAATTGTGTTTCTTTTAAAATAATCAAGGGGACAGACATTTCAGAACAGTGAGAGACTTAGAAATCTCAGACCAGTCTCTGCAGGCCTGACCCACTGACTGACCCAGAGACCAGTCAGTATTTGGTTTGTTACCACCACTTTGTCCTTGACACTGTGTAGACTATTCAACATTTAGATTTTACCCATGGGTGTTAGCCTTTTGTTTGTGAGATGAATGATTTTAAGCACCCACACAGTCTGGACTCATGGGTTTGAGGGGAGCAGGCTTCAGGGTCTGGCCAACAACCAGACAATTGCTGCAAGGTAGGGGCAGCAGGCGGCTGTGCCCTGATTGGTCATCTTTATAAAAATTTCCTGGGCTAGAAATGGTTGGCAATGATGACATCCAATCATAATTACGTTCCTTCTTTTGAAGTAGATTTTATAAACTGACCTCAAAGATCAAGCTACCTCAGTTTTTGAATATTTGGCAAGCATTATATATTCCATATGTTGTAATAAAATAAAATTTATCTTCTGGGAAAAGTATAGACAAGTTCTGATGGGACTTAACTTGAACATGATAGGTAACCATACCAATGCATTGCTTTCTTCTTTTTCCCCAAAGAAGGGGTGATTTCAACATCAGATATGTAATGGGAGTTCAGGAAATACTAGGCCTACAAAGGAGAACTTGACCAAGAATCTCCCGGAAGGACTTTATGTTAAGTGAAATGAGCCAGGAACAGAAAAGTAAACACCACATGGTCTCACTCATATGTGGAGGCTAAAAAAAGTTGATCTTGTAGAAGTAAAAAGTAGAACAAAGGATACTAGAGGTTTGGAAGGGTACAGGGAAGGAGGGATAGGGAGAGATTAAAGGATACAAATTTACAGCTAGATAGGAAGAATACCTTCTAGTGTTTTCTACCCCTGTAGGATGACAATAATATACAGTTTTGAATAGCTAGGAGGATGTTGAATGTTCTCAACACAAGGAAATGATAGATGTTTGAGATGATAGATATACTAATCACTCTGATCTGATCACTCTATGTTATATGTATTGCAACATCACTATGTACTCCATAAATATGTACAATGATTATGTGTCAATTTTTAAAATTTAATTTAATTTTTAAAAAAAGAGAGAAAAAATTCTGGAAGAGATTGAGAAGAATTGGTATTATCTCTTCCTTAAATATTTTATGGAATTTACCTGTGAAACCATCAAGACCTGAAGTTCTCCTTCTGGGAAAATGTTTTTGACTATAAATTCAATTTCCTTAAAAGATAAAAAGCTATTCGAATGTCCTATTTCTTCTTGAATGAATTTTGGTAGTTTGTGTCCTTTAAGAAATTTGTCCATTTCACTTAAGTTTATCAATTTATGGGCAGATATTTACTTGTAGTATTCTCTTATCACCATTTCAATATTCCATGGTGACTATATTAGTCCATTTGTGTTGCTATTAATACAAAGAAAATACCTGAGGCTGGGTAATTTATAAAGATAAGATGCTTATTTGGCTCATAGTTCTGTAGACTGTACAAATATGGTGCCAGCATCTGCTTCTGGTGAGGGCTTCAGGGAGCTTCCAATCAAGGCGGAAGGTGAAGGGGGAGCAGGTGTGTCACATGGTGAGAGAAGGAACAAGAGAGGGAGGTGGTGGTGTGCCAGGCTCTTTTAAACAGCCACCTCTCCCGTGACCTAATAAAGTGAGAACTCCCTCGTTATCACAGGGAGGGCACCAAGCCATTCCTGAGGGATCCATCCCCATGACCCAAACACCTCCCACCAGGCCCCATGTTCACCACTGGGGATCAAATTTCAACATGAGATTTGGAGGGGCCAAACATCCAAACCACATCAGTGACTGCAGTGACGTTTCCTCTTTCCTTCCTGATATTAGTTTCTTCTCTTTTTTTTCTTGGTTAGTCTTGGTAGAATTTAATTGATATTATTGAATTTTTCAAAAACAAACTTTTGCTTTCATCAATTTTCATGATTGTTTTTTTCTATTTTTAATTAAATTGATTTCTTGTATAATGATTATTTTATCTTCCTTCTTTCTACTTTTGGTTTAACTTGTTCTCTTTTTCTTATTGTATAGGGTCAAGATTTAGTCTATTAATTTGAGAGCTTTCTTTTTTTCTAATATAAGCATTCAATATACATTTAACTCTAAGCACTGTATTAGTTCCATACTGTAAATATCGATATGCTGTATTCTACTTTTATTCATTTCAAAATATTTTAAGTTTCTTTTTGAGCTTCTTTGAATTCTTGGTGATTTAGAGGTGTTTTGTTTAATTTCTAAATAACTGGGGGTTTTCCAGCTATTTTTCTGTTATTGAATTCTAATTTAATTCCATTATAATTATAAACTTTTTTATGATTTCAGTTTTTTTAGATTTTTTATGTTTTACGGGGGAAAATATGATTTATTTTTGTGAGTGCCTTATGTGTATTTGAAACAAATATATATCTTTCTGTTGCTAGGTTAAATTACTGGAAAATGTAGGGTAAGTCAAGTAGATTAAAAAAAAAACAACTCCCAGAACACCTGGCTTCCAGGCACTCAACGTCCGTCCTTCTTTCAGATCTAACTCAGCCTCCAAGAACCCAACTTTTCCTTATGATCTGGTAGATTTCAGTTTCCCATTCCTATCTGTCTAGTTTAGGCTACTTGATCTCAGTCTTTCCTTAAGGAGATTCCCTTCCTCACAGAATGGTTCCTAATCAGAATGATTTTTCTTTCAGTCTCCCACTGTTCCTGTTCCTGTTTCTAAATCAAATCCTGCTATTAAACCTACCCAGTTCCTCCTGGAAAGTCTCAGCAAACCTGATTCCTAGAGAACTGCATAAAGCTTTTCAATTTTCTTTATTATGTTAAAAAGATGGGATTACAATAATTCTATTGAATTTTTCCTCCACCTACCCTAAGAGGATGACATCCCCATATTGTAAGGGCCCATTCCTGTAAAAAGGGAGATTCACTAACAAAAATCTGCCTGTGTTTGAACTCCGGGCTGGGTCTTTGAAATGCAACCATAATAGAAGATTATGTAACTAACAAGAGAAAGTCAATCTGAGACCATGATGGGTGAGGAGGGACATTGACTTCAATAGCACATGAACAAACCACATGACACCAACAGGGTGGTCTTGCCATTGCTCCCTCTCTGACCCTAGAACTGGTTACAAGCCAAAGCAAATTAAAGAACAGGATTTGAAGCAGCTGAACAATAACTGCTACCAATTCCTTTATAATTTAAAGGCTGAAACCATATATACCGGTGTTCCTAAGTCTTGGCTTGCAGAGAATCATGTAAAGAGAACAAAAATGTTTCCACTTACCAAAGCCAAAAAACCTGTACAACAAAAGATACTTTAATTTTATACCCAGTGCACCTGCTAAGGTCAAAAACATCAACCCCACTCCCATAGCCTGTGCCTGATGAAAATAGCCACACACCTGTGACTACCAGCAATAAAGATGTCATACATTGTGAAGAAAAATCTGAGAGATCCACTCTTTCCAAAGCCTTCTTCCAAACCACATCACCAACACAATGTTTAAGTCCTCAAATGAATGTCCAGCCTTGAGGTTTCCAGACTTTATATGACATATAGGAGTTTGAGTAGGCTCCTAAATTACACATACTCTCCATTCCAAGTTCTAAATCAATATAAGAGTCAAATAAAGATCAAAATACTGATTTTATTACCAGTACAAAGAAAAGGACAGCTCAATATTTACTGAAAAAGAGCAAGCTCCAAGATGCATAGTTAAATTTTAAAAAAGCTAGGTGCATAGCTATACATGCTGTGTGTCATCTTTATGTCTGTACATATGTATGCATGACCAGAGACCAAAACAGACTTTTTATACCATCCCATCAAGTCTGGATTTTAGAATCTGCACATGGGAAATTTGGGACAGCAGAGTAGTTAATTAACTAGGCAGTCATTTAAAAGATTATGGCTCGACTCACCTGCTGTTGAGTCAAATACTAAATAAAGAAAGGCCATACATATGTAGCCACCTGTAAGCCATTATTAACCCCTTTCACTAGAGAAGCAGTGGATGTCACATTATTGCTGCTTCTCCAATCACACATATCTCCTACTCCAGTCGAAACCCACAAATGAAAGAGGTGGAGAGGAGGGAAGGTTACTTTTCAATACCACTATGTTGCTATATAGGGGAGCCAAAGAGATGTGTAATAAAAGATTTGAGCTTAATTGGCACAAACTAGTCCTTGACACAATTAGCCACGTTACAGGTATTTCTGAACATGATCCAGTGGTCCAACTGATGCCTATCCATACAGTTTAACCCAGGGATTAGCATACATTTTTTAAAGGGACAGAGAGCAAAATTTTAGGCTTTGGGCATACAGCTCCTGTTGCAACTACTCAACTCCGTCCTTGTAGAGCAAAGCAGACATAGACAATATATAAACCAATGGATGTGGCTTGATTCCAATCAAACTGTCTTTACAAAAACAGGTAAGCTGTAGTTTGTCGTCCCATAGTCTAACCTGCTGAACGAGGCAAATTTACCTAAGAAATGTGACTGGTGCAAATACAAGGAATATTTCCAGAACCTGGGCCCCCACCATCTCTTGCCCAGACTAGTGCAGTAACTTCTAACGGATCTCTGGCCTCAGGGTCTCTCCGCTCCAATTCATCCTTTGCATTCCACCATATTTTTATCGCTAGAATTTGATTCTGATTACATGACTACCCAACATAAAAACCTCCCTTGCCTCCCAGTTGCTTCAAGAATGAAATCCAAACAACCCAAATGCCCATCAATACATGATTGGATTAGTAAGCTGTGGTATATGTATACCATGGAATATTACTCAGCTATAAGGAATGATGAAGATACGACATCTCTATGGTTCTCCTGGAGAGAGTTGGAACCCATTATATTAAGTGAAGTATCCCAAGAATGGAAAAACAAGCATCACATGTACCCACCAGAAAATTGGTTTCCCTGATCATCACCTAAATATAAATCTGGGAACGACACCAATTGGATATCAGACTGAGGTGGGGGGTGGGGGAGGGGATGGGGGTATGCCTACACAATGAGTGCATTGCGCACCGTTTGAGGAGTGGTAACGCTTGAAGGTGCTGACTCGGGAAGGGGGGGTGGGGAAGGGAGGGATATATACCTACATGATGGGTGCAACGCGCAAGACCTGGGGAACAGACATGCCTGGAGCTCTGACTTGGGGGAAAGGAGGTACAGGAGCAACGTATGTAACTTGCAATTCTGTATCCCCCATAACAATAAGATGAAATAAAAAAAAAAAAAAAAGAATGAAATCCAGTCTCTTTGTCATGGCTTATAGATCCCTGTCTGGTTCCAACCTACCTATAAATCTTTCCTCCATATGCTAGCCTCCAGATCTATTGGGGTGTTGAACATTCCTCAAATAGGCCATAGTCTTCTTGTCTTCAAATCTTTTCATATGTTGTATTAATCAGATTAAATAATGCCAACTACCTCAACAGACAAACTTAATACAATAAAACTCTATTTCTCTCTCACACAAAGTACAATGCAGGTAAAAGGGGGCTCCCCTCCATCCAGTGACTTAGGGATCCAGGCTCCTTCTTTATTGTGACTCAGCCATCTCCACCTCTTCCTACCAAGTATGCCCCAGCAGGAGAAGAGAGAAATGCATGGGACACCACATCAGTGCTTAAGTGCTGAGGATACTAAGTAGTGCATCGTTTCTGCTCACAGTCCTATTCACTAAGATTCTGTCACAAAGATCCAATCCAACCGCAAGAAATCTGGAAAATATAGGGAAACATATGGACAATTTGTGAGCACAAACTACCACATACAGTTTGCCACATACCCTTTGCTTGGAATATCTTTCCATTTCTTCTCTTCCTAGTATAATCTCATCTTCTAGATCCTGATCAAACGTCACCTTCCTGACCCCTTCAGACAATTATGTCCCTCTACCCGATGCTCCCATAAGTTTCCATATAAATCTGTGCATGGATCATTTCATTTCAGAAGACAAGGAGTTATCTTTGTCATCAATGACTCACTTCCTAGTGCCTATAAACACACAATACATATTTGTCCATGTGCACAAATGAGCCCACCAAGATGACATATAGAAGGATTTGCCCATGGAAACAAAGAAGCAAAGAGGACTGATTCTCTCATGAGTCCTTGACATGGGTCTGAGTTACTAGCTAAGGATGAAACTATCTATGGTAAATGAGCTCTCAGAAAGGGTGATTTCTGGACAAAGGTTATTGAAGTTTAAAATATCTAGAAGAGCCACATGATTATAGTGTGCCCTATAATGTTTAAAACAATACAACATTCTGATTCTGGAACTGGAAGACTAGAAGGGTTTCCGGTTGGGAACAGGAGTGATTGCTGAGATGCACTGTCATAGGGCTTGCTTCCGAGAAACTGAGAGGGGTATATGGGTGGTGCAAATATTTCCAGGCAGCCAGCCAAGTTAGTGATCCCAGGCATGTGTGTGTGCTCTGAGACAGTCTGTCCTCTCATGCTGACATTTGCGTCCCTTCCCACGCCTAATCATATCTTTCTTATATCTTTGAAATAAAGACCAAATTCAGGAAAAGCGACCGGAGTCCATCCTACTTCCAAAGCAGAGAAATGTTAGGAACTGGAAAAGTTTGCAGACGTCTGCCTTGCATTTTTTGGTAGCCTGCTGCATTCTGACTGAGGTCAGGTAACCATAACAAAAAGCAAAACGAATGACTTCAGTGAAAACTTTGCCCGGGGCAAAGCCAAGAGGTATGATATTTCGGTTGGATTACAATCAACAGAAGCAACTTACACTGATGTCGGTATTGTTCAGAATTCTGGAGATAAGTGTTATACATTCAAGGACTTTCTTAAGATTTTCAAGCTTTTGATATTTCAGTTGAACAGTTTGGTTGGCCGGGTTTTATCCTCCCCTCCCCCCAACCCCGAAGCATTCATTAAAGAATCTTAGTCATGAATTTTTGGCTAGTGTAATGCAGCTGCCTTAATATCAGTGTCCTGTGGTTTATAAGCTCACTGTTTTCCTGGAAGGATCTAGAAGCATATTAGCTGTGACTCTCCTAAACATATCTCAATGAAACCCTGCCATTAGCACCAAATATTCCAGCAGACTAACTAGCTGTGGGCAACATCTCATCGCACTGACAAAATCTGCCACCAGCCTCGATTAATTTGGAGAGCCTGTCTCATCAGAAAAGCTCCATGACAAATCTACTTCTGCTGCTGGTGTTAACACGCTGCTATCAGGGCAACAGCCAAAATGCATCTGAGTCCTGGACTCCTGTGAGAACTTATCATGGAAGTAGACTCCTTGCTGAAGGACAGGAGCTGCCCTTCGCTGAGGGTGAAAATTGTTTCCGCGGGGAAAGCTCCAAAGCCATTTCACCCATTAAAATGTGACTGGACGGATTAGGAAAACAGGAGGGGTGAAAGCAGAGTGTGCAGATGCCATGGGGGCTGGTAAAGAACCCGCCCCAGAAAGTGACCGCGTAGTCATTCTTGGGAGCGGAAGGCATTGGTCCCAGAGCCTCCTTACCGCTGGGCGGTTTATCATGCCAATTACTGGTGTATTGATCGTGTTTAGATGGACTGCATGTCAAAAATTAATAATGCCAGTGCAGAGTGCCACTCTGAGGTGTGCTAGAGCTTGTTACCCAGAAGGAAAGTAAAGATGCTGGAGTCAAATCTGGAAAGCACTTCAAATCTGTGTGCCAGGATGAGAAACAAAAGCAGCTAGAGAGCTTCACAAAACAGAAGAATGCTCCCCCGTAGCCAGCTAAAAGCATGGCTTGAAGCGTGGCCCCTGGACTGCTGCATCAGCCTCACCTACAAACTTGTTAGAAATGCAGATTCTCTGGCCCCAGCCTAAACCTACTGATCCAGAAACCTGGGAGGTGGGGCCCAGCAATCTGCATTTTAAGGAGCCCCCAGGTGTTTCTGATCCCAGTTCAAGCAGAACTGTATTCCAGAGAATACAGAGGGATCTTCAAGTTCACGTCCTAACTCAGCCACTCTCTCAGCAGAAGACCTTATGGAAGTCAACCTTGCTGTCCTTCCATCTCATTCCATCTAGAAAGTGGCTAGTCATACCAAACACTGTGGCCCAAACCTGCCCCTGGCTAGATGACCAACACAGCCCTTGCTGGAAGCTTCTATTTCTTCTGCAAAGAGTCAGGGGTTGCCTAGATGTTCTCTGATCTCATTTTGCATAAATCTAGGTCCTCTGAGGAACTGAGCAGAACATGGCTTCAAAGAAAGAAAGAAAGAAGGAAAGAAAGAAAAGAAAAGAAAAGAGAATAGAAGAGAAGAGAAGAGTTGAGTTTGCCCTGGGCTTAGAGATAGAAAAGACTAAGAAGTTCCAGACCAGGATCTGTCTAGACCAGAGGCTGGCCAGATCTGGCTGGCTGCCTGCCTTTGTACTGATTATATACTGTCAAGGGCTGCTTTTGAGCTACAACAGCAGGGTTGAGTAGTTCCAACGGAGATGCTATGGCCTGCAGAGCCTAAAATATTTACTCTCTGATCCTGTTTACAGGAAACATCTTCAGACAGCTGGTCTAGATCCCTAATCAGCCTCCACTGAAGTAGGAACTCAGAACAAAGGGGAGGCGCAGGGGCTTCAGGACCTCTGGCATAGGAGGCTCTGCCCGACAGCAGCTTCATTCTTCTGGGGCCAGAAAGCCCCAGGTTTGCCTCTAGAGACAAGTTAGGGGCCCCCAAAGGACAGTCTGGTCTGCACAAAACCTCTCTGGTGATCTCACACATGCTCGTCCACAGACCACGCTTTGAGAACTGGAGGTATCTGATCTGGCTCTTCTGACGGGGGAAGATATATGCATATCCCAGCGCGCTTAGAAAGTTCATCGGATAAAAATCTGGTCTAAATCTCTCAACTGCAGCTGTGATTTTGGTTTTTTTTTTTTTCCACTTTCTAAGAAATTTGGCAGGGAGCTGAGGGGGATAAATTCAAACTTGCAGGCTCGTTTAATTAATTCAGCCTAGAATGTGTGTAATTACTCATTTAACATTCTTCTCGAAATTTAGACTGCAAATACTCCAACTCCATACTTGTAAAGATCATTTTAAATTTATAGAGCCCAACTTCCAGCAGACCAGAAAGCTAAATGTAGTTTTGACTTGTACCATCGCATAAACAAATGCTTGTTCCAAATGTAACCTTCGGGCATTTTGGAATTAGGAAGTTCTAATCTCTCAAAAACGCAGATGGGCAGATAGCTTACACATGTCAAGGGAATCCTTGGTGTATGGTGGTGAGAAAACTGACTGGTACCTCTGAGGTTACAAGGGAAATTTTGAAAATTGTCAACTTTACAAACAAACATAAAATTATTTAGAATTCCATAAGAATTCTAAAAAGAACTTAAAATAACAAAGAATTTCTATTCTAAAACTGAAGTGTTTTAATCTTTTTAATTATACAAGCTATAATACCCCACTATAGAAAATGTTTAAATAGAGAAAAGAAAATCCGCCCATGGATTTTACTAAAAAAAAGAAAACTTTTGAAATTTAAAATTTGAAAGAATCTGTTTTCCTTATATGGAAAGAACTGTTTGCCAATTGTCAAAGAGCTAATAGGAACTACAAGTTCAGTGATAACAGGTGGCCATGACCCAAATAAGCATTTGTCCCTTGCCGTATCGTCAACAATAGATTCTCCATAGGGCCCTCCCCTAGCTCAACCTTCAAGATACACCTCCAATCCTTTTTCTACATTCTAGTCTCCCTAATTTCTCTTTCTCTCTCCCTTTCTTAATTGGCTGTAATGTAATTGCGGCTTACATTTATTGAACTTTGTGTTGAGAACCTTACATGGATTATTTCATTTAACTTGCAAGAACTCTGTGAGTAGCTACTATGAGATCTTCATGTTACCCATGAGAATCTGGAAGCTTAGAGAAGGAGTATGGCCAATCATTACTACTATGATCCCGAATTTGTTCACAACTCCCTACATGTGTACGTGTACAAAAGATGGCATCTCTGTCTCTAAGCCTTAAATTTGGGCTTGGTCATGTGAATTGCTTTAGTCAATGGGACAATAGCAAATGAGACATAAGTCTCATGTTACATACTTGCTCATTGAAGCTTGCTCTCTCTTGCTGTCAGAGCTTTCAGCCACCAAATAAAGAAACCCAGGCTAGCCTGATACATGAAGAAAGATTCCAAAGAGAAGGGCCCTACCCGAGGCCCCACACATACGAGTGAGCCCAGCAAATAATAGGAGGAGCAAAAAGAAGCTGTCCCAGCAGAGCCCAGCTGAATTGTCAACTCACCAAATCATGAACACATACATTATGATTTTTTAAGCCACTAAATTTTGGGGTAGTTTGTTACACAGCCAAAGCTAACTGACACAAGTATTTTGCCCAGAATCACATAGGCAGGATTAAGATTCAAGCAGAGGTGGTCTTTACTCTAGAATTGAAGTGCTTAACCCCATGTCATAAATGAAACTCCCATGAATCTGGTCAGTACCATGGGTAGAGCCAACACTCAATGGTGACACAGTGCCCCCTTAAAGACACCCATAATGATGAGTTATCTGTCAATCTGGGCCCAGAGATGGGCCCATTTCACATGTTGTCATTAGTAGCTCATTTTTAAATTCAGGCCAGAGGCACCTGGGAAATAATTAGCTGCAGTGTTGCTGTCCTCCCATAACAAATTTGAGGGCAACGCTTTATTTTTGCTGAAGTTAAACAGTTTGTGGCAACAAATGTTACTTACACTTTTCTAGGAATAGAAATGTATTTACTTTTAATCAGTTGGGGACTCATTAGTGAGGCTGTCTTTATCTCCCTGAGTCTTTGCCTTCTTTGCTTGTTTTTGTTGTGGGTTTTTACCCCCGCCGTATTAGTGTTTTGTTTGTTTTCTGCAGAACCCTCTGAAATAAACTCTAATGGGCTGAACAAATCAGCAACTGGAGCAATGTCAATTGCAATATCAGAGTCAACCTTTACAATCTACCTCTTTCCACAATCCTTCCCTATGCCTTACAAAAATGAATGAATAACTGATCATTAAAAATAAAAAGGCTATCGGGCCAGGCGCGGTGGCTCACGCCTGTAATCCTAGCACTCTGGGAGGCCGAGGCGGGTGGATCGCTCGAGGTCAGGAGTTCGAGACCAGCCTGAGCAAGAGCGAGACCCCGTCTCTACTGAAATAGAAAGACATTATATGGACAACTAAAAATCTATATAGAAAAAATTAGCCGGGCATAGTGGCGCATGCCTGTAGTCCCAGCTACTCGGGAGGCTGAGGCAGTAGGATCGCTTAAGCCGAGGAGTCTGAGGTTGCTGTGAGCTAAGCTGACGCCACGGCACTCACTCTAGCCTGGGCAACAAAGTGAGACTCTGTCTCAACAAAAAAAAAAAAAAAAAAAAAAAAGGCTATCATTCAAATAGTCAAGCTGTATGAAGCTTTAATCCGGTGCAGAGACACTAATGAGAAATTTTGATAAAGACAATACACCAAAGCATTTCTAAGAAACGTAGAGCTTTTAAAATATTTCCCCACAATAACAGACTCTTCAAAGATTTGCAGATGTATAGCCGAAGTGAATAAAATATTTTGATGTATAATAAACAGAGATCATGTGGAAAAGTAAATTTGGCATACCAAATTTGAAAACAGTTATCATGACAACTTGTATAGCCTGAAGTGAATCACTTCTAATTTTTTCCTCTGATTTTCTCTACCTATAAAATGGATCTCACAGCCTTTGTTTTGTGGAATGAGCAACACAGATAGTATGGCTTAGGAAAAGTATGTCTTTGAAATTCTAGTGGTTCTTAAGCAGCTATTAATCCAGGGCCTGCCTAGTATCCTACCATGACGCCCCTAAAACACACGCTCTTTCAATAACATCTGTCCCCTGCAGAGACAGTCCCCTTGGTCCCTGCCTGCAGCAGAGAGCGTTTCTGCCTGTGTCTTTGGGACACCCCTACCCCCGGCAAATGAAGTGTAGACACAGTCTGTAGCTCTGACACTCATTACGTGGTGTGCCTCAGGGATAGATTTAGGCAACCAGCCACTTCTAGAAGCATCTGATGAGGGTGTCTGTGCTTACACTTTCTATGTGTACACTATCTAGCCCTTTTGCCCTGGTTTCTGGTGCCATTTTCCCTCCTGATCTCCGGCAGGGACTAGAATCTAGCCATGCACCACAGACAGCAGGCTGAACCCTTCCTTACCCTCTCTCTGGGTTCGTGCAGCCTGGAGCTGGTCTCCATTTTCTTTCTCGCCCATAGTCTTGGATCTCCTTTAGGAAGACCTGCATGAGCTCCCATCAGATGATAAGAGCTGCAGCCTCCCAGAGACTTTCCATTATACCCTTCTTCTCTCCCACCTTGGAGTTTAATGAGCACTTGTTGAGAATTAAGTATGTCCCAGCCATTTGGATCTGGTGTCTTGGACAGCCCTTCCCTGGGAGGAAAATTGAAATCGCTCCCATGGCCCCAGGAACCCCTGCTCTCTTCCCTGCACTGATCCCAGCAGTCCAGGCTCATCCACTTCCCCCTGATGGAGGTGTTGCACCATTTAAGAGAGAAAAAAAAAATCTTCAGAAATTCTAAGGACCAAAAGATTGTCTAATGCCCGTGAGCTACCGCTAGAGTGTCAACAAAAAGAGAAGAGTATTACTTAGCTCTTGCTTCTTTATCCTAATATTCTCTGTCATTCCCCAAGGAGAAAAGGACATTTGGGTAAGAAAGAAACTTACTTTTTCTCTTGTAGATTTTCCTTCTGACAGCCCTTTCTCATCGTGCGCTTTTTTGCATCTTCATATTGTACTGAGCTCTCTCCATCACACTGCAGAAAATAAGGGCTTGGTGTATAATCTGCACCATAGTTAACTGTCAAATTGCATTGTTTACATCCTTTCCATCCCTATGTGTCTAAAGGAACTGTGTACCTTTCATTCATTCTTGAAATTTGTGTTTCATAACCAGATTGTGCATGTTGTAAAAGAAGATAGTTGAGTGGTTGAGGATGAATTTGTTTTTCTTACCTAGTTTCATTCAGAAAGGGAAGATGGATGAGATAACTACCTGTTTCCATTAATCCTGTTTTGTGCATGTTCCACAAAATATGTATGTAGATGCTTTGTGCCCCAAAACCCAGAGCCTGATGCCTATTTCTCAACCATAAACCGCAAAATACTCAAGAACCCATGATCTTCTTTTCTTCTCAGCCAAGTGTGCCTTGGCACTATCAAAAACTCTCTCTTAGACACACATTTTCCCTTAAGCTCAATTTACACGGAATGAAGGGCCCTGGGCAGCAAGCTGCTGGAATTCTTTCAGTATCGTGTTTGCCTGCAAAAGGGCATTTACTCTTGACATTTTTGAAGATATTCATTTTACAACCCAATTTTCACACTCAAATAATCACCATCTGTGTTGTCCAGTTTAGAATGATCACTGGAAGCAAGTGTAAGTTATTTTTCCCTTCATTTTTTTTTTTTCCTTTTGTTTTAATTGGTGGTAGCATAATCAAATTTAGTCTTTCATTTCTAAGTACTGTTGCTTTAGATGCAAAGGGGAAGAGAGGGAAGGGAGAGAGGGTAGAGGGAGAAAAAAGTAAGAAAATAAAAGATAACCTGATAAAGACTAAAATGCACTGAGCCTTAGCAAGCTTGTTCTCATGAAACACTATCATTATTGTTGCTGTTGTTCATACCACTTTTCTTGCACATTTCGCCATTAATCCTCCAAGGCAGACGATCCATCCTTATCCCAATTGGAGATTCTTTAATGTGTGAAAGCCAATTTATCTACATATTGTCCTTGATTTATAATTCAGCGCATTTTTAAAATACTCAATTAATTTCATGGTATTCCTGGGTCCTCCTGACCTGAGGAAGATCTCTCCAAATGAGGCAACGGATACCCCGGGAAGCCCCCAGCCCTGCACTTCCCGTTTTGTAACATTCATCGCGTTTACAACTACTCATTCTTTCTACCTATGATGTCCTATAATACCACATCCCATGCCTGTTTTATTTATAAGACTCCTGGAGGTAGAGTACCCCCCACACACATTATGTTTGACACTTTCAGTGTGCCCTAAAAGCATTTATTAATTGAATTAAATAAATGAATGAATGTTGATTCCGCTTCCTGTTCTTTCTTAAAAGGGAATCTGAGCTCTTTATACCATAAAATTCTCCATCACAAGAATTATTGTCCCTCATAGACTAAAAAAAAAAAGAAAAGAGAGAGAGCTCGATATATTTTGTATAAGTGAGAATGGTTTCCTTGAAAACATGCACTTTTTTCATATTAATGTTTATGTGGGGGGAAAAAAGCATAACAGTGAAGGAAGAGCTAATATGCCAAACAATTACGGAATGTCATGAAACTTTCTTATCTCAGCTAGTTAGATAATATTTAAGGCTAAGTCGGGCAGAAAACACTTCTCAATGAGTTTGTGTTTGTTTTAAGAGGGGGCAAACACAAGCTGAACAGAAAAGAGCAAATATAAAATCCAGCGTATTACCGCTCTGCATGAAGTGCTCGCAGGACTCGGTGACCACTCGGCAGTAAACAGAGACTGCACCAAGGCAGGCAAGACAGAGATGGAAACCATATGGGTCAGCAGTAAAATAACACAGTTTATCTCCGCAGGTGAGAGGAAGTGCCGATGGGAGTAAATACTGTATGTCATTAAATTTAAACCAAACACATATTAAGAGCTCTGTTTTGATCTTTGTTGGAGGAAAAACAAAGACGTTGGACAACTGGAATAAGCAAGTACCTCTCCGTTCTCGGAGAGGGCAGCGTGTTTTGGACTACATATTGCTCCATTTCAATAGACCCCGAGTGAGCACATCTGGAGAGGCAAAGCAGTTTAACATCTGTGCTTCTGAAAATTAGAGTTATTGCTGAAGCCACATCAGTGATCATGCATGGGTTTCTATTAATAAACCATGTGACTTATTTTAACTATTATTTTTATCGTCTTATACCTAGGTTAGGATTTTCCTTACAAAAGCGAATTCTCATATCATCAAGCCCGTAAGTAGTACTTCCAGGGGTACTGGATAAGTCTAAAAAGGCATAAAAGATCCAAATTAATGGAAATTTGGAGCATTCCTTCACAAGACAAAAACAAATGCCTTCATTCCTAAAGTTTGTACTCACACTATAGAGTAGTCTCCCCTATCCACAGTTTTGCTTTCTGCAATTTTAGTTACCCAAGGTCAACCACAGTATGAAAATATTAAATGGAAAATTCCACAAATAAACAATTTATACACCGAGGCTGTGCATCACCCCTTTGGCCAGCGTCTCCATGTGGGGATACTTACTCGCACCTTAGTCATTCAGTAGCCACCTCAGCTGTCAGATCGACTGTCGTGGTATCGCAGTGCTGGGTCAGTAGGACACTAACGCATACATCCGATGCCTACGTCATTCATCTCACTTTATTTCACATGACAGACATTTTATCATCTCACATCAGCACAAGAAGAAGAATGAGTACAGTACGATAAAATATTTTGAGAGAGAAGTACCACATTCACGTAACATTTATTACAGTATATTGTTATAATTGTTCCATTTTATTATTGTTATTAATGTCTTACAATGCCTAATTTATAAATAAAGCTTTATCACACTTATGTATGTACAGGAAAAAATATAGTATATGTAGGGTTTGGTACCATCTGCAGTTTCAGGCATCCACTGGGGGTCTTGGGATGCATCCCCCAACGATAAGGGGTGACTGCTATATTCAGTTCATATGGATGGTTTTTTTTATTTTTTTATTGTTTTTTTTCTTCTTATTTCAGCATATTGTGCGGGTCATATGGATGTTTAACACAAGGACTCACAGTATCTACCTCTAAAACAACACAGCCACCAGAGAAAATACACTGATGCTCTCAGGTTTTAAAATATAGATTTACATCATAAAGAAGACATCCATTTGCTAATTTTTATATGCCATTTTTATGGCAAGTTGAAGGTAACATGTAAGATCAAAAGTGAATCAGTATGGAAATGAAAATGATCGATGTCTCGTTCTTGAATTGGGGTCTAGTGGTCTCAATGGCCTTCTAGGAGGTTCTTCATCATCTTGGGCTATGAATATTCATGGTAACAAAATAGCTACGCTTTTTCCCTAAATAAATTATTAATTTATTTGACATAAAAATCAAACACCATCTTATTAGTGTATTAGGGTCATGTTGACTATCATGACAAATAAGCCCCAAAATTTTAGTGGCTCGGCACAATAGAATTTATTTCTCATTCATCTAACAATGCAGTGAGGGTTTTCCTGGCCATTGAGGTGGTCCCTCCACATGGTGATTGAGGGATCCAGGCTCATTCCATCTTGCGTTGCTGTTGTTCCCTAGGGCCCTGGAGGGCTCTGATTCATCTGGGGGAAGGGAAAAAGGGGGAGTAGAGAAAGCCCTACCTACCTCAGAGCCTCAGCCTGAAGGTAACTTCATATTCTCTTTACTCATGTTTTATTGAGGAGGACCATTCACACAGCCACTTGAGGATGAAAGAGAAGCCGGACAGCTGTCTCCTGGTGACAGCTCCATGTTACCAAATGAGGCACACAAATATTATTTTGATAAGCCATCTATCCTGCAGTGTCTAATGTCAATCATTCCTGGTTTCCTCATTAATTCCCAAGAGATATGTTGGGGGAAGGATCAACCGGGGGCAGGGAGTAAGTGAACTCTGGGGTTTTTGCATCTCCTGTTCCTCCACCCACAAAACATCTTGGAGACCAGACACATTTGAAAACTGGTAGTCCAGGCTATGATTCAAAAAGTGGTCAAATGTCCAAATGTACCTTAACGTACCTTTCTGCTGCCTGCTTTTCAGAATCCCGGAATAGCTTCTGTGGCTAAAGTTACGCCTTTTACATTGTTATATGCCTAAACGTGGGAGCCCTTGCGATGAACACATCCTGCAAATAAAAAAAAAAAAAAAAAAAAAAAAAGGATCATTGGCTTTTGGTGAGGGATAGCTTTAAAGAAAAGGTACTTGCTTTTAGTCATTCCCACAAAAAAGCTACTCAAACTCTAATGTCATTTGGCCCGATTAAATATCTATAAAGGGCAGAGAACCAGATAAATTATGGCTGCAGGAACTTGGACTAGGCCGGCTGGAAAGAGTAGGAGAACGAATGGCCAAAGTTTGCACTTCACTTTGGGTCCACACAAAGCTTTTGCCTTCACTCGCCCTGAAAGGGAATATTCTAATCTGGGTATAAGGTGGGCATGTCCTGAAGAGCTTTAGCTCTTGAACCTTAGCATGGAAAAATTGGATGACTATTAACCCAACCAAGCTGAAACAAGATTCACAGTGTACTGAGAGGCAGACACAAAATATTGGCCATTCACGCTCTCTATGCCCCAAAAGAAAGATCATGAATAAAGAGTTCCTGAGCACTCCACCCTCCTAGGAAAACCTCCTAGGAAAAGTGCCAGTGATATATAAGGGATATTTACATCTAAGCAAACAGTGATCCTTTCCATCTGGCTAAATGCTCCTAGGAAGCATCCTGGAAGTTTCTGCCCCTCACCACTTCTGCTCATTAGGCTGCTCTGCGAATCAAGAGCTCTGCCCTGGGGGACTGTCAGCAAAGCAGTTAGCACGTCCAGATGTGGACACTTCCTTAAAGGTGAAGTACAACAAGGGGAACAGATTAATCTGCAATGCACCGAAGTCAGAAACTAACCCTGCGATGTGTGCAATGAAAAGGAAAAGATGCCGTTGAATTTTATCTCCAAGTGGTGTCATTATTTCCAACTAACTTACTCCTTCAGGCAACCCAGATAGTTTATTTTCCTGAAGCCCTTTTTCAACATAGCATACGCCCTCCTCTTGCTAGAACCCAGAGAAGAACGACAGCAGCTGAGAAAACATTCCAGTCCCCGGGAAAGGGAAAGACGTGCTGACGCTGACTGAGCGGGCGGGCGGGGATGGCAGGTTGTCACCCCAGGTGGGTTGTCCTGTCTGCATCAGGGAACGGGGCATGATGTGGGTTGGGGGTGGGGGCGAAGGCCTTTTTCCTGGTTCTGTGACTCATAGGGGGTTAAAGTTCAGGGAGGTTTTCCCAGAAAAACAGAAAATAAAATTCTCAATGCTATGTATAGTGTAGCTAGAATGTGATATTTCCTTCCACTTGTTAAATTGGGATTTTTGTTTTATGTTCTTTGGATTTAGCTCCTGGGTGCTCTCTGCTTAGTTTAAAAGGGTTTCCATCTCCACGTTGTCATACATGGAAAAAATATACTGAAGCAGTGCACCGTACATCGTGACTTTTATTTTGCTGTCAGACTGCAAGTTACAATATACCTGTGTGCATTAAAGACTCGGGGGCTTTAAAAAGCGAAAGGATCCCTCCACATGCTGTACAAAGAGAACTACAGCCCTGGAGGGAACAGCCCGCAAACAACCCCTGGCCGCCTTCTGCACGTCAACCACTCAGCCCAGACTCCAGCAACAGCTCCACTTGCCTGTCGCTACATTTCTCTCAATACAGGCCATTTATTAAAAACACAACAAAAATGTTTTCACCAGGCGACACGGCCTGATTTTTGGTTCATTCAGAAAACACTCATCTTATTTATGTATTAGCCAGCCCTAAGCTTTGGGCGGTTTTGTGTTCTTTTTCAGGAGTGGTGATCAACTCCTGGGGTCTGTCCACATTCACTCTCAGTGTCCTGCTCCCTCAGGGGACTCAGAGCAGGCCCGTCCCCACAGCCATCCCAAGGTGCCATGAGACTCTGGAGCTGACCCTGAACTCTGGCCATGTGCTCACCCCCTGAGCAAACCGGCTCCACTGGAACAGAGCGTGTCTGGTGATGTGACTCGATATCGCCTGAGTCTGGAATTTTTTATTATTCTTCTAAGCCTTATTCTAGCCATACAGTTGGCTCCCGGGAACCATACAAGAAGCTCAATTGAAGGCCAGAGTGATTATTGGCCCTGGGAAACGCCATGGAAGCTGGAAACTACTCATTCACCACCAAGGAGCTTCTGGACTCTTTCCCCACGACGCATGAAAGCCCAGTGTGGAAACACAATCCAGCGGATGGCAGGCAGCCTCCGGGGATCTCAACCGGGGGATTCTGCCAGAGATGTCACAGACAGGGGGACCGTATGCACAAAGCACGTCCTTGACCGCGGTGTGGAGACACACTTGTGTTAAAACGGGCAGAGCTAAGCGAGATTCAGTCGGTCAGTATAAGCAAACAAGTGCAACCTGTCAGTCATCTAAGTTCAGAAAGCCAATTTGTAAGTAAATATTTGCTTCAGCCAGCAAGATACCAGCTAACAGTCTTTTCCGTTCTGTAATAAAGTTTTGAGGGAAGATAAACTATTTGTAAGGAGAGAAGGGGAGAGAGAGAGATACAATGAGAGAATACCTGAGCGAGAGACTGCAGAAACAGAAAGGGGTATTGGAAACGGGAGGAAAGGAGGGAAATACAGTTGAAAAATAACCACCTTTATTTCTGATGAAAGACGGTCTTCTTAAACCTACTTCATACACCTTTCCCTGGGCTTTTGGATTCAAGGGTGAGAGTGCCAGAGCTGGAGCAGAGCTTAGAGTGGTTTTATTTACAACACCAGGCTGTTTAGAACTCCCATTTTATTCTTGGTAATTTGATTGTTTGGTCACGCCTCCTAATAAGTGAAATGTTACACTGGAGTATTTGTCTAAACCTCGCAGCTTCGGATACAGTAAGTTGCTGAATGATGTTTGCTAATGGCACACATTCGATAATTCCTATAATGTGAAATCTCAGCCAGATTTAATGTTTAATTTCCCTGGGATTCGCTCTGAAATTATTACAGACATTATGTATTCCGCTCCCTGGACTTGGAATTAATTTCAAAACAGAGTAAAAGTGCATCCATCTTGGTGTCTTGTGGGAGTTCAGATCAGTAACATTCCGTTTGTCCTGAAGTTTCTGAAGTTTAAAATGTCTTTTCACTTTATTTTTCATTTGATCTGGCTTGAGTAGCTACAAGGCACAGTTATCCAGACCCACATCTTTGTTTTTGTTTGTGATCTTACACATGCCATTGCATGACGTGTTAATACTCTTGCAAAACTGTATTGATCCTCCAAGCTCTATCTGCCTAACTAGAGGGTACATTTGTGGTGTTATCGTGATACAAAAATATTGCCAACATGTAATAAACTGGCAGGAAAAATAATTAAATAGCTACATCTACATCTTTTTATGAATATCTGTCACAGAAACAGAATTCACAACATGCATCGCTTTGATTAATCAATCAATGCATTGGCTATGCTTCCAATACCTGGACCAAGTAGAAAGCTCAGTGGCTGGAAGACCTCCAAACATTTTAGAATAAAGCAACCAGACCTACGTTAGGTTGTGATCCAAAAATTCCAGACAATAAATCTTTAATTTGCTACCCTGGCAACTCTCACCAAATCTGAATTAAAAGAATATTTTCCACACAAAGCTTTGAAAGGATTTGCCTTCTGAACACTTTTAAAAGTTTAACCTTTAGCTGAAGCACGCTTCCTACAGTCCAAAAGGAAACGGAGTGAGAAAAAAGACATCAAGGGATTAATTCACAAGTTTTACCCCAAAATGAATGACAGCTGTTTGGGAGTTCAATTGCACTGACGTCCCATTAGGTTCAAAACATCCTGGGTCTTGCAATTATCTCATAGATTTAATAAAACCTTGTGAGTAAAAATTTCACCTCCCCAATCTAGGTCTCAGCCAGTGAACTCCCATACCTATAACTGCTTTGAATGAAGAAACTAACTCAAGTGGTTAGTTCTTCCTAGAATTTTTCATTTTAATCTGACAGATCTTATTTGACTAGCTCCCCCTCCTCCACTGCAAGGATGGAGGGTGGGGTTAGAGGTGGTGTCTACGGTTTTAGTTTCAAGTGAACAGACCAATGGATTGAGTGTGGGCTAGAAGTTTGCCCGAAGTGCCAGAACACAGGCTTTGGAAATTTGCAGCTTCTCTGTATCCATACTTGAAAATGATGGAAGAATTTTAAAGCCCAAAGACTCTTAGAGATCATTCAGAAGCTAATTCTCTCATTTCCCAACTAAGAAAATTGAGATCAGAGGAAGAAGTGGCAGGTCCAACGCCCCACAGCTGTGAGAAGCAGGGCCAGGGAGGGTGAGATGGAGCCGTCTCCTCTGGCTTCCTCATAAACCCCTCTGTCTCTGCCATTCCACTCGCTCCACCGGATGCTTCTTATTTCTCTGCTGTCTTTCCTAGAGTGAGCTCTCAGAACAATTTCTTCCTTGTCTCTGCATCCTCAGTGCATAGCTCAGGACTGAGAATGTAGGAAGTCTTTGGTGAAGATATTTTTTCTTTCTTTCTTTTTTTCCCAAAAAATAATTGTGTCTTTCCCTTAGTGTCTACATGTCTTATTACCATACATTTTCATAGTTAGGAAAAGAAGAAAAGTTTAAAGAACAAAATCAAAACTGCTGGGGAGTTCACCAGTCATACATGCCCACTGCGAGTGTTTAAGTGAAAACCTTCCAGAAGACTCGCTGTGCCTATTTATGACACATACCTTGTACCTAAATGGGATTATACTCCATGGGCTATTTAGTCATCTCGTTTTGTTTTGTTTTGTTTTGTTTTCTTTTTTCATTAACAACATAGTGGGGAGATCTTGCATGTCTGTGAGTACAGATTTACATCATTATTTTAGAGAGCTATACAGAGTTCTCCTACATAAATGTGCCATAATGGATTTAACTCAAACTCTTTTTTGGAATACAGGTCATTTTCATTTATTCATTATCATAACTAATATTGTAATAAATATTCTCATGCATGGAATTGTGAATTTTTTGAAAATTTGGTGCATACTACAAAATTACCCTCCAGAAATCCTGTAGCAATTTCCACTCTCACCAATTTATTAAAATGTACATTTCGCCACATACCTACCTGCACTGCAAGTGTCAGCCTTTAATGTTCCAATATTTTGGCCAAAAAATCATATTTTAATTTCCAGTATGGAACTTATCGATGAGGTTTATGCATGTGTAAGTATTATATTGAGAGCCTACGATTTCCCAAGCATGGTGTTATGTGCTGGGGCCATAAAAGTGTACAAACAGATGTGGTCCCTGTGCTTGTACAACTTCCTAATTCTAGTGGAGACACAGATGATGGAAAAGAAAATAAATAAATACCAATTGCCAAAAGGTCTATGAAGGAAATAAGCATTGTGTTGTGACAAAAGGTAATGCTGGTAGACAATGTGAGTTTGGGGAGCCCGGCTGAGGGACCAACACTGAAGCCAAGACACAACGGGTAAGAAGTTGCCAGTCAAGGAAAGGGCAGGGCAGGGGCCTGCAAGGGAGGGGAGCAGCCATGTGCTTGGAGAATGACCTCGCCTGGGAAATGACCAAGGGCCAATGTGGCTGGGAAACAGTACACAAGTAATAGAACAGCACACAGTCACACTGGAAAGGGGAGCAGGTCCAGGTCACATAGGGCCTGGTGGGCTTAGAAGACTTTGAATTGTACGCAGGAACATTAAGAAGCCACTGAAGGGTCCAAAGCAGTGAATGACATGCTCCAATGTATGGGTTTAAAAGATCACAAGGAAAATGGACAGAAGGGGACATGGGGAGCCACAGAGGTGGCTGTTCAGCCATTGCTCCAGTGGAACAGGTGCAAACCCTGGGTGGGGCAGTGGAGACAGGGGAAGGACAGGTTGAACATACTCTTTGGAGCTAGAACTAGTGATATCAAGGGGTGGACAGGGGGTGGACAGGAAGTGGAATTTAAATAAGGGAAAGGTTGACTTCTGTATTTCTGATTTGAGTCACCGAATGGTGAGGCCATTTGCTGAGATAGGAAAGCCTGAAGAACAAGTTTGGTGGTAAATCAAGAATTCCATATTGGTGGTTTCCTTGATCATCACCTAAATACAAATCTGGAAACGACACCAATTGGACATCAGACTGAGGTGGGGGGTGGGGGAGGGGATGGGGGTATGCCTACACAATGAGTGCATTGCGCACTGTTTGGGGAATGGTAACACTTGAAGGTGCTGACTCGGGAAAGGGGGGGTGGGGAAAAAATATGAAACTATTGTTTTTAACTTGCACTGTTCACTTAATAATTTATCATGAACATTTCCCATATTATTTCATATCATTGTACAAGAAATAATGTATACATTATGAGGACATACTGTATCTAACAAGATATACTGTTAGACTCTTTGATTCTGTAAAATTAAATTAAAAAAAAAAAAAATTTCACTAGATGCCAAGGCAAAAAAAAAAAAGAATTAATTGGTCAGTTTGCCCTCAAATCAATTAAGATTCAATAACCCCCTTGGGGTTGAAGTTTGACTAAATTGATTTTGTTATTTTGACAGAGTGTGGTCATAACCAAAGCACTGAGCTCATTTGTAGCATCATAAAGGGATTAATTTAGAATATTTAAGATGAGCATCCATAGCATTATTATATTTTCTCACACATTATTTGCATGCAACATTTTTCACATTACTATGTAAAGTGATGTAATAATAATTAGACACATCATACAAAATGTCAATAATAAAAAATGACAAACCTGAAAAAAAAAAAAAAAAAAAAGAATTCCATATTGGTATGATTTATAACAGTAAAAATGAGAAACAAGCTAAATATATAGCAGTTGAGATGGTTATATAAATTATGATATAAACATATTACACTCTCCATGAAAATCATGGTTTTGAAAAATTATTATATAGAAAAATGTTCATAATATGTTAAGTGAAAAAAGAATGCATTATTATTTATACAGGATGATATATACAAACATAGGTACAGAGATAGAGATAGATTAGATACAGAGGAAAAAAGAGTAGAATGAAATATACCAAAATGTTTACAATGATATTTTGATAGTAAGATTATAAGTAATTTTTATTTTCTTTACGCCTTTTTATTTCCCAAATTTCCCCTATTAAACATGAGCTATTATTATTATTATTATCACACAAAAAAAGTCATTAAAAAACAGTCAGTTTACCTGCAGCAGTCCACAGTTTGGTTTGGGTCAAGTCATACTTAAACCATAAAATCCAATGGAAATAGAAAAAGCACAGTGTTGTGCTGTCATGTCTTAGCTGAAGGCCTTGAAGATTACCACTGTTATCTTATTTACAGACACATGTTTTGTCAAATGAAACACATTATGTGTATATTTCGAGACTGATGAATGGAAGACTTCAGACTAGAAGTCGAGTCTCCTGGTTCACAGCCAAGTGCTTCTGCTCATCGGATCCCATCATGGACGCTGAGACCAGCCCAGAATTCTGAGACCCACTCTGGACCAACCATCCTCCCAGGCAGAGTAGAAAACCAGCAATATAGCTGGTATATTTGATTTCAGGGACATCTAGTATTTCCGTCCATCTTCTGCCCCTCTTCCATCTGCTTAGCTATACCTTAGATTCCTTTACCAGGGATCAGTTCCTTTTATTCCACAATTAGAAATAAGGCTTAAAAGTACATATTCTTAGGAGAGGTCATCTCTTGATTTAAATTCCCAGGAGTTCAGGACTTTTATCAAATATACTCATCCCTTTGTATCTGTGAGCTCTGTATCTCTAGATTCAACCAACCCCAGATCAAAAATATTCGAGGAAATCCCTGGTGGTCTAGTGGTTAGGAAAAAAATATATATCCTGGGGGAAAAAAATTCCACATGGCAAAATTCAAATTTGTCTTGCACCGAGTACTACATGGAATCCACATGACTGAAGTGATATGTAGGCATTGTGTCAGGTGTTATAAGTAATCTAGAGATGATTTAAAGTATAGGAGAGGATATGTGTAGGTGATATGCAAATACCACACCATTTACATCAGGGACTTGAGCATGCGTGGATTTGGGGGACGGTATATCCTCCACAGATACTCAGGGATGACTGCTTCTAAGAAAAGGTTTTGAAAAGACCACCTGAATACTGGGTCCCTAAAAGTTAGAGATTTCCAAAACACAGGGAATAGAGAGAGAGGGTGAGACTTGGGAGAAGGAGTAAATGTAAAGGAAACAAATTTTTTTTTTAAGCTTACAAATTTATTTGATCAAAGCTTTATGTGGCACAGGAGCCTTCCAAAATGAAGACCCAAAGACCCAGGGAAATCTGTCCATCTTAATGCTCAGGTTCAATGAAGAATTACAGCTGTTTAGAAATGTGATTGGACAGAAAGGGAAACAAATATTTAATGAGTCCTTTGTGTGTACTGGCCACTCCGCTAGGTGTTTCACGTATATACCATGTTTTGCTGGACCATCCCAGCAAGCAGGAAGATTATTCTCGATTGACATTTATTTGCTCAACAGATAGTTACTGAATAGGTGCTAGATATGCTCAGCACCAGCCTAGCTCCTGGAGATACTGCAAAATTCAAAACAGGCTAAGTCCTTGCTCTCGAGGAGCTAACTCAGGTACTTGGAGGAGACAGACAACACATATTCTTAAAATGAATGTATAGTATAACAGATGGTGATGAGTACTATGAAGAAAAATAAAGCAGAGTGAGTGGATACTAAATGGGAAGCCATGTCAGGATCATGCAGCTGGCAACTGTCTGAGCTAGGACCAAACTCAGTTTCCTCACCTGCTGCTATCCAAAGGCCCTGCTCTTCTTGCTAGAAAGCTTGTCCTACCTGACCATTTTGCCTGGTGTTAGCCCAGCCAACCAACCCCAAAATATCCTACCGGGTAAGCCTTTGGTAAACATTCGTTAGCCAACCCTGAGTCAAGTAAAATCTACTTAGGGGCAATTGTTCAGCATGATTAGTTTTTGCTTGTGCATGAATTCAAAGCTCCTTCAATCCTGGTGACCTTCAAAAACAAAAATAAAAACCTCAGCCTATAAATGAAATGGAATAACTATCCTCTGAAATGTTGGGAGCCTGAGACTCCACTAACTACAAGCAACATCAATTTCCACTTCAGTAAGAAAGAAAAATGTGAATACAATGCAAACTTCAGTCTTATGAAGGGTTTTTTTCCTTCCTTTTCTTTTTGTCCTTTTTTTAAAATTCTGTTAAACCATTTTTCCCTGGTGCCAAGGGATAAAAATTTCTTGTGCAAAGAGAGGGAGAGGGAATGAAGCAAGGGTTGGTATTTTGTTGTTCGATGTGCTTTTACATGCCTATAAAAATCCATCTTCAAAACATCTCACCTACTAAATATAAGACATTCGAAATACATAGTCTAAACCCACCAGTGATATAATACTATGGAAAGGTCAGCCCACCTGGAGTTTCCAGCTTTTTTGTGAACAAATGTGATCTGATCCTGACAATATGAACCTCTACTATATCTTCACAGAGAAGAGCAGGGGCAAACAAAAAGAATATTAATTTCCATCAAGAGCAAATCAAACTTGTCCAAGAACTTTATCGGCAGAAGTGAAATTAATTTTTCTATAGCAAATAGTTAGTGGCATTGAGGGATCAGTCAACTGCCCAAGAAGGGAAGTAAACCCACTGGAGTTCAGAAGCATTCTTGTTCTCAATGCATTTAACTCCCAAAAACAAATAAGATTTGTCTCTGCACTTTCACTTTTAAAAACATACCTGAGACTAAATGATCTAGAGTTCTTCCCGGCTAAAAATTAAATTATTAAAGCAAGTTCCCTAAACTCATAAAGCTCCAAAGGATTGTTAAAATTAGTATTGGAATGTGAAGGGCCAGCCTGGGTAGGGCCTCCCTTGATTGAAACAAACTTCACTGTAGACATTAATAGGCACAAGGCTTTTCAATGACGGTCCGTAGCAGAATTTAGTTACATCCTACTGCGCTCCATGGGCCTGGCACACATAGGCTCCTTTTGTAGGAATATTTGTACCATCTGGAACCTCTTAGGATTAAGCTAGTAGAAATGATGTTGCAGAAAACCATGACTTTAGACCACCTTGTTAATTATTCCTACAGAATACATCGTCCTAGCTTTTGGTGATCTGGAGTACAATGGAAGCCACTTAGAAATTAGTTTCAATCAACTCAGTAAGGGAAGAGGATGTGAAACCTTGATTGCCAGATTTCTGGTTAATAGAGCCCATGAATTTCCCCATAGCACTGCATGAACCAAGCTCCTATCAGGTAGAAAGAGCAGTCACTAGAACCCTAATTATATAACTATGGAGACTCTGGCTTTGGTCTGAACTTTGAGTAATTTCCATCAGAAAATATGAGTTTTCTATATTTCTTTTTTGAATCTACCCTCATCCCAGTAGGCAACTTGCTTGGGATGAAGGTCATGGTGGCACAAATGGTTAACAATTGATGCAGAGACAAGTCAATAAAGGGGAGAATCTGGAGAGAGCTGTATCTGCCAAGGGTTTTGCCAGGTCTCCAGCGAACAGGGATTAGAGGTGATCCCATAGCCACTTTGTAATAATTGCCATATTTGGCACATGTACTTAATTTTAAATTAACTGTTTGGTAAACTGTAAATTGTGCACTCCAGAGAATGGGTTCTGCCAATCTCAACAAATCCTTTTACTCTTTTTCAAAGTTAGAAAACTCCTTCAGCCATTGTTAAAGATCAGTCTGGGACCCAAGTGGTCCATTAGGTGAGGAGGGCTTTTTGCAAGGGGCCTTAACATATTTTTTTCTGCCTGAGTGTGCTACTCTAAAGGGTACCACTGTTAAGATAATATATGTGAAAGGACTTTATAAACTGTAGCAATGTCAAAATATTGTTGCCTGCCCAAAAGGCTCACAATATTCTCAGCTCCAAATGTCACCTGATTTCCAGCAAAATTTGTCACACATTAACGGGCCTTACAAGCCCATCTACCATCTTTACTGTCCTATAAATCAACCCCAACCACAATACTGTGCTCGTATCTGTATCAATTGAATATAGCCTGTCCGAGTAGTATTCACTGGGGGTTATAAACTATTAATCTGTCCATCTGTAGTGATATTCATTTACCTTGAAGAACACACACTCACAGACACAGGTACACACCTTTTTTCAAAAGCACACATCTTTTTTTCAAAAAGAAAACCCTAATAGTTTAAAAGTGGGCATTCAATACCTGGTATTTAAAAAAAAGAAGTCTTTATTTTTACCTGGTTTCCTGTTTTAATTGCCTCCAAAGCTGTGTTCCTATTGATAGCACAGTTTTACCTAGCAAAGTTGTCCTGATAAATACAGCCGAATGCTGTGGGCAGAAATAATGAGTATGGGAATTCCGACTCCTTATAACTAACTTCTTCTGTTCCTTTCTTGGTGTTTGAGATGATAGAATAGGCCCCCAAAACTACAGAGAATAAATCATTATGAATCAACATATTACTTTTGTTGGTATTTCTAGCGCTGTGATCCACCAGCTACCCATAGTGGGATTTTGCAAAGTTTTTTCCAAGAATTTCATTCTCCTTTGTCTGTAGAATAAATAAAGTGCAGAGCAGAATAAGCACAAATGGGATTTTTGAAATTCATCCTCAAACTATGTGAATAGGAAGGGCTCCCTCTTTTCTTTGGTAAGCAACAGCCTTTCTCCCCAGAGCAACTTGTGGGGCACACTCTGTGTGATTTTTTTTTTTTCTCACTTCAAATGTCATTTTAACCTAATCTCATCTGATATGATGAGAAGAAATAGTAATTTATGGCATGTTAGTGTAAGGAACATCAGATCACACTAAGGATCTATATAACTGTGGTTACACCTGCCAAGGGACAGAGAAGCTGATTAGTTTCCAGTTGAAACATGCATGTGGAGGCAGAACAACTTGCTGTTTTTATTAGAGTCACCTCTGACACTCCCAAGTCCCTAGAACCTATCATTTTTACTGGAAGAAGGCAACATGTTGGCATACGAATGACATGCAGGTAGTAGAGCCTGGTTCCTGAGAATCCTGTAGCGTCGACCCATGTTGGATTCAGGTGAAAGATGCTCTGTGCAACTAAAGGGAACAAATATAAATACATATGAAATTTAAATATATATCATACACACATACACAAGAGTAATTTTATTCCCATCCTCATCCCAGATGCAGGGGAAAATTTTTCTTTCCCCAAATCTCTCTTCTTTAGAGTTGAAGCCCAGCTGCTCTCCTTCCCCCACCAAGAGCCCAAACTCTTCAGCCTGACATCTCAGAACATTTCTTTGATATGTCCCTAAATTCCAATCCAACTTCATCTGACTCTTTCCCTATACGTACCACAAATCTAATCAAGCTGGCCAGGCGCAGTGGCTCACGCCTGTAATCCTAGCACTCTGGGAGGCCAAGGCGGGAGGATAGCTCGAGGTCAGGAGTTTGAGGCCAGCCTGAGCAAGAGCGAGACCCCCATCTCTACTAAAAAATAGAAAGAAATTAACTGGACAACTAAAAATATATAGAAAAAGTTAGTTGGGCATGGTGGCACATGCCTGTAGTTCCAGCTATTTGGGAGGCTGAGGCAGGAGGATTGCTTAAGCCCAGGAGTTTGAGGTTGCTGTGAGCTAGGCTGATGCCACCGCACTCTAGCCCGGGCAACAGAGTGAGATTCTGTCTAAAAAAGAAAATCTAATCAAGCTGAATTACTCAGGGCTCCAAAGGGAACCAAGGTACCTCTAAGTCTTTACATGCAAGCCATACACACCATCTATAATATCCTTCCTGCTAGCTCTTCCTGTTAAAATCCTATGCAAATTTTAGGGCACAATTCCAATGCACCTATTCAGTGAAGCATTCCCTAATTCCCTGCCCAGGAACTTTATTTCTGAACTGTCATCGTAAGAGAAACAACACCTTTGCGAACACGTTTTCTCCTCTTTGAGGAGGTCAAAAAAAAAAAAAAAAAAACAAACAAACCTTGACTTACAGATGAAGAAAGGCAACAAACTATATCCCCATTAGCTGCTTTACAACTATCTTATTCGACCCTCACACAATCCTGCAAGGCAAGTATTATTGTCATCATTTAACAGATAATGAAAATGAAGCTCAGATAACTTTGAATGAAATCTTTGCCTCTTCAGACTTAAGAGCAAACACTTTCCAGCAAACTACCCTATTGATCATTACTCATATTTATACACCTTTTGGAATATTGACTCTAGTACTTTGTGAACATTCCCTTCCTCCCTTGTTGGATCAGAAGTTTGTTTTGTTGTTGTTTTGAGATGAGCAAAGAAACCAGCCTATTTTACCTGCCCCCACTCCCCGCCACCGCAGCAAATTTCTTGCTCAAATTTGTGTTAAATTAATACACAGCCTTTCAGAGGGAAAATTTTTGAAAAGAAAAAGAAACATAAAGCTAAATTTCTCTAATGACTCGAGGATACAGAAAAGAAACTAATTAATAAGAAATCGTTTCTAGAAATTTGGCCGTTCGAAAATAGAAAATGAAGGCAACTCTTTTGGAGATAACAGTAGTTTCATTTTGTGAATATTGATGAAGGCCCAGACACTGGACAAGCAGAGCATTTGATTCTTATACCTGCCTGTGAACTAGGTAGCATGATTCCCATGTTACAAACGAGGACCCTGAGAGAGACTGAGGTTAACGAGTAGAAGAACAAGAATTTAAACGTGGAAACCTGTGCTTTTAAACACTGCACTACCTCACTTATGCATCTGCTAACCTATTTAATATTCATTCTCAGACAGGGCTCTCTTTTCTTTCTGCCTCCTAACAAAAAAAAAAAAAAAGGACCTCTTTCCCCAATGCCATCTTTCTCAAATCTAGTTTCATGAATCCTCAACTAACTTCCCATAGTTAGAGGACAGAAACCCTGAGCACTGATTGAGGAAAAACAGTGCTACTTCCTTCCTCTATATAGTAGCAGGAATGAAAATAATTCAAAGGAATTTGTTCTGCGTCCCACCCCATAACACAACCCGTACTACAATCGGTACTTCCCCCATGTGGGTAGCGTGACCCCTAGTGGATATCAGTGGTAAGTACCGAGATTTTAGTGTCAATGGTAACACTCCACAATGGTTTATTTTTAATAGGTGGATAGAAAAATAGGTCATGATGTTGTAATTACAGCTGTGCTAAATAATGAGGTCACATATTCTTGTTGACTATGAAACACAAAACAAAGGAAAAGTAGCAAAATATACATTTTTTAAAAAATACAATATTCAGGAACCAATTCCAAAGTGAGTTTTTATATTTTCTTTCATTTACAACCTTTAGCTTCTATGACTCTTAATTAAATTCTCTCCATCTTCGACAACATTTCTTCAACAAAGATAACTTGCACAAGAGTGCTTTCAGGAAAGGAATAAAAATGGTGAGGTGGGGACATTTTCAGTGTGTCTGGGTAAAATACTCCTATGAATCCATCATTTTAAAACATCCCAGTTCACACACAATGTTACTTGTAATTTCACCGATGTTAATTTATTTTACCACATATTATAGTTTAATTAAACATCAGACAGGAGCTTCTCTGGGATCGCTCTTTCTACCCGGCAATGTTTAGGTCTTTACATTTACAGCTCACAACAAAAGTGGTAGTCAAAGGAATAGGGAACTATGTTTCATTTAAATAACTGGATCATGTATATTTCCATTTTATTACCAACAGATAGTCTCTATCAGTGCCCCATCTCCCAACTTTCTTTTTTTAAAAAGTGAGTAGTAATTCTTATTCACGGCAGTGGCACCTGCACGGGGGTGGGCAAATCTGGTCACCAGCCGGCCCCCCTGCTGTTTTGCTCCACAGGCAACATGCTCCCGACCCTGACAGCTGCTTCTGTTTGCGTTTTTTTTTTTTTTTTTCTCCCAGGCAAATAGGAACTTCACGGACGTTTAGAAATTCTTTTTTCTGAACCAAAACTTTAGTTTCAGAAAGCAGCAATGAAATTCACAACAGATGATAAACTTTTATATATGGATTTAATTACGCAAGGACGTGAACACACGCCCATAAAAATGTTCAGCAATACAGAAACATCTAAACTGGGAACACCTTTTTGTAGCCCACCTCCCCACACACAGCCCTCCCCCGCTCCAAGCAGGGAGAGGTCCAGAGAATTCCTTCCACAGAGATAAGCGTACAGTTGGACGACCTTATTAAAAACAACCATTTCAGATCACTCAGAATGACCACAGGCAGAAAACAACTTGAGACGTTTGTTGTGTTTCCTTCCAATCCTTTGTAAATACACAAATAAATAGCTTGGGTTTTGTTTCACTTTACGAAAACAAGATCCTGCTATATGTGTTGCTCCAAAACTTGTTTTGCTTGTGTATTAAAAGTATTTCTACACTGGTACCTGTAGACCTCTCTTGTTCTTTTTTAACTGGTGCACAGCACTGAACAGTAATATATATCATAGTTTATTTGGTCATTTTCCTATTGTTTTAATATTTTCCTGTTACAAACAATACTGTAATGAACACCTTGAACTATGTGGGTATACCTATGCAAGTATCTCTCTTGGCTGGATATCTAAACATGAAACTGCTAGGATTAAGGATATGCTAAGATTAAATTTTGAAAGATAGCACCAAATTCTGTCCAAAAAAGCAGGGATGTTTAAGGAGTTACTAACAAGCATTTGGAACTATCCTAAATGTCGACATTGGAAGGGTTCTTAAAACTGCCTAGTCAAAAACCTTCGTTTCTTAGGGTAGTACTGAAATTTATGAAATTTACAGGACTGGTCCTAGATCATGCGGCCAAACTCCAATCCGGGTTTTCTGATTTCCCAGTCCAGGAACCTCTCCACTGCAACATATTTTATGGGGCAAAATTAGACTTGAATTTTGGAGTAATTCTTTCCAGCGAAATAAGATATTTTTACAAACAATTAAAGACATGCTTTCTTTTTCAGTAGTACCGAAAACAATTAGGATTTATGTTACAAATCAAACATTCTAAGTGGAAGTAACTCTACAAAGCAACCAAACAGGTAGGGTCTGCGTCGGGACACTATACTGAAAGTTGGAACATGTAAATGGAATCTGATTTCTTGATTCAATGATGTTAAAAAGGAGGCTGCAGTTCTATCTTCAGGTGTCGACCACTTTATGGAAATTATTCCAATTGCCCTACTCCAAAGCTCCTCAAATTATCTATCGCTGCATAACAAATCACCTCGAACTTAGCGGCGTAAAACGACCACCATTTTCTTATATCCCCGATTCTGTGGGTCAGGAGTTTGGAGAGGGTAGAGCAGCAGTGGCATTTCTCTGCTCCACAATGGCTGGAGCCTCAGCTGGGAAGATTCAAACGTGGAGGGTGACTCAACAGCTGGGGCTAGAACCGTCTGCGGGCGCGCTCACCCCCGTGTCTGCAGGTGGAAGCCGCTGTCATCTGGGATGCTGGCTGGGCTGTTGGCCAGAGAACCTACACATGGCCTCTCCATATGGCCTCTGTGCTGCTTTACGGCACCGTGTCTGGGTTCCAGGAGCAAGCGTTCCAGCAGTCACCTTCCAGTGATGGTGGTGTGAGGCCACTGGGAGAGTACCCCCTCCATAGACATAAGTATAAAACTGGACAGCCATATTAAAAACAACCATTTCAGGTCATCTCAACATCTTGAGAAGGATTTACTCATGAAAACTGCCTCTGCATTGGGTAAATTCAGTGAGTCTGTGGCTTTCTTCCCTAAGGGCATTCCAAGTTCAGGGGTGAAACCCTCAGTTTTACCTTCTGGAGGTGGTGACCTGGGTTCAGGATGGGTGGCAAACCAGCTAAAACAAGGCAACATTGGAAATGAGAGAGGTTTAGAAAGGCAGAGATAAGAAACTCTCCACACATCTCTGGCTGACTGCTAATGTACACATACTTGACAGAAACCCCAAAGAGCCCAGCAAACATTGTAAGCTCAGTGAGATGGGTACACAGATGGGGGTGGCAGTGGGACCCTAGAGGCAATCTGAGCAGCCTTCACTAAAGGAATGGACAAATATTAATACACTGTAGAGAATACATGTTTCTGGACTAGTACACAGTGGATGGATGCTACAATCTAGACATATATAAAATAAAATGCTTGTATCTTAAGAACACATTTGAGGGATAATAACAATAATTATAATAATATTAACTAACAATTATATAGAACTTACCGGGACCGCCCATGAGTCAGGGACTTTTCTAACATATGTCCATATATTAACTCATTTAGTCATCACAACCCTAAAAGGCACTGTGGTATAGTTGGGCTTCAATCAGAGAAGCATAACCAATAGGAGATATATATACATGTGTGTGTATATATATATAGATACACACACACATACACACACATATATAACATTTTTTTATTTAATTATGCATGTACATGAATGCACTCCCATAAAATTTTTAGGCAATGTAGAAATGTCTAAACCGTGAACACCCTTTTATATCCCACTTCCCCACCCCATCCCTCTTCTCCCAAGCCTGAAGTGGCATATATATTATATGTAAACATATACATTAATATACATGTTAAAAGACCTATTACCAGGAACTGACTTACACAAATGTGGGAGCTGGGTAAGCAAGTCCAAAATCAGTTAGGAGTGAAGATCACGGGCAAACGTAAACTCACGGCGCAAGACAACGTTCTCATCACCTGTCAGGCAGGAAGGGAAGACCCCACGTGGGATGAACCTCCATGGGCACGGGCTACAGCTGTCCTCTCAAGTGGAATTTCCTCTGTGAGAGTGTGGTGTGCAGAATTCTAAGAATGACCTTCAGCCTTTCACCTCCATTTTGAGAGGCAAAAGAAACCTGCGAATATGAGGAAATACCACTCCTGGGATTACGTTAGCATTACCGCATATGGCAAAAGGGAGATTATCTCCCTTGGGTGAGCCCAACCTAATCGTGTGAGGGCTTTAAAAACAAAGAGTTTTCTCTGCCTGGTAACAGACGAGGAAGTAAGAGATGCAAAGCACAAGAGTAACTGATGGCTTTGAATACAGAGGGGGTCACGTGCCAAGGGACATAGGTGCTCTTTAGGAGCTGAGAAGAGCCCTCAAGCAACAGCCAGAAAGAAAGTGAGGCCCCTGAACCTACAACCACAAGGATCTGAATTCAGTCAACAATCCAAATGCACTTGGAAATAGATTCTTGCCCAGAACCTCTAGATGAGAGCCTGGATATCACCTGGACTTCAGCCTTGTGAGGCCATGAGCAGAGAACTCAGCCAAGCCTGCCTGTATTCTTACCCAAAGGAATGTGAGATAATAAACAGGTATGTGTTAAACTGCAAAGTTTTGATAATTTGTTATGCACTGTTGTAGACGGAATGTATGTGTCCCCACCCGCCAAATTCATATGCTGAGGTGTGGCTGTATTTAGAGTAAGGAAGAAATTAAGGTTAAATGAGATCATTAGGGTAGGCCCCTGATCCGATAGGGTTAGTGCTCTTATGAGAAGAAACACCAGACAGCCAGCTCACTCTCACTCACATGCACGCGCGTGCTCTCGCTCCCGTGCTCTCTCTCTCTCTCTCTGTGTCGTGTGAGAACACAGCAAGAAGGCAGCCTTCTGCCAGACAGGAAGAGGGACTTCACCAGAAACTAACCCTACCAGACCTTGATCTTGGCCTGTCTAGCCTCCAGAACTTTCAGAAAATAAATTTCTACTGTTTAAGGCATCCAGTCTATGGCATTTTGTGATGACAGCCCGAGCTGACAAAGACAGGCAGCAATGGAAAACGAATACAGGCAGGGACTGCGTTATCATTATCCACATTTTACAGATGAGGAAACTGAATAAGATTCTATCACACTTCAACAAGAGTCCCGCATCCACTCAGTGGGGAAAGGAGGGTGGCTTCAACAAATGGTGCTGGGAAAACTGTGTAACTTATATCCGTATGCTAAAGAAAACAGCTGGACTCTTACACCATATAGAAAAATTACCTCAAGACCTAAAACTGTAAGTCCTAGAAGAAAGTATAGGGGAAAATCTTCACGAAATTGGACTTGGCGATGATTTCTTGGATGTATCACCAAAAGTACGGGCAAGAAAAGCAAAACTAAACAAGTGGGACTATATCAAACTTAAAACTTTTGTGCATCAAAGAACAAAAGACACAATCAACAGAGTAAAAAGGCAACCTATGGAATGGGAGAAAATATTTGCAAGTCATAGACCTGATGAGGGGTTAATATCTAGAATATATAAAGATCTCCTACAGCTCAACAATAAAAAAATGTAAAAGAAATAATTAAAATGGGGAAAGGCTTGAATAGATATTTCTGTAAAGATGATACACAAATAGCCAAAAGGCATATGAAAAATTCTCAGAAAAAAAGATGTTCAACATGACTGATCATCAGAGAAATGCAAATCAAAACCACAATGAGTTATCACCTCACATCTGTTAGGATGACTATTATCAAAAAAAAAAAAAAACAGAAATAACAAGGGTTGAGAAGATGTGGAGAAATTAGAACCCTTATGACTGTCAGAATTGTAAAATGATGCAACACTATGGAAAATGATATAGAAGTTTCTCAAAAAATAAAAAATACAGCTTCCATATGATCCAGTAATCCCATCTCGGGGTAAATACGAAAAAAAATTTGAAAGCAGAGTCACAAAAGATATTTGCATATCCATGTTCGTAGCAGCACTATTCACAACAGACAAGAGGTAGAAGCAACCCAAATGTCCATCGATGAATGAATAGGTAAATAAGTTACGGTACATACATACAGTGGAATATTATTTAGTCTTAAAAAGGAAGAGAACCTGTCACATACAACATGGATGAACCTTGAGGACATTATGCTAGTTGAAATAAGCCAGTTACAAAAAGATAAATACTGTATGATCTCACTCATATGAGGTAACTAAAATAGTCAAATTCATAGAAACAGAAAGTAAAATGCTCATTACCAAGGACTGGGGAGAGAGGGGAAAGAAAAGTTGTTTTTGAATGGGTACAGAGTTTCAGATTTTCAAGCTGGAAAAGGTCTGCAGATCGGTTTCGCAATGATGTGAATATACTTACTACTAGTGAACTGTACACTTAAAAATGGTTAAAATGGTGTGTTTTAAGTGTTTTTTAACCACAGCAAGGCATATTTGCCACAGAAATTTAGTTAATAGCTTACAACTGAACATGTATGTATATTCCTTTGATAAATGTAATAACAATAAAAAATTGTATCACAATATCATTTATGTAAATTTAAGAACCATTTCTACACATGTACATATTTTACAAGAATACATGCATATTAGGAAATGGATCGAAGACATAAGAATGGGTATCCAGGCTGGGTACAGTGGCTCATACCTGTAATCCTAGCACTCTGGGAGGCCAAGGCAGGAGGACTGCTTGAAACTAGGAGTTTGAGACCAGCCTGAGCAAGAGATAGACCCTATCTCTACAAAAAAATAGAAAAAGTGTGGTGGTGCATGCCTATAGTCCCAGATACTCAGGAGGCTGAAGCAGGAGGATCACTTGAGCCCAGGAATTTGAGGTTTCAGTGATCTATGATGAGGCCACTGTACTAGGCAACAGAGCAAAACCCTGTCTCAAAAAAAAAAAAAGAAAAAGAATGAGTATCCAAATGATTGAAAGGAACTGGAGATGAGATGGGTTGAAGATAAGGACATAGGTAGAGAGGGAAGGAGAAGAGACAGAGAGAGATGAAACAGAGAAAGGCCTTGCATGTCAGAAGACAATGATTACCACCACTTTCTGTGCCTGAAGTACAAAGAAAACAAAACAGCATGAGTAGTATGGTCCCACTTGTTTTTAATATGGTATGTATATTTGCAAAGAAAAATATTTGAAAACATAAATATCAGAATATTAATAGTGGTTTTCCTTAATGCTGGAGGTATGGATGACTCCTTTGTACATTTCCTAATTTAACTATGGTAAATATGAATTATTTGTATGATAAAAATAATCCTTAAAATCAAATACATACAATTATATGTATGTTAATGCAGAATGTGTATATTAGTATACATAGCATATAATACAATGTATATTATGCATAATATTTATATTGCATGTATATTACATGTACAGTCATATGTCACTTAACAACAAGGATACCTTCTGAGAAATGTGTTGTTAGGCAATTTCATAATTGTGCCAACATGATAGAGTGTATTTACACACACCTAGATGGTATAGCCTACTACACACCCATACGATATGGTATAGCCTATTGCTCCTAGGCTATAAACTTGTACAGCATGTTACTGTTTTGAATACTGTAGGCAATTGTATCACAATGGCAAGTATTTGTGTACTTAAACATAAAAAAGTCACAGCATAAATACAGTATTATAATCTTATGGGACCACCGTCATATATCCAGTCAATCATTGACCAACACTGTTTTGTGCAGGTAATGACTGTATATGTACATGTCTTAGTCCATTTTCTATTGCTATAACTGAATACTATAACCTGAGTTATTTATTAACACAAAGAAGTGGTTCTGGAGGTTGGGAAGTCCAAGGTCAACATGCCATTATCTGGTGAGGGCCTTCCTGCTGCATCATCCAATGGCAAAAATGCAGAACTCACTCTTGTGATAGCATTAATTCATTCATGAGGGTAGAGCCCCCATGACCCAAATGCCTCCCAAAGGTCTCACCCCTCAAGGCTGCTACAATGGCAACCAAGTTTCCAACACATGAACTTTTGGGGGATATTTTCAAATCATAGTAGTATATTAAAGCACAATACTATAAACAAATCACATACAACTATAATTATTTTTAACAGCTTTATTGAGATTTAATATGCATGTCATACAACTCATGCATTTAAAGTATAAAATTCCATAGTTATTAGTATAGTCACAGAGTTGTGCAACCATCACCACAATCACAATCTTTCACTGCCCATAAAGAAACCATGTATCTCTTGGTAGTCACTCTTCATTTCTCTCCAAACATCCAGCCCCAGGCAACAACTAATTACTTTCATTCTCTATAGATTTGTCTATTCTGTACTTCTAAAATAAATGGAATTATACAATATGTGGTGTTTCAGGACTGGCTTCTTCCACTTATCATAATGTTTTCAAGGTTCATCCATGTTGTAACATGCATCAGTACTTCTTTTTATTGCTGAATAATATTCCAAAATTCTGTGTTTTGTTTACCCATCCATCAGTTGATGGACATTTGAGTTGTTTTCTCTTTTTGACTATTATGAATAATGCTGATATGAACATTCAAGTACTAGATTTTGGGTGGATGTATGTTTTCATTTTTCATGGGTATATATTTAGCAGTGGAATTTCTGGATCATGTGGCAACTCCATGTTTAACATTTTAAGTAACTACCAAAATGTTTTCTAAAGTGACTACACCACTTTACATTACAACCAGAAATGTATGTGGGTTCCAATTTCTCCACATCCTCACCAATATTGGTTATTATCTGTATTCTTTATTATAATTATCCTAGTGGATGTGAAGGGGTATTTATTTCACTGTGATTTTGATTTACATTTCCCTAATGGCTAATGATGCTGAGCATTTTTCGTGTGCACATTGGTCATCTGTACGCCTTCTGTGGAGAAATATTTATTTATTAAAATCCTTTGCCCCTTTTGTGTGTGTGAGAGAGAGACAGGCTCCTGCTCTGCAGCCCAGGCTGAAGTACAGTAGCATCATTATAGCTCACTGCAACTTCAAACTCCTGGGCTCAAGTGATTCACCTGCCTCAGCCTCCCAAGTAAATGGGACTATAGGAGTGTGCCACCATACCTGGCTAATTTTTCTATTTTTTATGGAGATGGGGTCTTGCTATGTTGCCCAGGCTGGTCTCTAACTCCTGGCTTCAAGTAATCCTCCCACCTCAGCCTCCCAAAGTGCTAGGATTACAGGCATGAGCCACTGCGCCCAGCCCTTTGCCCATTTCTAAAGTGGGTTATTTGTCTTTTTATTGTTGAAGTATAAGAGTACTTTACACATCCTAGAAACAAGTCCTTTATCAGATATATGATTTGCAAATATTTTCTCCCATTATGTAGTTTTCTTTTTACTCTATTGATGACATCCTTTTTTCTTTTGAGACAGAGTCTCATTCTGTTGCCTATGCTAGAGTGCCATGGCATCAGCCTAGCTCACAGCAACCTCAAACTCCTGGGCTCAAGCAATCCTCCTGCCTCAGCCTCCCGAGTAGCTGGGACTACAGGAATGGGCCACTATGCCTGGCTAATATATATATATATATATATATATATATATATATATTAGCTGTCCATATAATTTCTTTCTATTTTTAGTAGAGACGGGGTCTCACTCTTGCTCAGGCCGGTCTCGAACTCCTGACCTTGAGCTATCTTCCAGCCTTGGCCTCCCAGTATGCTAGGATTACAGGCATGAGCCACCATGCCCGGCCATGATGACATCCTTTGAAACACAAAAGATTTTCATTTTGATGAAATTCAGTTTGTCTACTTTTTCTTTTGTCACTTGTGCTTTTACTGTAGTATCTAAGCTAGCTTTGCCTCATACAAGATCCGGAAGCTCAGTCCTATGTTTTCTTCCAAGAATTTTATAGTTTTAGCTCTTACATTTAGATTTATAATCCATTTAGAGCCAGTTTTTGTATATGGTATAAGGACATCTAAATTAATGGTTTTGCATGTAGATATCCAGTTCTTCCAGCATCATTTGTGGAAAAGATTATACTTGGCAATCTTTTCAAAAATCAATTGACATTAAATGTAGACATTTATTTTCAGACACTCAATTCTATTTCGTTGATCCATATCTCTTTCCTTATACTGGTACCACAGTATCTTGATTACTATAACTTTATAGTAAGTTTAGAAAACAGAAAGTATGAGTCCTCCAACTTTGATCTTCTTTTTGAATATTATTTGGGCAATTTCAGATTCCTTGAATTCCCATATGAATTTTAGGAATTGTTTATCAATTTCTGCCCCAAAAAGGTGGTAGGGGGACTGGGATTTTGATAAGGGTTGCATTGAGTCTCTAGATCAATTTGGCAAGTATTGCCCTCTAAATAAAATTAAGTCTTCTAATACATGAACACAGGATGTCTTTCCATTTAGGTCTTCTTTAATTTCTTTCAGCAAAGTTTTGTAGTTTTTAGAATATATGTTTTATACTTATTTCCATATTTTGTATGCTTTTCTGCATATTTTATTCTTTACATGGCATTGTAAATGAAATTGTTTTCTTCTTTTCATTTGTGGATTGTTCATTGGTAGTGTGTAGAAATACAATTGGTTTTTGCATATTGATATTACATACTGAAACTTTGCTGAACTCATTTGTTAGGTCTAATTTTTTTGATGGGTTTCTCAGGATTTTCTATATGTAAGATCATGTCATTTGTAAGTAGAGATAGTTTTACCTCTTTCTTTCCAATCTGGATGATTTTGTTTCTCTTTATTGCCTAATTGCCCTGGCTAGAACCTCCAGTACAACCTTTAATAGAAATGGCAAGATTGGAGATCTTTGTCTTTTTCCTGATCTTAGGGGAAAGCATTCAGTCTTTTGTCATTAAATATAATGCCAGTTATAAGGGTTTTTTTTTTTTTTACAAATACTCTATCAGATTAAGAAAGTCTCCTTCCATTTCTAGTTTCCTGAGTATTTTTATCCATGAAAGAGTGTTAGCTTTTGTTCAATAATTTTCTGCATCTAATAAAGTGATAGTGTGATTTTTGTCTTTTATTCTATTGATATGGTATATTACATTAATTGATTTTAAATCCTTAAACTGATCTTCCTTTCCTAGAATAAATCCTACTTGGTCAGAATTGGTTTGTTAATTTTTCACTGAAGTTTTTTGTGCCTATATTCAATGGAGATACTTGTCCGTAGTGTGTTTGGGTTTTTTCCTCGTGATGTGTCTGTCTAGCTTATTATATTAGGGTGATATTGGCCTCATAGAATGGGTTGTGAAGTTTTCCCTCCCATTCTATTTTTTGGAAAAGTTTGCCAAGAATTGGCATTAATTCTTTAAATGTTTGATACAACTCACCAGTGAAGCCATCTGGGCCTGGACTGTTCTTAGTGGAAATACTTTTAATTACTAATTTAACCTCATTATCTGTTACAATTCTATTCACATTGTCTATTGTTTCTTGAATCAGTTTCATTAATTTGTATCTTTCTAGGAATGTGTACATTTCAACTAAGTTATCTTATCTGTTGAGATATAATTGGTCACAGTATTCCCTTATAATCCTTTTTATTTATTTCAGGTTGATAATGATAGTCCTTCTTTCATTCTCTTTATTTAGCAATTTGAGTCTTCTCTTTTTTCTTGGTCAGTTTAGCTACAGATTTTTCAATTTTGTTGATCTCTTCAAAGACCCAATTTTTTGTTTCAATGCTGCTCTCATTTATTTTCTATTTGCTGTTTCATTTGTCTCTGCCCTAGTCTTTATTTTTCCTTCCTTCTGCTAGCTTTGGATATAGTTTGCCAGGCTTTTCTACTTCCTTAAGGTGTAAAATTAGATTACTGATTTGGGATCTTTCTATTTTTGTAATATATGGACCTCAAGATATAAATTTTGCTGGTTCAAGTGCCATGGTGTTTACGACTAATTGATCACAACCAGTTATGGATTTCTTTGTTCTTTTTCCACTTCCACTGCTTCACTTGACCAGCCTAAAAAAAAAAAGTTCCCTCTAAGCACTGCCCTAGTTGCATCCTGTAAGTTTTGGTATACTGTGTTTCAATTCATCTCAAAATATTTTCTAATTTCCATTCATTACTTAGGAGTGTGTTGTTTAATTTCTACATATTTGTGAAATTCCCAAATTTCTTTCTGTTATTAATTTCTAATTTCATTCCACCATGTTCACAAAACATATTCTGTATGATTTAATTCCTTTTAAATTTTTGTAAGTTTGTTTTATGGCCTAGCATGTTGTCCATCTTGAAAAATGTTTCGTGTACACTTAAGAAAAACATATATTCACTGTTGTTGAGTAGAGTGCTCTATAGATGTCTATTGGTGTAGCTGGTTTATGATGTTCAACTATTCTATTTCATCATTGATCTTCTTATGAGTTGTTCTATCCATTATGGAAAGTGGGGAGTTGATGTCTCCAACTATTATTGTTGGATTGTCAATTTATTCCTTCAATCTGTCAGTAGATATTTGTTATATCTTCCTGATGGTCTGACTCCTTTATCTTTATAAAATGTCCATTTATATCTCTAGTAAAATGTTTTGTTTTAAAATCTATTTTGTCTGATATTAGTATAGCTACTCCAACTTTCTTGTGGTTGCTGTTTGCATAATATATATTTTTCCACCCTTTTACTTTCAACATAATTGTATTTTGTGTCTAAAGTATAATGTCTGCACAAAGCATATATTTGGATCTTGTTTTATATCTAGTCTGACAATTTATGCTATTTGTTTCTATTGTTTAATCCATTTGGATTTAATATTATTACTGATATGATTGATTTTACATTTTCGTTTTTTTGGCTTTTTAAGTGTAACATTATTTTTTATTTTTTTTATTTCAAAATAGTAAGGGGGTACAAATATTTTTGTTACATGAATACATTGTATAATGCTGAAGTCTGGGCGTTTAATGTGTTCATCACCAGAATAGTGTTCATTGTACCGGATAGGTAAGTTTTGATTCATTACCCCCTCCTACCCCTCCCACTACTTGGTTTTCAATGTCTTTTACATCTCCTTGTGCCCATGTGTGCCCATCATTTAGCTCCCACTTACTAGTGAGAACATGTGGTTGCTTGTCTTTCCATTCCTGAGATACTTCATTTAGGATGATAGTCTCCAGTCCCACCCAAATTGCTGAAAAAGACATTGTTTCATTCCATTTATGGCTGAGTAGTACTCCATGGTGTGTGTGTGTGTATCACATTTTCTTTATCTACTCATGAATTGATGGGCACTTAGGTTGATTCCACATCTTTGCAATTCTGAATTGTGCTGCCATAAACATTCAAGTGGAGGGGTCTTTTTGATAAAATGACTTCTTTTCCTTTGGGTAGATATCCAGTAGTGGGATTGCTGGATCAAATGATAAGTCTACTTTTTTTTTTCTCTTGGAAATAATACTGACAAAATAAGTCTACTTTTATTTCTTTGTAGAATCTCCATACTGTTTTCCATAGAGGTTATGCTAATCAGCAGTCTCATCAGCAGTGTATAAGCGTTCCTTTTTCTCTGCATCCATGCAAGCTTCTATTGTTTTTTACTTTTTAGTAATGACCATTCTGATAGGGGTAAGATGATATCTCATTGTGGTTTTAATTTGCATTTCCCTGATGATTAGTGATGCTGAACATTTTTTCATATATTTATTGGCCATTTGTCTATCTTTTTTTGAAAAACTTCTGTTCATGTCTTTTCCACCTTTTTTGATAGGGTTGTTTGTTTTTTCTTGCTAATTCATTTGAGTTCTTTGTAGATTCTGGATATTAGGCCCTTTGTTGGATGCATAGTTTGTGAATATTTTCTCCCATTCTATAGGTTATCTATTTACTTTGTTGATTATTTCCTTTGCTATGCAGAAGCTTTTTTATTTAATTAAGTCCTGTTTATTTATTTTTGTTGTTGCTACATTTGCCTTTGGGGTCTTAGTCATAAATCCTTTGCCTAGAAGGCATGCCTAGATGTCTAGAAGAGTTTTTCTTACATTTTCTTCTAGAATTTTTATGATTTCATGTCTTTCATTTAAGGTTTTTATTCATCTTTAATTAATTTTTATATATGGTGAGAGACAGGCATCCTGTTTCATTTTTCTGCATGTGGCTAAGCAATTTTTCCAGCACCATTTATTGACTAGGGCTTGTTTTGTCCAGTGTATGTCATTGTCTGCTTTGTCAAAGATCAGTTTGTTGTAGGTACAGGGTTTTATTTCTGGGTCTCTATTCTATTCCATTGGTCTATGTCTCTATTTTTATACCAGTACTATGCAGTTTTCATTACTATAGCCTTGTAGTATAATTTGAAGTCCGGTAATCTGATGCCTCCAGATTTGTTCTTTTTGTTTAAGATTTCATTGGCTACTTGGGCTCTTTCCTGGTTACAAATGAAGCTTAGAATTATTTTTTCTAGATCTGTGAAATATGATGTTGGTATTTTGATGGAGATTGCATTGAATCTATAAATCACTTTGGGCAATACGGACATTTTAACAATGTTGATACTACCAATCCATGAGCATAGGAGTTTTTTCTATTTGTGTCATTGTGATTTTTTTCAACAGTGTTTTGTAGTTCTCCTTGTAGAGATCTTTCACTTTCCCCTTGGTTATGAATATTCCTAAGCATTTTATTTTCTTTGTAGCTATTTTAAATGGTATTGAGTCCTTGATTTGACTTTCCACTTGACTGAAATTAGTATATAGAAATGCTACTGATTTGCATACAATGATTTTATAACCTGAGACTTAGCTGAATTCATTTATCAATTCTAGGATTTTTTGGTGAAGTCTTTAGGGTTTTCTAAATACAAGATCATATCGTCAGCAAATAGGGATAGTTTGACCTCCTCTTTCCCAATTTGGACACCCTTTTTTTCTTCTTCTTGCCTGATTCCTCTAGCTAGGACTTCCAGCACGATGTTGAATAGAAGTGGTGACAGTGGGCACCCTTGTCTTGTTCCACTTCTTAGGGGGAAATGCTTTCAATTATTCTTCATTAAGTATAATGTTGGCTAGAGGTTTGTCATATATGGCTTTTATAATTTTAAGATATGTTCCTTCTATGCCTAGTTTGTTGAGGGTTTTTATCGTGAAAGGGTGCTAGATTTTATCAGATGCTTTTCTGAATCTTTTGAGATGATCACATGGTCTTTGTTTTTGCTTCTGTGTATGTGGTGAATCACATTTATTGATTTGTATATGTTGAACCATCCTTGTATCCCTCAGATGAAACCCACTTGATTATGGTGAATTATCTTTTGATGTGCTGTTAAATTCAGTTTGCTAGTATTTTTATGAGGATTTTTGCACCTATGTTCATAAGGGATATTGTTCTGTAGTTTTGTTTTTTGTTGTTATCATGTCCTTTCCTTGCTTTGGTATCAAGATGATACTGGCTTCATAGAATAAATCAGGGAGGATTCCCTTCTTCTCTATGTTATGTAATAATTTCTGTAGGATAGGTAACAGTTCTTTTTTGTAGATCTGGTAGAATTTGGCTGTGAATCAGTCTGGTCCAGGGCTTTTTTTGTTGTTGGAATTTTTCTTATTACTGCTTCAATTTTGCTTCTCATTATTGGTCTGTTCAGGATTTCTATGTCTTCCTGATTCAGGCTTGGGAGCTTATGTCTTTCCAGGAATTCATTCATTTCCTCTAGGTTTTCTAGGTGGTGTGCAAAGAGGTTTTCATGGTATTCACAGATAGCAGTTTGTATCTTTGTGGTATCAGCTGTAATGTCTCCTTTTTCATTTCTGATTGAGCTTATTTGAGTGCTTTCTCTTCTATTTCTGGTTAGTCTGGCTAGTGGTCTATCAATTTTGTTTATCTTTTCTTAGTACCAACTTTTTATTTTATTGATCCTTTGTATTGTTTTTTGAGTTTCTATTTCATTTAATTCTGCCCTTAGCTTTGCTATTTGCTTTCGCCTGCTGGCTTTGGGTTTGGTTTGTTCTTCTTTTTCTAGTTTCTTGAGATGTGACATTAGGTTGTTAATTTGTGACTTTTTTTTTTTTTTTTTGATGTAAGCATTTATGAATTTTCTCCTTCGCACTTTTTTTTTCTGTATCCCATAGATTTTGAAAGCTTATGTCCCCTTTGTCATTCAGTTTAAGGACTCTTTTGATTTCCATCTTAATTTTATCATTGACCCAAGGATCATTCATCAGCAGGTTGTTTAATTTCCATGACTTTGTGTGGATTTGAGTTTTCTCTTGGAATTGATTTGTAATTTCATTCCACTGTGGTCTGAGAAAATACATGGTATGATTGTGATTTTTCTGAATTTGCTGAGACTTGTTTTGTGGCCTAAGATGTGATCAGCCTTAGAAAATGTTCCATGTGCTGATGTGAAGAATTTATATTCTGTAGTTTTGGGATAAAATGTTCTGTAAATATCTGATAAGTCCATTTTTTTCTAGTGTCACATTTAAGTCCAGTGTTTCTTATTTATTTATTTATTTATTTTTATTTTTTTTATTTTTTTATTTCAGCATATTATGGGGGTACAAAAGTTCAGGTTATGTATATTGCCCATACCCCTCCATTCCCCCGAGTCTGAGCTTCAATGGTGTCCATTCCCTAGACAGTGCACATCGCACTCAACATGTAGGTATGCACCCATCCCTCCCCCCACCCCCATCCCCCCCAGTGAGAATTTCAAGCGTGTCCATTCCCCAGACAGTGCACATTGCACACATCAAGTAGGTATACACCCATCCCTCCCCGCCAGCCCCCACCTCTGTCCGATACCCAATTGGTGCTATTCCCAAATGTGCACTTAGGTGATGATCAGGGAAACCAGTTTGCTGGTGAGTACATGTGGTGCTTATTTTTCCATTCTTGGGATACTTCACTTAACAGAATGGGTTCCAACTCTCTCCAGGAGAACCAAAGAGATGCCATATCACCGTTATTTCTTATAGCTGAGTAATATTCTGTGGTATACAGTGTATCTTTCTTGATTTTCTGCTTTGATGATCTGCCCAGTTTTGTCAGTAGGGTGTTGAAATCCCCAGCAATTAAGATGCTACTGTTTATTTCTTTGCTTAGATATAGTAGAATTTGTTTTATGAATCTGAGAGCTCCTGTGTTAGGTGCATACACATTCAGGATTGTTACATCTTCTTGCTGAATTGTTCTTTTTACCATTATATAATGAGCATCTTTGTCTTTTTTTTTTTTCCATTGTTGATTTAAAATCTATTTTATCTGATATGAGAATGGCTATACCTGCCTGCTTTTGGTTTCCATTTGTATGGAATATATTTTTCCATCTCTTTACCTTGAGTCTGTGTGAATCCTTGTGAGTTAGACAGGTTTCTTAGAGATAGAATATACTTGGATTGTGTTTTTTCATCCATTAACTCAGTGTATGTCCTTTACGTGGGACATTAAGATGGTTTATGTCCAATTTTAATATTGATATGTGAGATACTGTTCTGTTCATCATGTTGAATGATACCTTGTTGTTTTGGTTTTCCTCTTGTGCTACTGATTTATAAAAGCTGTGAACTTTAACTTATGGGTGTTTTTACACTGATGGGTATCCACTGTTCTGTTCCATGTATGGAGCACTTTTGAGCATTTTCTAGAGGGCAGGTGTAGTATACACTGCTATTGCATTTTTTATTTTCCATAGGTCTCAAGCTTTTTTATTCCTCTATTCCTCCCTCTATTCCTCTTACATTAGGTAAATACTGTCTAGTATAACATTTCATTGTTCAGCATTTTTTAGGTTTTTTCTTAAGTGCTTGCTCTAGGGCTTATCATATATACACCTTAACTTATCAGAATCTACTTTAAATTTATACTAAAAATTCAATGAGATATAGAAATGTTACTTCTCTGTAGCCCTATTTCCTCCTCCCCTTTTTCTGTTCTACTGTTATACATAGTATATTTATATATATAATAAACCCAAGAATAATTGTTATATTATTACTTTACATAATTTTATGTCCTTTAAAGATGTCAAGCAAACAAGAGCAAGTATATATTTATAGAGTTTATTATATATAATATAATATTATATAACTTTCTTATTTACCATTTCTAGTTCTTTTCATTTGTTCCTATGATTTTAGTTACCATAGTATCATTTTATACAACTTTGCTCCCACTCACTTCCTTTGTGCTATTATTGTCAAATATATTACATTTCTGTGTTATTGGCTGAACAATACAGACATAGATGGATAGAATTTTTTTTAAAATTAGTTAAGTGAAGAAAAGAGAAGAAACACATTTATAATATCTTTTATAATTCCCTGTATAGTTATTTTTACCTTTCTCTACACTCTGGTTTTTCATGCCGAATCAAAGTATTGTCTGGGGTCACTTGCTTTCAACCTCAACTTCCTTTAGCATTGCTTTTAAGATGTGTCTGCTAGCAATGGGGTTTTTTTTAAATCTATAAATGTCTTTATTTCACCTTCACTTTTAAAAGATAGTTTTGCTAGATATAATTTTTTTTTACTAGCAGGATCAACTAAGGATATAATACTTTTAGTTGACTGCTTTTCTTTCAGCACTTTGAGTATGTCACCCACTGCCACCTGGATTCCACTGTTTCTGAGGAGAATTCAGCTGTTAACTAATTGGGACTCCCTTGTACATGATGAGTTATTTCTCTCTTGCTGATTTCAAGATTTGCACTTTGTCTTCAGCTTTCAATGTTTTGGCTATACAGTGAGCCCTTCATATTTGTGGGTTCCAAAGGACTGACTGCAGAACTTGAGCATCCATGGATTTTGGTACCACAAGGGGTCCTAGAACAAATCCTTTGCAGATACCAAGAGATGACTGTAATGTGTGTTGGTGTGGATCTGTCTATTTATCTTATTTGAAGTTTGTTGAGCTTCTTGAATGTGTAAATTGATCTTTTTCATCAAATTGAAATTTTCAGGAATTTCTTCAAATTATCATCCTCGGCTCCTTTCTCTCTTGCCTCTCCATTTGGTACTCCCATTTTATATACGTTGATGTGCTTAATGCTGTCTCACATTTCTCTGATGTCAGTTCATTATTATTCATTCTTTTTGCTCTCTGTTCTCCAGATTGCATGCTTTACCAATTTGTCTTCATGTTCACTGATTCTTTCTTCTGCCAGCTCAAATCTATTCGTGAGCTCCTCTGGTGAACTTTTCACTTTGATTATTGTACTTTTCAACTCCAGAAAAGTACAATATCTTGCTTCCATTTGGTTCTTTTTATACAATTTTCATTTCTATTGAAATTTCCTTTTTGATGAAAACTTGTCATCACACCTTCCTTTTCTTCTTTAAGCATGGCTTCCTTTAGTTCTTTAAACATATTATAATAGTTATTCAAAGTATTTGTGTGCTAATTTCCAACATCCGGGTCCTCTCAAGGGCTATATCTATTGTCTGCTCTTTTTTCTTTCTATGAGTTACACTTTCCTATTTCCTTGTAAATCTCATGATTTGTTTTTGTTGAAAAGTGAACATTTTAGAAATAGATTATAGCAACTCTAGATACTGATTCCCCACCATCACCACCTCCCCAAGTCTTCTTTATATTGTTATTTGCTTGTTTATTCATCTAGTGACTTGACCAGACTCTTTCTGTGAAGTCTGTTTCTCCTGATATGTGTAGCCTCTAATGTCACTCCTCAGAGAGAGAGTTGGATATACTCACAGTCATCCTGAGGTCACGGTTATTTTAACAGGCCTCTCTTTCACTGTCTTGCTCCTTGATCTCTCTTTTAGTTTCCTAATGGTCTGCCTCTATTGGTATTACACTCAGCTGTTAGGCTGTACAAATTTCCAGCTGATTGATCTATTGTTTTCAACAATGGTCTGGGCCATAAATTGCTCCACAGTCCAATGCAATTAAATTTGAACCCCTTTGCAAGGACAGTCTTTGAAGCTTTTTCCAATTCCAGGAAAAGCTCTTCTTATAATAGTTGTCTCTTTTCATAATTCTTTCTGCTCTATGGTTTAGCTTATTGTTATCATGATGTTACCAGCCTCCTTATCATTGGTCACTACCAAAATCTTCAATTTTTTTGATAGCACCTTTAGGCTTGAACTTTACCACACTCTGTTTCAAATAAAATCAGTGCCCTTAGGCAGCTCTCTGCTCTTACAGCCTGCCTCTCCCCCTGGGCAAAACCTCTGTGCCTCTGCTCTAGAGCTGGGGGAAGGGAAAGGGCCTGCTTCTGTTGGAGTAACATCTCTGCTGCATAAGCAGGGCACTGGGAGGAGGTGGTAGCCCTGATCTTCTTGCTTGTTTTCTCTCCTGGCATGGAAATGTGACCCTATAAATGAGTTAGAGTGAGGGCATCCAGGCCCCAGTATTCTGGGCCTGCCTGGAATACAGACTCTGCAACATGGATCTGGTAAGTGGGGAATGAGAAAGTTTAGCAGCTTGCTCCTCTGAGGAAGAAACTATAGCCCTACACTGGAGCTGGTGGGGGGAACTGCAAACTCTGTCTTCTTGCCCACACCCACCTGGAGCATAGCTACCATCACACTGAGCTGGGATCGGGGTGGAGATCATGACTCAAATGTCACAGACTATCCCTACTCTTATAGAAATTTAGCAGATTTTCTTAAATAAATGTTTCTCCATTTGCTGTATGCCTTAGGACATTTCCAGAGACATTTTTGTTAAATGTTCACCAGTTAAAGAATTGTTTAGCTGAGGAGAAGATCCGTGGAGCTCCTCACACTGCCATTCTAGAAGTGTTCCTTCTATATATCTTTAAAAGATGATATTGGCCTAAGGCCAGGACCCAGGAGAGACCCTTATAAGGAACTCTGCTAACCAGGAGACTCCAGGAGGAATGGAAAGTTGGAAGCAGTCAGGACTGACCTGCAGGGTTGTGAAGACTGTGCACTCTGCTTGCCAAGCCATGTGCCCCTGTGGCTGTGTCAATCTAGAAGTGGCACATTTTTCTAATGTGTGCAGGAAGAGGGGCACTTTTTCTAATTCACACAAATGCACCAATGTACTTGCGCAGCCCAGAAGAGACTCCAGTTGATGGGTTATGTAGGATGAGTCAACCATCCAGAGCAGTGATTCCCAATGTTGGCTGCTCATTAGGATTACTTAGGGAGCTGTTGAAAAATACCAGTGCTAGGGTCCCACCTAGACCAATTAAATCAGACTCTCTTGGGATGGGGCCCAGCCTTCAGTATTCTTAACAGTCCCTCAGAGGATTCTAATGTACAGTCAGGATTGAGAGCCACTGATCTAGAGCCTGGATCCAGGGGAATGGGATTCTTTGAACCCAAATTCCTCAAGAGGATATGAGCTGACAGTGGAATTCCCATGCTGGTGGCTGCAAAATGCTGTAAGTAAATAGTGAGTAAAATTGGCAGAGCAAAGTAAGTCAAATTACAGTAAGTAATTTCGGTCCTGAAAGAAATTGCTAAAGTTGTCCCCAAGTAATAAGAAAAATAGGCAATGACATTGTAAAAACACAGTTTCCACACACCCCCACTGCCTGTCCTAATTGATATGGTTCACCCATGCCTGGTCGATTACTTCTCCTGTGTCCTGATGATGCCAATGGTGGCAGGCCCTGCTCACTCCTTTGGCCACACTCTGCTCCATGCCATTCTTAGCATAGATGGGACTCAAGGCTGTCTCTATAGAGGCATCAATTCCCAAATGCCTGTCTCCCAGTGACAGGTTGTTGTCCTTTAACAAAAGAGACTCTACTTAGTTTCCAGAATGTTCTGCCAAAAAAACATTCTATTGTATAAAAAGAAATCATTGGTGATGAGAGAATTTACAAAATGTCAGGAGGATTCTCTAGGTCATTTGCTGACCCCGCCTTCTTATCTCCATGCTCGGGCTTACAAGAAGTCCTCTGTATGCCAGTATGCTCCATAAATGTTGTTTTGTTCCCTTCTTTCTTTGAGAGACCCCATGACTTTCCCCAAAGCACCAAAGCACGGTGAAATTTAAAAGTTTGGTAGAGATTTCCAAACAATAGAAGGCATGCACATGGCTTGTGCAACCCACTCCCTCACCCTTTACTGCCTCCAAGTATCTGTGGTTGATTCACAGGGCTCTTTGCTGGGGAACCTCCAGGCAGCCACTCCAGAGTTGAAACATGAGTAGAAACTTCTTTACCACCTCTGAATCAAACCAAAGAAAACTTGGTAGAGTGGAAGAGTTTGACCAAGAATCAGACTTAGTGTCAAATTCTAGCCTCTCTACTTAAAGCTGTTGAATTTAATAAGTTATTCCATCTCTCCGACTCTTACCTACTAAAGCAGAGAGCTAATACCTACCTGGGTTATTGGATTAAACAATCTCAATGATCCACCTCACAGTGTATCAGATGCTCATACTTCTCTTGTTCTTGTAGGAGAGGAAAACAAAACTCTTCCTTTACATGCCTAGGCTTTCTGGCTGGGGACCTGAAAATTAAATGGACAAAAGAAAAATTAACAAGATTAACAAATAGAGTTCATTATCATGTGCAACACACATACACGTGCAAGACACTCAGAGATGAGTAATTCAAAGAGGTGGCTAGAACCTGGGGACTTATATAGCATCTTAACAAAGAACAATAAATTTGGAGAGAAGTGACAAGACAAAGGATGGAGGTATAGGCTTTTAAGGGCAGCAAACTATAGGAAGGTAAATATACGGGGGAAACCAATGGAAAATAGGGTTATTTTAGTGAGGTTTTTCTCCGTGCTGTCCCTGGGCTGCTGAGTCTAGAGTTGTGCCAGGTGATGAAGAGTCTAAGCCTGCTTTTAGGCAAATAGTGGGAGGGCAGGGGCCTTTTTTGTTGGCATCCGCTGTTTCTCAATTGTTCTTCATCCAAAATAATATTTATGCCAAAGTAGTACATATTAGGGTAACGTATTCTGATGTCCTACATTCCCCACCCCAAAGTACACATGTGCACACACACACACACACCCCTTCAGAGGAGAGGGAAATAAATAAGCCCTAAGTGATGAAATGACTGCTCGTTAGTGACATCCTAGTCTGTGTAACTCAATAAAGGAGATCCAATTGTTGAATTAGTAATAACAGCTTCAACACAGGATAAAATAGCTTTTAAGTGTTACCTCGATTGCTCTAATGAAAAATACACTCTTCCAAAATCGCCATGTCATTTTAAACGTCCTGGTGTAGCCCACACAACTTCCCATTCAGAGAAACATAGTGCAGGCCCTTGTGTGAGAAGAGTCTGGACTTTGCAGACTTCACTTGCACAATACAGAGAAAAGCGCTGGAACCCGGGCCTGCTCATGGAGCTTCTTGGAAGGAATGTGGCACTCTTTAGACAATTAAAAAAGGCATTTCTCTCAGTGGCTTTGATCAGGTCTCCTCTCTTACCTGTCAAAGTACCTGGCACGTAAGGAAGGACCCCAGGAATTCTAAAGTCACCAGGAGAACCGAGCAGATCTGCGTCCCCACCCTCATCTCCTGCCTCTCCCTCTGCATTTTTCCATCTCCCCAGCCCTCCCGTTTCCTGCATTTTTAAAAACATCTTTCTATTTATTCTAGTGGGAGCCTGCCATGCAATAAAAGAATGGGGGAAATCTCATTAAAATTATATCAAAAGGGAAAAGATGGAAGAGAGCTTGAAATTCCTGCAATCCACACACAATAACCTAATCAACTGGAACACACAGGTTAAATGGAGTCCACCCTATGGTGAGACTAGATGCTTAAACCCGCTCCCGGGGAATTGCTACCTTCAGGACACCTAGCGGTAGCCATATTAAAATGCAGCCATGAAAATACCTCACATTTTAGAGCACTTTTAACCTTCTCACTTACCTTCACAACTATTTGTCTTACTGACTTCTGCACAAGGGCCCAGGGAGGCGAGAAAAGCTATTGCTATTCTCCTGTTTAGGGAGTTAAGGCGAAGGAGGCAGTGAGGTTTCTCTGAGGTCACCTCGTTAGTGGTGGGGTAAATCCAAGCAAAGAGCCCGGGCTTGTTTCTTCCCACACTTCTCTTATGTAAAATGAACCCAAGCTGAAAAGAAATCAGATGACTGATCTAAAAATTGTATTGTCATCTTCCTCTCCCTCGGCTTCTTGTTTACATTCGACATGAGCCTGAGTAGGGCAGAGAGCGCAGTGTTTGCTCAAGCCTGAAAGTCACGTTCTGTAAACCCTTCTTAGCCTGGAACCACGGGAGGAACAGAGGGATCAGAAACCCACACACACAGCCACGCTGTCAGGAAGCCGAATGAATAAATGTCTTGCTAAATTTGTACTGATTCTTCTCAGAGTTATTAATAACTCATAGGAGTTTTGGTCAGGGCCTATTTTCTCAATCAAAGAATATTAAAAGTAGAATGTAGGGGGCAGCAGGAAGTTGGTAAACTTTTCAGCATTTAAAAAAAAGGGAATTAAAGAGGTTGGAAATCACCACTTCAGTCTATTTCTTTGCTGACCCTCCACTCACAGTTCACCAGTTCTGATTTCCATTTCTTCAGGGACCTGCTCTCTGCTTTAAAATGATAGTAAGCTAATATGATAATGTAACATGGATTAATAATTTAATGCTTACCCTTCCTAGGTAATATATGTGCATTTTTAAATGGGCCTTTCTAGACAACATGCTTTAATCCAAAGCAAACTTCCTAACCCATCGTTCTATAGCTGAAACCTCTCACCTGAGTCCCAGACCTGTATCTTCTCTGCTTACTAAACATCTCCATTCAATCCTCCCAGAGGAGTCAAAACTCAGTATGTCCAAACTTGTTCTCCTCTTCTATTCTTCACCTCAGTCAGTGGCACCACCAATCATCCATTTGTCAAAGCCAGAGACCTGTGAGCTATTCTAGGTTCTCTACTCCCCAACCCCAGCCAGTAGCAGGGTCAGTCTACGGAACTCAGCATTTCCCAAGTTGCACTCTATGAACATCGTGCCAATAGGCAAAATAGTTTCCCTGATCAAATAAGTTTGGGAAACACTGGTTAGACAAAGTTAAACTTTCATGATAGGACTTAAACATGTGTCTAACATGTTGCCCTGAATGACAAACATCCAAAAGGAAAATATACCCACCTACTGTTTCCCAAACTTGTTGGCTCAGGGAACCTTTATTTTCTTTGCAGAGTCTCTTGCAGGATTTATGTGTTATAGAACATACTTTGAGAAGTGTCGTGATAAGATATCTTTGAACCATATCTTATTATCACAAGTTGCCTTATGCAATTTCTGTGATGTAGATGAGCAGTGTTATAACAGTGTACATATAAGAAAACTGAAATGCTCAGACATCACATGACTCGACAGCCAGACATATGAATGAAAATATTTCTTTGCAAATATTTATTGAGAAATCCTAGTCCAAATGTCACTGGTATTTTGGGGGCACTTGATGAAGTGTGCTTCTGCATAATAGTATGAGAAAGTCAGAAGGGGCGCTCAACAGACGGTTGGCAGGAGCTACTGCTGGGAAGTGTTGTTTAGGGTGTGGGTGGGGAGGGGCTCCAGGCTTATTCTCCATGGGTCTGTATTGTTTGAATTTGTTATAGCATGCATATGTTACTTTTATAATTTGTTTTCTTGAAAAATATCAATACAGAAAAAATAAATAAAATGCCTGGTATGGTATAACTTTTTAAAATTCATCTGAAATAATAAAAATGCAAGAAGAGCCAAGACATTCTTTAAAAAGTAGACAATGTTGGAACTTTGCTCCTAGTTATTACAATGTACTTAAAGCTGTAGTCATTCTTAAAGTGAAATAGTGGCATGGGTATATAGACAGACAGATGACCCAACAGAAACTCCACAAATAGAGGCAAAGAAATATTAGATGCTCTAACCAACTGAGCTAAGTGGCTATGGCCAAGGAAATGTGAAAATTTAGTGAATGAGTAAGGTGGCATTTTAAAACAGTGGAGAAAGGTAAACTCAATAAACTTTAGTAAAACAATAGAATAGCTATGTCCCCAATAAATAAGCTTGGATTCTTAACTAATTTCTTACACCAAAATAAATTCCAGATGAATCAAAGATTTAAAAGTCATCTATGAACCCTGGAAAATAATAAAAGAAAATATGGGCAACCATTTTTATAAACCTGGTTTTGAAGGAAGCCTCTCTTTTTTTTTTTTTTCTTTTTTTTTTTTTTTTTTTGAGACAGAGTCTTACTCTGTTGCCTGGGCTAGAGTGAGTGCCGTGGCATCAGCCTAGTTCACAGCAACCTCAAACTTCTGAGCTCAAGCAATTCTCCTGTCTCAGCCTCCCGAGTAGCTGGGACTACAGGCATGTACCACCATGCCTGGCTAATTTTTTTTATACATATATATATTTTTTAGTTGTCCAGCTAATTTCTTTGTATTTTTTTTTTAGTAGAGACGGAGTCTTGCTCTTGCTCAGGCTGGTCTCGAACTCCTGAGCTCAAACGATCCGCCTGCCTCAGCCTCCCAGAGTGCTAGAATTACAGGCGTGAGCCACTGAGCCAGGCCTGGAAGCCTCTTTAAATGTATATAAAAGCCAGAAATGATAAAATAAGAAACTTTACATCAGACAACATAAAAATTCTCTAAAGCAAAAAAATCATAGAAAGCTGATTTACAAACAACACGTAGAAGAAAATGTTTGCAAGATATATGGGAAAGTGCTGGTGTGTTACTACATAAAGCCCCCTTGCAAATCACTAAGAAAAAAAAGAATCCCAGTGGACCCTAAAAACTATAAGCCCAATTTTTTTTTAACTTGACCTTAATTAAAACTGAAGTCAAAATCAGAGATCACAAGTTTTAATAGCAGGGATATTGAGAAAACAAAGCACTGAGTAGGTGTTTAACATTTTATCTATAAGGATAAGGAAAAAATATCAATCTATTTAAAATTCAGATACTTCAAAGAAACTGAGAATATAAATGCTACCCAGGTTGGAGTGAAAAATCACAGTGAATTTTCTTTCTTATTATCTTTACACATAATCAGTATTTTTTCATTATAAAATCGAGCCCTGGATAGATCATTTGCAAGAAGCTCTCCTGTGAGGTTCTACTTTATAAATATTTTATTGTTATATGACCTCTAACCTTGAGATTAAAAAGTATGCTTATTTGCTTGGTATGGGGGCTTAATTCATTGTTTATTTGCCATATGATAATTAATTTAAATTAATACAATAATGTAATATTTAACCTACTAATTTTTTTTATTTCAGCTTATTATGGGGGTACAAAAGTTTAGGTTATGTATATTGCCCATTCTCCCCTCATCCCCCTGAGTCAGAGCTTCAAGCATGTCCATTCCCCAAACAGTGCGCATTGCATTCATTATGTAGGTATACACCCATCCCCTCACCCCACCCCCCCACATCTGTCCGACCCCCAATTGGTGTCATTCCCAAATGTGCACTTAGGTGATGATCAGGGAAACCAATTTGCTGGTGAGTACATGTGGCGCTTATTTTTCCATTCTTGGAATACTTCACTTAGTAGAATGGGTTCCAACTCTCTCCAGGAGAACAAAAGAAATTCTATATCACCATTATTTCTTATAGCTGAGTAATACTCCATGGTATACATATACTACATTTTACTAATCCACTCATGTATTGATGGGCATTTGGGTTGTTTCCACATCTTTGCAATTGTGAATTGTGCTGCTATAAACATTCAGGTGCATAACCTGCTAAATTTTACTTTACTGACATTATTTTAAATAAGTAAATCCCAGGAAGGAAGAAAGAGAGAGAAGGTGGGAAGGAAGAGAGAGAGAGAAAGAGAGAAAGTGTGTTCCAATTTTCCTAAAGTTGGAAAACCACCTCTTTTTCTTCTTACATAAATTACAATACAAGTAAAAAGGAAATGATAAGTATAGCCAAAACAACTCAGAATTTCAACTTTTTTTCCAATATGCTTTAATACAAAAAGTGACCCCCAAAAAACATTGTATCAATCAGGATTGCTTTTGGCTAAAAGCTACAGAAATCTTAACATTATCTAAATAATAAATGCATTTAATGACTTCAAATGACAAGAAGTCTGATAGGAAAATTCTAGAAATTGACTTAGCCTCTCACAGATGTCAACTTGCTTAGTCGCTATCTCTAAGATTCTCTTGCAAAATTCGCCTCCCTAAAAAACAAACAAAAAGAAAAAAAAAACAAAGCAGCTGGGAAGCTTCTCCACCCAGGAAGCCTCCCCAGACCCGAAAAGCTGAATCATATGTCCCCTTGTCCCCACCATACACATTCATTGCAGCACCTGCCCCATTCATTGTCCTGTGATTTTCAGTTTTCCTGAGTGTCTCCTCCGTCAGTGACCGTGAACCGGCTCCCATCTGATTTTCAGCATGAAACAAGTGCCTGGTGCACGAGGAGTCCCTCAATAGTTGTCTTTCAGCTGCTGAATGATGGAGACACCCTAATAAGCAAGTGGAAAGATGTAAGGGAGCCACGCGCTTTGCAGCATCCCTTTGATCCTGCATAGAACCTTGCAACTAAGTGGTGGGACACAAAAAAGACAATAAGGAAATTCTAAAATTCCAAAACCAAAGCTAACATGATCATTCAGAAGATAAACTGGCAACTCACATGCCACGAGACCAGAAAGGGTGCACAGAGCACTGTCATTGCCAGGCTGGGCTCAATTCAAACCCTGAAAAATTAAGCCCAGAAATGCTTCAGCTGCTGGCGCCACTTTCCACATCCAAGAGAACGTGTAAAAGATTAGGGCAGCCTTCCTGCTTCTCTGTCAAGTCCCTCGGGACAGCCCCTCCCCAAATAAATTAGGCTTTCTCTTTTTTATCCCTCCTTCTTCCTCCCCAGTCAGCCCAGGAGGGTCCCTTACTGACCTCTTGGAGGAAATTCTCTTCCTCCTCATCTCTGTGCGTGTCACTCAGTGGCGTGTATCTATCATAAGGACTTCGCTCTGCTCAGGATAGATGTAATCCAGATTTCGGCTTTGGAAACATGAAAGTCAGAGACCAAAGTCCATGGCAGATGGGGAGGGACTGTCAGAGAGACAAGTATAGACAGAGAAATAAACACTGATGCAAAATGATTTTCTACCACATTTGTTGTTCTAGTAAATCTGCACATTCCTGCAAAAGAAACTTATTCTTCCTCCAGGTGCCCCAGCAAACTGGGTCTCTTCCCCAGATTCAAGTTTTTTGGAACAGTAATTCTCTCTAGCAAAACATCCCACGATCACGTGGGGACTAGCTTCCCCAGGCTCCAACAGGGGAGACCCTCGGACTCTCTCTTCTGTATTTACAGCCCTATCCAGCAGAGGGAGTCTGGCCACAGACAAAACTGAATTTTGTGCCCAGGGAAGCCTCTGGCTTCTCATCAGTGTCTGACTTCAAGATGGTAGCCCTCCAATGGCAAGTTCCCAGTCTGCTCTCTGCCTCCTCAGTTGAGGCTGGGTCGGCACCTGGTGCAGAAGGTGGGGCAATTCTCACCTGATTCTCCATTCTCATGGGTTAAGAAGCCCCATGCTCTGATCTGTCTCCCGTCCCAATACCTCCTCAATCAACCCTACCTTAGTTTGGTCACTGCCAAGGGTGGTACTCTATAGTTCACTATGAAAAATTCATTTTTTTTTTTCCTACAAGAAAAGCAAAAGGAAGGGAATTTGTGTTTCTCCCAAATTCTTGTAAATGTCTTCAAAACATTGCCCTTCTGAGTCTGAGCAGTGTTCAGCAGACTCCAGCTACAGAGTCCCTTCTGCTCCAAGGCACAGTCTCCCTGGCTCAGCGGGGTCCCTAGGCAACTGCAGCAAGGTGTGCACCTGTTTGTGTGGGTGTCGAGGCAGCTGGGGTGAGCGGGATTCTACCTGCCCACCCACAGTGTCTGAAGAGTGTGAAGGAGTGAAGGAGGTGCCATCCTAAAATATGCTCAGATTGGTATATTGATTATTTCAAGTTGAAAGCATTGGAGATACTGTAGTTTCAAAAAGGCGGGTTGACCTGTCTCTTTCTGCATGCAGCAAGCCATAAAGACTCCTCTGGGAGGGACACCCTCTGTGTACCAGGGCCAGAAAATAGCCCTTTATCCCCAGAGACTGCAATATACCAAATAAATATACTTAATGAAATAACACCATCTTCCACTAGTTTTACACCCCCCCATATCTCCTAGTGACTCCTCTAGAAATGTACTGCCCCTAGCCAGCTTCCCATTGTCTTGTCATTTCTTTTCAAATTTATTGTTCTTTGTCTAAAAAATATTAAAACATCTTGCTTTGACCACTTCTTTAGACTTCATTCTCTTGTGAATATCCCCATGTACATGTAAAACTAATAAAATCTGTATGTTTTTCTCTGGTTAATCTGCCTGCTGTCAATTCAGTTTCTAGATCTACCTGAAGAGCCGGCATAAGAGCTGAGGGGGGTGGAGGTGGTCTCTGGCTCCCCTACGAGTGTCACTGGGGCTTAACTGCAGGCCCCATGAAGCCTGGCTCAGGAACTGAGCTGGAGCCATTAAGTTCACTTCCCCCTCCCTTTCTAGAAGATTCTCCTGAGAATGAAATAATTTAATCTCTCTGTTGATCCCAAGGCACCCTCATTCTGCTGTTTTCCCACCACAACCTCTGCTCTCTTTCTTCCCTAAGGCACCTTTTCTGGGTCTGTCCCTGAGGGTTACAGCAGCCTGGGACACTTTTTTACACTGAGTTTCTTCACAGTCCATCTGTATCTCCAAACTCCCTGGTTACTTCCAAAGGTCCACCTCAGCTCTGCCCACCAGCTCTCTACCAGGGTGTGGCATTTGCCTCAAAATGGCTTTCCTCTAGTTTGGGGGGTTATGATCAGTCTCCTATTCATTCCCTTGGGTGGCTTAGAAATCTCAGATCTGGCCCCACCCATGGCAGGTACAAATTGTGGTTTATATTATAACTCTTTATTTTCATTAACTCTTTATTTTTATATCAACTTGTCAGGTTTCAGTCTGAAATGTCGGTTCTTAGTGTGCTCACGGCCAAAGAATGACTAGACAAGCCCAAGTAAGGTAAGCTCGAAAATGAGGTTGATTGAGGAGAGAAAGATAGGATTACAGAGCAAGAGCAAGATACAGGTTTACAGGCCATGCGTGGTGGCTCATACCTGTAATCCTAGCACCCTGGGAGGCCGAGGTGGGAGGATCGTTTGAGCTCAGGAGTTCGAGACCAGCCTGAGCAAGAGCGAGACCCCGTCTCTACTAAAAATAGAAAGAAATTAGCTGGATAACTAAATATATATAGAAAAAATTAGCCGGGCATGGTGGCACATGCCTGTAGTCCCAGCGACTCAGGAGGCTGAGGCAGAAGGATCGCTTGAGCCCAGGAGATTGAGGCTGCTGTGAGCTAGGCTGACGCCACGGCACTCTAGCCCGGGCAACAGAGTGAGGCTCTGTCTCAACCAAAAAAAAAGATTTAGGTATACAGAGCGTGATGCACACACCACAGATGACGACTGAACCTATTGTTGCAGCAAAGAGAGAGCAAGGGGAAGGGGCAGAAAAGGGCCTAGTATGGTCCGCCGTCTGGTTTTAGGGTGCCCAGATTGGGACCTCCCACGTGGTTCAGAGGCCACCTTGGAACCACTTTGATTGGACAGTTGGGAGTTGCATGACCTGAGTCTTACTACCCATGCAGGCTGTTCTAGGTCACTTCCGGACTCTATGGTACTGACACTGCTTGGCTCATGGGCTAGAGAGTCCTCTGTATTCCTTTGCAGTTGGTGCACTAAGTTCTGATTGGCAGACTCGTAGGGTGTTCCCTCCTCCCCCAGATATGGCAGTCCCTCAGGAGAGGATTAGGGTGGGCCAGGACCAGGATGGAGGCCTTCTTCCCAGGTGGGGCAGTTGCACCAAGGCAACGGCACCCACTTTTGTTCCTAGGAGACCCAGAACTCCTCACTATCTACCTAACAAACTCACCTGATTTCTATATTAACACCACATTCCTCTAGACTAGAAGCTTAGGCTCAGTCCATTTGGAATCCACCCTCTTTCCCCAGGGTTGTGTTTAAGTTCTGCAGGGCCTCACACATTGCTAAAATGTTTGGTACACTTAGAGGCTGCAGAATGTCTGTTCCTCATTCCTTCCTGTCCCCTGGGCCACCAGCTCTTTCCGCAGATGCTGCAGTACTTGCAGGGGCACAGAGACCCTCTGCTCTTTCGGTGGTCTCTGAAGGCGGGTGGTCTCACCACCTGCCCCTGGCATTGCCGGAGAAGCAGGGCACGGACCCCACCCCAGCACCCACCACCAGCTCTGCTCCCCTCCCTTCTCCCCCAGGTCCTCTCCACTCCCTGGCCCAGGGGAATCTTTTCCTGCTCCAGCTCTCCTCCAACTCTATTCAACCAAACTCTTGACCTGTATCCCAAATCTTCTCAGTTCTCCTTGAGGCTTCGGTTTTGGAAACCAGAGCTACTTCCTTTTTCTCTTGGACACCTTGTCACACCACTCCCTCGAGGCAATGACCTTAGTGGTATCATTCCATGCAGTGGGGCTGTAGAAGGAAGGAGAGAGAGAAAACATCAATTAATATTTTCAAACTCCATCGAATTTGCGTCTGCCATTACCTAATTTGGAACTGCCTTGTTCTTAAATCTCAGATGGCATCAGTGATTAAAAGATGCCTTCCCTGCGGGCTATTTTCCTTCATTCTCAGATCCTGAGATTTACTCTTTGTTTATGCACAGCCTGGAAGTTTGTTTTACACTTTCACCCATAAGCCAGGACCCACAGTGACAGCAACCACCTCTCTCTCCGTTATTCCACTCAGGCAATCTTCTGCCTACGGCTCTTCAGACCACTTCACATGTCATTAGGTGCTTCATCGGGAAGGGAAGAAAGAAGTGGGGTAGCTCAAAATGACTGCCTTCATTTGCTGATTTCTTTGTTTTGCACCAGAAAGCATTTCTGCAACTCAGTTGGCATATTCAGGCACAGTCAAGAGAAACCCCTCTTGTCAATTCCAATTCCACTCCATTTACTGGCATGCACAGTCGAATGCACTGTTTAAGTGGAGTTGTTATCAAATGAAATGAATTTGAATTTGCATTACATATTCTTTCAATTATTTATGGTAACCCATATCAGTGACTTTTCCCCTCTACCCTCCTGAATCATCAAGAGAAATCAGAAGGAAAAGTAACTCAGCACTTTTTGCAAGGCCTGATGGTGATTACTGCTTACTGTGCTGAACGGATCTTCATTAAGAGCTCCATAGCCGGGCTTCTTACTGCAGCCTTTCAGACCTTGGAAGATCTCTGGGTCTAGGGCCACCACTCTATGGAGCTAGAGGAGACCAAGTGTGATTTGAGAGGCCCCACCAGGTGCCACCTGTTCTACCATCCTGAAATCCCCAATATTGAAGTCACTTTTTAGGTTAGGCTGTTTTCAGAAAAAGTCTTAACTAGTCACGATCTGAGTGATTCTTTGGGGTTTTGGACATGGCCCCTTAAAGGTCACTGTTAGAATGTATTTTTGTGGCCTGCTTGCCATGAGGGGTCTCCCTAATTTTCTCCCATTATCCTCGCCTAGAAAGGCTCAGAGAATCTGGCCCTTCAAGGAGAAGTTCCTGTAAATAACCTCAGCTCAGGACTAGGCCCTTAATGGTGAAAGGATAGGGCCTGACTATCCGTTATTAAACAACCTATTAAGTTCATTACACAGACTCCAGAGAATGTACAAAGCAGACCCTTAGCTTAGAAAACAAACGAAATGTCTGAGTCTTGAATTAAACCTTGAGGGCTAACCACAAAGGAATTAAGTTACACACCCCTCATTCCAGGACTGGAGCTAACCCCATATTCTTAAGCCAGTTGTCTCTTGATTTAGTCCATTCCAATACGACTCATTTCCACCGAGGTTTGTGCAGGCATTTTGGTGACTTTCTGAAGTTATTTTTTTAAAATAAAGAATAGCTATATTGGAAAATTGGCATATCATTAAAAAACACATAATGAAATTATAAAGAATTGATATGATAACTAAAAGCGGCTTACAGAATAAAAGCCTCGAGAAAATGAACACAAACAAAATTAAAGGGCCACATTTGGAGGTCCTTTAATTGCATGATAATTGGAAGTCAAAGCAGAATCTATTTAGAATCCACAAGGTCTATTAGGAATCCAGAGAACCAAAATTAGGAAAAGAAATCAGATTTTAATTGTAAACAGAAGACTAATCATTAGCTGTTCCCTTTCCCTAGAGTAAGCCATGGATAGTTGCCCGACATTTTACATTTTACTTCAAGTACAAAAAAAATTACACAGTGGCTTACTCATTAGCAGGTTTTTCTGTATTAGCGGCCATCAGAAATGTAGCTGAAGTCCAAAATTAAAAACATCTTCTCAGTTCCTCCATAATAGCACGCTCTCAAAATTGTCCCATAGCCACTCCAGGTCTACAGCTTCAGACAGAGGACCCCATTTGCATATGTGCTTGAGAGCTCACCTATGGCTTCATACCGAATCACAGACCAACTACATGTGCATGGAAAATACAGTGAACCCAAAGACTTTGACAAATGTGTCTCACTGCTAAGAGGCAAAGAACTCTGTGCAATAACCGTCATGTTCGTGTGACAGAGGTAAATTAGGTCACCAGAAGCCACAATTACACGTATATCGGGAAAGGATCAAATGATCCTGATTGGCAGCATCTTTTAATAACCATGCTTACTATAAAGAAGTCAAATATGAATTTTAATACTTACTCGAATTGTAATATATTTAACTGTATTAGGACTTCAATAGCCAAATACATTAGAGTAATCAGTTGATGAGTTAGAAATGACAAATTATTACAGATATTGTTGAAATGATAGATGATACAAAAGTCCCCTTTCATCTGCAGTTTCACTTTCCGAGGTTTCAGTCACCATGATCAAATGTGGTCCAAAAATACTACATCACTACTCTTGCACTTTGGGGTGTCTATTGAGTAAAATAAGGGTTCCTTGAACACAAGCACCGCAAAACAGAGACCGCCAACCTGAACCCAGACAGCTACTAAGTGACTAAAGGATGGATAGTATACACAACATGGAGACACTGGACAAAGGGATGATTTACATTTTGGGCAGGACAGAGCCAAAGGGTGAGAGATTTCATCAGGCTATTCAGAATGGCACACAATGGAAAACTCTGTGAACTATTTATTTTGGGAATTTTCCATTTATGTCCCACTAGCTACGTTATTCACCTCACTTCATCTCATCATGTAGGCATTTTATCATCTCACGTCATCAAGAAGAAGGGTGAGTACAGTGCAATAAGACATTTTGAAAGAGAGACCATACTCACATAACTTTCAGTATACTGGTATAATTATTCTACTTTATTATTGTTGTTAATCTCTTATTGCACCTTATTCTTTATCATAGGTATATATGTATAGGAGAAAACATAGTACAGGTTTGAGTAGCCCTAATCCAAAAATCCAAAATCCAAATGCTCCAAAATCTGAAACTTTGTGAGCACCAATATGACACTGAAAGAAAGTGCTCCTTGGAGCATTTTGGATGCAGATTAGGGATGCTGAACCAGTAAGTATAATGCAAATATTCCAAAATCCAAAAAAAAAAAAAAAAAAAAATCCAAAACACTTCTGATCCCAAGCATTTCAGATAAGGGATGCTCAACCTGTCTATATAGGGTTTGGTACGGGGTTTCAGGCATCAAGTGGGGGTCTTGGAATGTATCCCCCTCGGATAAGGAGGGACTACTATATTGAAAATCAACCTTATTTGATTTCACTTTGATACCTTACAATTCCTTTGTGAGATACATATAGTAATCTGCTCTTTGTGTGTTCGAGGAACATTTCTATGTTATTTAAAAAAAAATGGAAATATCTCTACTTCTTTATTTCGGTTTAGTAAATATTAAATTATTTGCTAAGTAGAGTTTTTACCTTTTTGTTTGGACATAAAGTTCATATCCCAAAGGCTCCATGTTACATAGTTTTAAAAAGACAATACTAAATCTTTCATCCATTTTGGCATCTGGTGTGGGTAAGGTACTGTGACGGGCATTGGGAAGACTATAAAACATATGAAGTAGCATAGGACTAATATAACAAAACAAGTGCCACGTGAGCTCATAGGAGGAGAGATGGCTTCCAGGGCAAGAATCAGGAAAGACTTCATGGAAGTGATGGAATAAGAACTAGGCCAAGAAGAGGGAGAAGAATTCTGTTAGATAGCTGAGCAGATATTCCATTCATTTATTCAGCATATATTTCTTGAGCCATAAGCTGTGTTGAAAAATGTCATAGGAGAAGGTGCAGAGGCAGACACACTCAAGAATGATGGCAAAATACCAGCAGACTGGCTAAATTAAATGCTGCATAGTTACAGGGGTGGGGTGAGAAATACAGCTGTCAGGATACTTTGGGCTGACTCACGAAGGGCCACGAACACCAGCCTAAGGGGCTTGGACTTCACTTCTGGGCAAAATGAAGCCATTAGAAGTTTATAGCCAGTCGGGGGTCACTAGAGTGACAAGACCATAAGATCAAAGAGAACACACCAGAGAGTACAAAATGTAAGGAGTAGTCAGTGGTTGGAAACATAGAACTGGGAGAAAATGGTGTCTCAGGCATCCAGAAAGTAGAGTTCCATGAAATGGGGAGTGAACATAGCACCGTATGCTACAGAGAGGTACGTAGGATGGAAACTGAAAATGAGCAATTGGAAACACATGATAAACCAAATGTGAGCAGTTCAGTAGTTTTGAGGAGCAAAAGCCAGAATGTTGACAATTTCAAAGCATAAGAGGCAGCAAGGAGACTAAAGCCAGGGCAGAAGACTCTTTCAAGAAATAGAGCCATCGTGGGCTATAGCAAGCGACGACCATATCTTGTCCAAGGAAAGAATTTTTTAAGATAGTAGGGAGTTGGAAGTATTTACTTCTTAGGGAAGGAGCCAGAGGAAGAGAAAAAATTTAAGAGAAAGCAAAAAAATAAAAAATAAAAATAAATCAGCTGATAGAGTAGTAATATATAATCTAGAAAGTTCTCTATAAGAAGCAGTAAGTAGAGAAGAAATGCCTGGTTTTCCAGCACTCCTCAAACACACCACCACAGAGTACAGGCACAGCCACATGTTGAGAAGAAAAAAGACAAATAAAACAAAAATTGGAGACAGCAATCAAAGCCAAAAATATGAAAAATGAAACACACTTGTCCAGAATACAGTGATGAGAAACCTGCCTCACAGTGACCTGGAGCACAAGCCAGGATGCTGTGTCTGTCCACACTGATCGCCTCTAAGATGAGTCCCAAGATGGATGCCAGCCCCTTTTGTCAAAGACCAGCACTTGTAGGTGCCCCTTGAAAAGGGTAGGAGGGATTTCCCAGCTGTGGATTGGATGGATTCGGCTAGACCAGTGAAGTAGGAAGACTGAGGAAGGGTGTGTATGTCCCAAAAAAGCAATAAAGGGTGAGCTGTCTCTGTTCACCTACCCTTAGCCAAACTGGCATAATTTTTGTTGGCATTTTAATTAATAGAGGAGAATTAGTCAGAATGAGCAAGCAAAATTTAGCACAATATGCAAATGATTTCAAGTAAATTCCTCAAAAAGTGACCCCATATATTTCACTGAGAGAGATACAATTCTCTGAGATGATGTAAGTTTACTGTCGAATTTCTGGAGTGAGCACTTTGAGAAGAGCGCTTGTATCTAGAAAATCTCCAGTTCCTACCAGTTCCCAAACGGATCTCCCCATAGACCACTGAGCAAGGTTATATTGTGAAAGACTCGGGCTGAGGAGAGGTCTACAGAGAGGGCTTCAGCCTCTCCAAATTATCACAGGGCCTCTTGGCTTTGCCTATTAGAAGGTTAATCCTAATTCCTATAAATGAACCAGATTTGAAAATAGGTGTTTAGGAGCAGAAGCAGCCCCAATGCCACAGCTCGCGAGGCAGCCAGGCGAGCAGCATGTTCAGCCCACCGTTCAATGATAATAGGTTTACCAAGTGAAATCGACGCTGAGTTGGGGATAGAGGAGAGTGTTTTACCCTGTTTGACCTCTTAGGAAAGTCACCCAGTGTGTCCTGGGGGAGCAGAGATGTTAGGAGGGAAATGCAAACATGCCCTCTTATCTAGGTTGATGGTTCCTTGTTATAGAACTGAAATAGAAAAAATACTTTCCAATCATTTTTACAACTGCTTTGTTTTTATCTTATATATTGCAGTGTGTGTCCAGCTCTCCTGCTCACTCTCCGCTATTAGTACACAGGGCTGTGCACTTGAACCTGCAAAAGCTAGACAGACGGCATCAACTCTTCCAGATTTCTCCCAGTTCAAATCCCCAAAGGCACCCTCTGTCCCCACAGAGCACAGCTACACACGGACACGCCCAGAAATCCTGACAGCTCCTCTCCATGAGAGGCTGGGCAGGACGGACTTGGGTGGACTAAAGCATGATTGAGGAGATCTAAAGTTTCATACCGCTTTACATTGTTTATTTTACCAACCCCCAAATTCTGCCTTTTTAAAAATGTTTAAGTCAATCTGTCTGCGGAAAGAGAAAATTATATGGGTTATTAATTCTGTCTGTGCCTTTTTACATAAAGATCATTGGTTTTCAGACCACTGGCTCTGCACACACATATACACATCACGTTTCAGCAGGCTGCATGAACTCCTCTGCAAATGTTAATGTCTCTTTGTTAATGGGAATTCTTGTAGTGGGTGCACATATGCACTATATACAGTGTGTAAGCGATGTTTGCTCTTTCCGATGCCCATATCATTTTCTAGAATAATATTTTTTCCTAATTGCAAATGGATATATGTTCATTGCATAAAATTTAGGAAATAGAGGAAAGCACAAAGAAGAAATTTAAAACATTCACAAGCCCCTACCCAGAGATAAACATTCACTGTCTTGGTGCATATTTTTTCAATGGTTTTCTATGCAAAAATACAGTTTGATTTTTTTCTTCCAAAATAGTATTATACTATTTATATACAGTTTTGTAAAAAGCTTTTTTCACTTAAACATGTCACACACATTTTTCTATATAAATAAATATTCTTTTCCAAGCATAATTTTCAAAAAAATATATAATATGCCATAGGAGGGATGTACCTAGTTACTTAACCATCCCCTATTTTTGGATATTTAAATTGTTTCCAATATTCATTATCATCAGCCAAATCAGGTTGAACATCTTTTTACCTTTGCTTAAATCCAGAATTATTTCCTTAGGGTAAAATCTTGTAAGTCAAATTGCTGAGTCATCGGGATTAGGCAATTATTAAGACTGTCTATATATTGTAAAATTGCCTTTCAGAAAGATTACACCAATTTAAATTCCCACCAGTGGTGTATTAAAGTGCCTATTTCCCCACTTACCAACGATAGGTTTTCTGTTATTTTGACTTTCTGTCTTTTTGGAGTAGAACTTGTTCTGACCATGTTCCCTAAACTAGTAAATGAACAGCATGATTAGAGTTAAACATGTTTCCACGATGTCTTTCATAAACCTACCAGGCAAAACTAGGTGTCAACATATGAAACCTGATGACTGAACAGTGTTTTAATGTGGCTCCCAGATCCTCCCTCGCTATGGCTAATCTGTTCTTTCTCATCCACACAAAATGTTTCTGATCAGATAGCTAAATGCTCTTAAGTAAAAATAAAGGCAATTTCAAGCAGTTGGAGATGGACATTCCAAACATGATTCTATAAAATATAATGAGGTTTTGAATTGTAAAACTCTCAGCTGAGGGGAGAGTTCGCTGCAATGACTGTGATGCTAATAGGAAGATCTAAAGAGTAAACAGCTCAGATCCCTGAACGGACTTCTGAGGAATGAGAGCTGGGGAAAAGCTAGCAGGAGTGAACAGAACAACATCAGAGTAAATAGACTGTACAGATTCCAAGAGATAAGATTGATGAAATCCAGCCCAGTGCTAATACATCCCACCTACACAGTTATATAAATAGGATTATCTTATGGAAATGTGTGTGCTAAAAACAAAAACAAAAACATGCTATGTCAGGCCATGGCAGCCGGCTTGTTTAATATAATGAACAAATATCTCCCTAAAGAATCCTCCTAAAACTGGCTCCAAGCCTGGTAGTGTAATATAAAATGAGATGGACTGAAAATAATTTCTTAACTAGTAATGCTAGTGCATACAAAGTTAAAATCCACACCCAAGTTTCTCGTCTAAAACAGTTTGAAACTCAGTAATGAGTATGAGAGGTAACACCTAGAAATGTCTGACAAGGAACCCATCACTGTGTGTGCGAGGCTGCCACCCGGACCTCCTCGTCCACTAAATGAGTAAATGAGCCCCAGAATGCTTAAGGAAAGCTGACACACTGAACTCATCTTTAATTTATTGATTTGCTAGCTCACTGAAAAAAAATAGTAGTATATCAATAAATCGCTTGAGTTACGAAGTTAAGGTCCAAGAAGCAACAGTGAAGATTTGCTGGAATACATTGAGCACATCAAGGTTTATAGAAAATAAAGTCAAGCGCTTACGGGAGAAAGTTGACGTCTGGTTTGGACATAGGAACATCAAACAACATAAACTTTCAGATCAACAAACTTTAAGATCTATTTTATAATGTCCTTCCTTTTTTGTGCTTTCTTATTTGTACAAAATTAAAAACAAAACCAATAAACGGGAAATTTTCAGATAAACTAATCTAAAAACAGTAAGCGGAATGAATAATTTAAAACTCCAGGATCCAGCAAAATATAGCTTTGTAACTTATGACTTTATGCTTAATTATAATGATCAATTAAAGAAATCTCTGTATGAAAATTAAAAATAGGGAATCCTAAAATGATAAAAACTAAAAAGGAAAGTAAAAGAGAACAGGCAATGATGTAAAATTAAAATAATCCTTAATTCTGAAGATGAAAATGGTCCCTGAACATGTTTAAATTACTTCTTGCTCTTACAGTCTGATATTATTCTTTCATAAGAAGAAATTGTAAAATTTTCCTTTATACCAAGAGAAAATGTTGCTGAAGCACATTTTCTTAGTGTCTAAAATATGACACACTACTAATTTGGAAATGTGCAAAATTACTTCTTAATAAACATGGAAAGTTGATTTTGAATAAAATTTAAAATAAATCTTATAAATATAGATGTGGTACAATATTTTAGACGTTTTGAGCAATGAAGAGAAGACAGACCCATAATGTCTTTCCTCAACACAATTATTAAAATTTTTGTGTATTTCTTTCTAATAGTTCTAATTTGAATTAATGTTTATTATATAGTTGTTATCATAGAGTACATAAAATTGTGTATTCTTCTTTTTTCATTTAACAGAATATCAAAAGCACTTTTAATGTTACTGTATGACAGCTATCAAATAGTCCCTCCATTGTGTACTAACTTTTATTGTTTTTGTTGGACATTTGAATTACGTATATGTATTGCTACACTGGAAAAACCACTGTGATGAACATCTTAATGCATATATTGTATAGTAGGCTGATTGCAAAAACGTCCAGCAATTCTTCCTCTTCCTGTGTCCATGCCGTCTTCCCACGTAACTGCCAATACACTCCCGCTCTGATTCTGAGCTCAGCCATGTGACTTGCTTAGCAGATGAGATATTAGTAAACCTGATGCACACAAGTGCTTGTACATTGGGATTTGTTCCCTTGTTGCTCCTGGGAACTGTCACCATATGAATAAATGTGGGCTCACATGCTGGATGGTAAGACACAAGGCCCAGTTGCTCTTATCCTTCTGCAGACCTGCCAGTCACCACCCATGTGGGTGAAGCCACCCTACATCACCCAGCCATCAGCCACCAGCCAGCTGAAAACAGAGATTTGAGCAAACCTCGCCGAAATTGGCAGAGCTAGCCCTGACAAGGAGAAATGCCCAGGGAACACAGAATCAAAAGCCAACTAAATGGTTATTGTTTCAAATCATTTTATTTTAAAGTGTTTTATTATACAGCAAAAGTCAACTGATACAAGTGGTGTCTATATTTCCTTATGCTGCCTTCCCAGAAATGAATTTACTGGATCCAAGGGGAAGAACGTTGGCTACTCTTTAGTTATCACATTCGGTGACAATAAATTATGGAAAACACCTACCTTCTCAACATTCAGTAGCACCAACAATGGATTAGCCATTAACTAACTACCATCTGAGTGGTTCCCACAGTCTTCAAAGGTTTTTTTTCCTTCCATGAGCCTGAATGCGACATTTGCATTGACAATGAGCTAGAGGAGAGCTGCTTGCCAGGATTTGCCTAAGACCCAGAATGTGAACCTGCAACCCTGATAAAGAGACGTGTCGTGGCTGCCCCTAATATGTAGCAATGGGGCAGGTTTCCTGGCCTCTGGGCATCCTTCCTCTGTGGCCTGATGCGGTCTACTCCGAAGGAGTGAAGCCATTCTCTCGCTTTCACTCCTTCATTCAAAACATTTACTTGGAATTTATTAACTAATAAATGAGGTTTGGGGGAGGCAACAAGAAAATAAGTTCTTAACTTCAGAATGGTTAGTCTTCCAGAGGACAGGAAAACTATCCAGCCACACAGATCCTAGCAGCAATCTCTGGAATTTCCATTAAAATAGATTCTGAAACACACTCTGTTTACAGTTATCCAGGCCCTACCTTGATCCTAATTTCATTCCTCCTGGCTTTAGTAGTAAAGCAAAAGCAATTTAGAACATAATTTCTACATGAGTTTCATGTTGAAATATTTTAGATATTTCGAGTTAAATAAAACATACTATTAAAATTAATTCCAGGCCAGGTGTGGTGGCTCATGCCTGTAATCCTAGCACTTTGGGAAGCCAGGCAGGAGGATTGCCTAAGGCCAGGAGTTCAAGGTTACAGTGGGCTATGATTGTGCTGCCGTACTCCAGCCTTGGCAACGTAACAAGACCCCATCTCTATAAAAGATTAAAAAATTAGCCGCGCGTAGTGACACGCATCTGTGGTGGTATGTGCCTGTAGTCCCGGCTACTTGGGAGGCTGAGGCAGGAGAATCACTTGAGACCAGGAGTTTGAGGTTGCAGTGAGCTATGATCACGCCACTGTACTCTAGCCCGGGTGACAGAGTGAGGCCTTATCTTTAAAAATTAATTAATTTGAAAAATTAATTTCACCTGTTTCTTATTTTGTTAATTTTTTTTTTTTTGTTTGTTTGTTTTTTTTGAGACAGAGTCTCACTTTGTTGCCCGGGCTAGAGTGAGTGCCGTGGCGTCAGCCTAGCTCACAGCAACCTCAAACTCCTGGGCTTAAGCGATCCTACTGCCTCAGCCTCCCGAGTGGCTGGGACTACAGACATGCACCACCATGCCCGGCTAATATTTTCTCTATATATTTTTAGTTGGCCATATTATTTCTTTCTATTTTTAGTAGAGACGGGGTCTCGCTCTTGCTTAGGCTGGTCTCGAACTCCTGACCTCGAGCGATCCACCCGCCTCGGCCTCCCAGAGTGCTAGGATTACAGGCGTGAGCCACCTCGCCCGGCCTTGTTAATGTTTTTAATCAGGAAAATTTAATGTATGGCTCACATTTGTGGCTCATATTATATTTGTATTAGACAGTGTTACCCTAGATGCTTTCAAGGTCTAGACAAAAAGGATGCTGATTTAAACTGAGCAATAAAGAAATTAATTGAATGACGTTAACTGCAATCTAAACAGAGGTGAAGACCCCGCATCAGATAACAGTACTGTGTCAAAGCGTGGTATAGAGGTGAAGGGAAAGTTTCCCTTCTGCCCTCTGAAGGTTTGCTGAAATAAACTGACAATAGACAGACCAACAGGAGAAAAGTCATACAAATTTATTAATGTGCAAGTGCGCAAGGGAACCATATAAAATATGAGGCTCAAAGAAGAGCCAGATGGCTGAAGCTTAAATAGCACCCTCTTCATAGGGGAGAGAGAGAATGGAGTGATCTAGGCAATTTTGAGAGATAGTAAATGATTTTTAGGAGAATTGAGTGGGCCCCAAAGAACAGACAATAGTCTGTAGATGATTCTCTTTGGAAACTGAAGGGGACTGGACAGAAAACAATAGCTTGTGACAAAGTCTGTCTAGATGTGAAGACATTCTTCAGTCTTCCTTCCTGTGATACGAGTATAATTCATTCTGCTTAATGAAATTTCAGGGAGGGAATTAAAGACAATTGTGTTTCTTCTAGAGGAAGAGGAAGCTTCAGAGACAGAGGTCTGCCCTGTGAGTAGGAGGAGAAATAGGAGAAGATTAGAAAGTTCTTGGTTGTGAGGCTGCGTCTTAGACCTTTTAATTTTCTTTAGCTCAGAGTGCTCAGCAAGCCGAAGTGCCATATTTGGGAGTATTGTTTTCTGAGCCCCAACATTCCCCTGTCTGAAACTTCCCTAGAAGTTTCGCACATTAAAAGCTGAGTTGGTGGCTGTGGAAAGAAAAATCAAGTTAGTAGCTGAGCGGAAAATAATCTCATTAAACCAGTCTCCCGTTCTTAGGAATAGGTCAGTCCAATTCAACACTTGCGTCTCATTTCAAGACGTAGTGTTTGTAAGGCTCCTACCAAAGGTAAGCCTCTATATGGGACAGACAAGTCTTTAATTAAAGAGGAATTTCTAAGGAAACAGAAGAAAAACAAAAGTTAATGTCTGGAGCAGTTCGTAAGTTACTTTCTCTAGAGTCTAAAGGGTGGCAGTTGAGAAGAGTCCTACATTTTGGTTTGAAGCATCTTCAGTAGGAGTGGAAGCAGGCAGTGCCAATCTGACAGATTTTTCTGGATTATAGTTTGCATGTTACAAAAGACTATCTACATATAAGCTGTCATATTGTCATATCGATTTCTCTGAAGATTATGTCACATCAACCAGTGTCAGCTTATAGGGCTTCAGGAAAAAGGTAGATCTAGTTTCAGTGATTCCAAGTGAGAGAAATGGGAGAAAATTGGAAACGTTAGTTTGGAGACTTGCAGCCAGGAAAGAATTCAGAATGCAGTCTACATTGCAGGTGAAGAAACATCTCAAAAACAATGAACTAGAGTCTATTAACATGTACACTATAGCTTTCTTCTGAAACATAATTTTTTTCTCTCTAGTTCCCCCAATTTTACTGAAGATATTCATAGTAAATCCAATTTATTTGTAAAATAAGTTTAGTTTTATTGAACTTGGCCTGATTATTTACATAAGTTCAGCAAAAATAGTGATTACTAATATAAGTTCCTTTTGAGTCTGCTTTGCAGGAATTTTTCATAAGAAATCTGATATTAGACTTTTAAAAGCCTCTCAAGGCTAGGAAGATGGGCCAAGGACTTGCCCTCAGACTGTGCCTGTAATATCTGTAAACTTGGGTGAATACCTCTCTTCCTGAGGTAACCAAAAATATCTTGAGGCTCCTAGAACTATCAAAAAGTGACGTTTTTTACTTACCTGCAAGACAGTCATGTAAACTGTTTATTCAAGGTACCAGGCCAGTTTTTCCAGGAGATTTTTATTGGATTCATTAAGCCAATCTCAGTTCCTTAAAACCGGTCATGTCTGAAAGTATGACATTTTAGTCAAAGCTTTGGTAACATAGCCAGTATTTACAATTGTGTTCTATTCCAAGATGAACAGATTCTTACTGAACTTATGCAAATAACTCTATTGTCATACAATTATGAATATTCATGAATAGTTTCTGCATTCTGTTTTTCAAATAACAAAAACCATAAAATATCATAATTCTTTATTAGTTCAATTCCATGTAATTAATTCTTATTCTACTTGATGTTGGGTTAGCAGTCTTGTAAGTCCAGTTTTTTATTAGCGTTCTAAAAATTCAGCCCAATGGTATGAACTCAAAATTACTAGAAACCTGTGCTTGTCAGAGCTGTTTTCATTTTTTCCATATATCTCTAAAGACACAGCACTTTAGGATTATAATTGCTTGCAAAGAGCTTCCAAATAAAGAATTAGAATAAAGCAATAACTGTGGACAAGACTTAGAATGACCATGGTTAAAGGTCTAATGATAGTTTATTATAATAATGATGCAATTATCAAAGAAATTTGATAATTTCTGTAGTCTATAACAATTTAACAAGGTAAACAAAATTATGACTAATAACATATTTTTAGGAATCTCATACAATTTTTCAACATTCATCAATAACATATCCATAAAAATTTAACTCAAAGAAAGTTAAACATCATTCCTTGCTTGACAATGTTTTCTATATCATTTTAACCCAAATAAGCCTAATTAGTTTGATATGTCTCTTTTTGACTTCCAGAGGCCCTCTGGAATGTCCAAAAGAGAGTTTGGGGTCAAAAAGACTTAATTTTTATTTTTGACAAGTTTGTAAATTATCAAAGGTTTAAAACACTTGATCAAAATAGGATTATAGGATTGCAATGGGGAAATAACAGTTGCTCATTTAACCAGAGTGATAATTAAGAGACTTCAAGAGCAAATACAGGAAATTACATAGTTGTAAAATAAAACAAAACAAAACAAAAAAAACCTTTACTCTTTGATAGAGAGGAGGCTCAGTTTTCCCAAGTACTCGAAAGACCTAATAAAGATAACATGAGACACCCAGAATCTGTTCTCTTTCCCTCCTCTCTCTCTCAGAGGACCCCACATAGGGGGTCAGTGGTGCCTTTTCTGTGTTCTTCAAGGGGTCCCAGGGTCACCAAAAATCCCTTTAGATCCTGTAATGTGATAGTCAGAAATCTGATGTTTCCTCTCAGTAATTTTTTTATTTACTGACCACCAAGTGAAAGAGGTAGGGGCTTGGAGGGGAACATATCAGAGTAAAGAGAACTGGATGAAAGATCAAAGGTGGCAAAAGGAAGGAGGGACAGGAACAAACAGAAAGATCAGGTCGTAGAAGAGCCAATTTGGGAAAATCTTAACGTTTCCCAAAAATGTCAATGACATCCTAGTTAGCAGGGGATTGAGAAAAGGTGTTCAGGTGACTGAAAAGTTCCCACAGGAGAAGCAGGATCCAAAGGAGAGGCCTTAAAATACATATTTTTTTAATATCAGCTTCCAATTAGGCTGATATTTTGCCACAGAGCTCTTTAAAAAATTCTTTTTCCTTCTTCTTTTTCCCCTTCAAGCTACTTTCAAAGAATTATGTAGCTGCTCCTATTATAATGCTGAGAAACTGATTTTATGTTCTTCTTTCAATTTGATCTTTTTGTAAATGCAAATAGGGCAATTGCTTAGGATGAGAGTTCTCCAAATATTTTTTCAAATATAGAAGTCATTCCAATTCAGAGACTCCATCATCCGGCCATTAACAATCGAGATCTCCAGTGGTGTATTTATTCCAATAGCGACTCAATCCAGTAAGCCTCTTCATAGAAAGACCAGGAGGTAATTTTCCAGGTTTAGAATGAACTTTTAGCATGGAAGTAAGAGGTGTTCCCAAGGAGGATACAGAAGATGCAGCTCCTATGATCCCCAAAAATTGACTTTCAGAAATAGACTAAGATAGTGTAAAGACTTCTGTTACCACAGGCAGTTAAGAATGGTGTTTGAGAACAGTGTCTCCAGTCTCCTACAAAAATTTGGAATGCCACAAGTCACAGACTCACTAATCTGTCACACTGGGTATGCACATCTGGGATTGGACTTTCCCAGAACTAACCAGGCAACAGAGGTAGAGATGGCAGAAGATCCTTATGCATGGAACTTCTTCTTTTTTTTTTTTTTTTGAGACTGAGTCTTGCTCTGCTGCCTGGACTAGGGTGCCATGGTGTCAGCCTAGCTCACAGCAACCTCAAACTCCTGGGCTTAAGCGATCCTCCTGCCTCAGCCTTCCAAGTAGCTGGGACTACAGACATGCGCCACCATGCCCGGCTAATTTTTTTTTCTATATATTTTTAGTTGTCTAGGTAATTTCTTTTTTTTTTTTTTTTTGGTTGAGACAGAGTCTCACTTTGTTGCCCAGGCTAGAGTGAGTGCCGTGGCGTCAGCTTAGCTCACAGCAACCTCAGACTCCTCAGCTTAAGTGATCCTACTGCCTCAGCCTCCCAAGTAGCTGGGACTACAGGCATGCGCCACTATGCCCGGCTAATTTTTTTATATAGATTTTTAGTTGTCCATATAATGTCTTTCTATTTTTTAGTAGAGACGGGGTCTCGCTCAGGCTGGTCTCAAACTCCTGACCTTGAGCGATCCACCCGCCTCGGCCTCCCAGAGTGCTAGGATTACAGGCGTGAGCCACCGCGTCCGGCCGGTAATTTCTTTCTATTTTTTAGTAGAGACGGGAGTCTTGCTCTTGCTCAGGCTGGTCTCGAACTCCTGACCTCGAGCGATCCTCCCGCTTCGGCCTCCCAGAGTGCTAGGATTACAGGCGTGAGCCACCGCGCCCGGCCCGCATGGAACTTCTTATTAACACAAACTTCCCCGAGAGCTTGGCACATTCAAAGACAATACCGCTTAATGACACTTTGTGTCTTGGGTTTCTTTTCATACTGGCCACTTTGCGCAACTTGACAATTGTGCTTCCCGGCTGGGAAAGGTGAAAAAAGAGAGGTTCTCGCTTGGTCACAAAGCCAGGCTCTGGGGACATAAAACAAGACAAAAGTGGAACCTTATTCTGTTTTTGTTTCAGGGACCCACAGCAAAGTTTCTACACTGGTCTGATGAGAACCATGAGCTCACCAGTCTGTGAGGCCGGCTCAAACAATGGACTTATAATGGCTTTAGGCCCATGTTTTACCCTATGGTTCTCCTTTTTATGACAAATGATATGAAAGACGGAGACAAAGGAAAATAAAGACCATTTCTGGGAGGAAAGGCATCATCCAATATTAGTTCTAATACCAAAAACATACACCAGAGTACCATACCCAAGAACTAGTCCACACAAACGATTTTCCCTTACTAATCTGAACTTGGCAAGGAAAAAGAGATGGTGATTTTTACAGCCTGCTCAACTGGATTCCACAGGCGGAGATCCAGGAGGCTGACTGCTTAGAATTTCTTATCCTTTTATTGGCTTGTCAGGTCCTGGGTTCTTTCCACTGGAGCTTCAGAGGAGCAGCGGTTTTGAATATCCTGCCAACTATGCCAAATCTGTGGGGGCGTATGGAAAACTTTCCCTTTACCCTCTGGAATTTGGCTGAAATTAACTGACAGTAGACAGGTCAACAGGAGAAAAGTCACACAAATTTATTACTGTGCAAGTGTGCACAGGAGCCATACAAAATACGAGACTAAAAGGATCAGATGGCTGAAGCTTAAATAGCACCCTTTTCATAGGGGAGAGGGACAGTGGGGTGATCTAGGCAATTTTGAAAGGTAGTAAATGATTTTTAGGAAAATTGGGTGGGCCCCAAAGAGCAGACAATAGTTTGTAAATGATTCTCTTTGGAAACTGCATGGGACAGAACAAGGAATAATAGTTTATGACAAAGTCTGTCTAGATGTGGTGACATTCCCTCGTCTTCCTCGCTGTGCTATGAGTTTAATTCATTCTGGTTAATGAAATTTCAGGGAGGGAATGGAGGATAATTGTGTGTCTTCTGGAGAAGTTTCAGATAAAGAAACTTCAGAGAGAGAGGTCCGCCCTGTGCTTGGGAGGAGAAACAGAAGAAGGTCAGAAAGTTCTTGGTTCTGAGGCTGCCTCTAAGGTCTTTTAATTTCCTTTAAAGTGTTGGCCAAAGTGTCATACTTTAGGGTATCATTTTCTGAGCCCCAACAGTGGATTTAGAGTTCTCCGCTTGACATAAACGCTTGGAAGATTAGTTAACCTTTCAATTGGTGACACAAAGTTATCATAGAAGAATGTCACCCTCAAACCCCACATCCCATCTTCTACCTCTGACCACATCCTAGCCATGACTTGTCAACTCCCAGTAACCAACTTCAGCTCATCCACTTCAAGATTGGGAAGAGCTAGAATGAGATATAAATATAATTAAAGAAATCAAACACATTGTATTAAAAATTCTGTGTTTAATTCAGGAAAAAGTTTTTATATCATTAAAACAATCCATATGTATCTGTAAAGTATTTGTAACTTCAAAAGAATCGGGCATATTAGTGATTCTGTCAGATTATTAAGCTTTGTGCTTCCAACTTAAAATGTGTTATTAATTTTAGAATTGTTTTGAAAGAATTAAGAGAATTTTACAAAGCATATAAAAAATGTTGGAATGTTTCAGAGAATTTATCTATCTTTATCATTTGTTTTATGTTTGCGAACTTAATGCATTTATATTTATAAGAGTTTTGTAAGTATTTGGAAAGTTTCTCTTTGTTAGTCAATAATTTGCCCTGTCAGGCATTCAAAGTTCTATAAAAGAAAATAAAATCTATTAAAGTTATTGGTGTATTGTTTTAAAGTTCAAGAAACTAAATTAAATTAAATTTGTAAATAGGACTGGTTGTTTAAGGAATTTCAGTCTTTTTAACTTGATTTAATTAAGTAGCTAATCTAAGAAAAAGTGAAGTTATTTGTTCTTATTTTAATAGATTTTTATATGGAACAAGATTTGTAAATTAAAATTTAAAACTTAATAAAATAGAGTTAACATTTTTAAAATTTTATAAACTATTAACTTAAAACTCAAGTACTATAAGTGGTTCTTTCTATGCACAAAAGCCCCACTCAGGACATGAAAAAATCATGCACAGCAGCAAGGGAAGATATCCAAAATCCTTGGGAGAAAGCCAAGTCTACCCTTGTGCAGAAAGTGTACTTGCTTTCTGGGTAATGTTTCCATTAGAGAATTTAAAAGCCAGTCTTAAATGAGGAAAGAAAATTGTGATTAGATGTCAACTCAATCCCTATATCAGCCTCAGGAGGCCAGAACATCTCTGGCCTTAGAAATACTTGCCCAGGTCATGCCCACGAAACTACTTTATTGGCAAGTCCTCTGTGGGCATCCTTTCAACCACAGGGGACAGCAAAGCATTCAGTTTAGCAGATTGTCTTAAATGGTACCTTCACATTGTCTTGGACTGGGAATAAAGTGAGTGGTGGGTCTCTTGGAGCCCTGAAACTTCTGTCTCATTGTTATTAAAAGAACCAAAGTTGAGTCTCTACCCGGAAGTGGACCCAACCCTAACTCTGGCAGTCCCTAAACACCTTCTGTGCGCTTACACTGTCAACCATGGTGAAGTGCTGGCCCAGATGTGTCCTGTACTTTCCTTTCAGAGAGAAGCAAGCAATGAGGATGGCACACACTCAGGGAAATCCTAGAGATGAAAGACCAATTAGAAGGTAATTGCAAGAGGTACTCAGAATCTGATCTAGTGTGATGTCAGTTATAGGGTGACTATCCAATGTATGATGATAACAGAGACACTTTTGTGCGTGGAAGTGGGTGCCAATGGAATGGGATGCCAGGTGTAATCTCAACTGCCCTTAGCAAATCGTGATGTACAGATGCCCTAGCTAGTGGAAGGCCAAAAGAAAAAAAGAGATGAGAGAGAAATGTGAAGGAAAAAAGGCAAAAAGACTTAGTGATTTACCAGATTCAGCAGGTCAGGAGGAAGGGAGAAGTCAAATATAACTTTGAGCTCAGGGTAACTTGGAGAATACTGGTGCCATTAATGGAAACAGGACACACCTGGGTGCAGGGCTGAGGACGAGGTAGCCAAGTGGAGATGTTATGCAAACAGCAAATGCTGGACCATAGCCCAATCAGATCTGGATATAAAGATATGGAACTCATCTTTATAAGGAAGGAGGGAAAAGAAAATACAGACAGTCTCAGGAATACACTTATTGTAAAGGAGACAACCCAGGGGCAAGATACATGCAAAGAGGAAAATCGGGCATTATCAACAAAACAAAGGTTTTCAAGTGAGTTTGAAGAAAACAGGAGAACAAGGATACCAAACACTACAGACAGTACCAGGCTGAGAAGAATAAAGCCAATGCTACTGGCTTAACAATTAAGAAGAATTTACCAGTGAACATCAAGAAAGCAGTTTCTTTAGAGGGATGGGAACTAAAGCTAGATTGCAAGAGGGTAAGTGGTGAGTGGTGATGAGAAAGGAAAGACACAAAGGATAGACTCTTCTCTTTTAAGTGTCTGGTCATGAAAGGAAGGAGAAAGATGGAAGGGTGCTTGGGGGATAGTCCAAACCTATACAGAAAACACATTTCCCACAGCAGAATTCTAAAGCTGAATTCCATTTCTTTACATAGGTAAGAACTATGGGAAAACCACCTGAATCTCTTGGGCTCTGTCTATTCATTTTGGAGCAAGCCCAACAGAGCCCATATAATAACCTACAGCATGTTAACTTCTGTTCAAAGTCTCCAAATGATTGTAAAATCCCCATCCATTCTTTTGGTTGAATTCGAGTCAAGTGGTTCTTTGTGTTATTGGAATTTTGTCAAAAATCTCATTTCTCATTCAAATTCCAATTTTATTGTCATTTAGAAGAGTCTGTCAGTTTAGGTTTATTCCATCTCAGAAATATAATTTTCATTTGTAAGTTACCCAAGAAAAGGAGAAGGGGAAAAGGGAAAGGGGGGGTGGGAGGAAAATACAGAAAAATGACAACTTACTATAATTATGTATACACAACACACATAAAGTAAAAATCTCTTTATATTTGCTCATTTGAAGACATAGCTATTAAATAAAACAATGCAAATTGTCCCCAACTTAGCATGCTTTGAACTTAAGATTTTTTGACTTTATGATGGTACAAAAGCAATATGCATTCATTAGAAACTGTATTTGAGTACACATTAAACTACTCTGTTTTTTCACTTTTAGTACAGTATTCAATAAATTACATGAGATAGTCAACATTTTATTATAAAACAGGCTTTGTATTGGATAATTTTGGCCAACTATAGGCTAATGTAAGTGTTCTGAGCACGTTTGGGGTAGGCTAGGTTAAGCTATGATGTTTGGTAGGTCAGGTATAGCAAATGCATTTTCCACTTACAGTATTTTCAACTTTCAATGGATTTATCAGGATGTAACCCCATCACAAGTTGAGGTGCATCTGTCCTCCATAAAAATACCTCCATTTCAAAGGAACAGAGAAAGAACTTAGAAGTTTTCTAAAGTAAACGCTCTAAGAAAAAGGAGGGGAGGGAAATCTCTTCCTTTACTTCTAACAGGAAGAATCAGGCTCTTATTTTTAATTTTTGTTTGTCCTTACAGATAGAACATATTTTACTTCATGGTTTGTTACCTTAATTTATAACCTGTAGATATTTAAGCATATTATGTGTAGACCTCTATTTGCTTTCTTGCCGGGACGTGCAAATGGTAGAGGCAAATCTCCAGTATGTAGATTGCTTTTTGCCCCCCCTAAAAACAATGATGTATTACTTTCAGAATTTAAAAATGATTTTTTTTAACTTTTAAAAAAGGGAATGATGTAGGTTAGCGATTTACTTCATAGGCAAGGAAACTGAGGAATCATTGAGCAATTTGCTCAGGGTTCCCCAGGAAGGTGGTTTGAGAACTGCAGCCAGAACCCAGTCTCTTGACAAAGCTCAGCTCTTTCCATTGCATCGTGCCACTCCCCATTCATTCAGATTGGTCACTGCAATTCCCGCCATCCTGGCCAAAGAGTTAAACAGCAACGAGGATCTGAAGAACACTGAATGTGCAATTTGGATACTTGAAACTTGGAGAAACATGTTTTAGTACATAATTACTATCTAAGAAGCTAGTCTTCAATATGTCAGAAGACGTCATTTTGCACTTTCAGAGTTAAAGATTTTTTTTTTTTTTTTTGTAACTGCCATGCCCGCTCCCCCCTTGGAATGCCAGCTTCCAGACGGGGCTCAATTCCCCACAGCCACTTCTGGCTCCGACTTCCTCTTCCACTAACTCTCCACTTCGCTCACCCTAAACCTCCTCTGCGCCCCTCTGCTCCACACCAAACTCAGCATGAGACTCATCCTCACATGCAAAGAAGGCTCTGTGCATACCAGACTTTACTAAAAGTGGCCTTGTTCCCTGGGATCCAGCTTCCCTTCCTGTTCCCATTTCTCACACACACACCCCCGCCCAACACACACATATTATACACATCCTGGCCCAAGTCTCCTCCTACCTCCCTGAGCTTCTGTTCTCTGGCCCCCTTCCCTCAAAACTCAATTCTTTCGTTTCATTAGGCAAAGCAATTTAGGTTTCACCCACAACTCAGCTGCTACCTTTGCATCTCCCAGGCTCTGCAAGGCCAATATCCACTCTGGGGTCCATGCTTTAATAGCATAAAAGAAAGGGGAGACACTTTGTAATTTCAGTTTTTTCTTTCTCCCATCAGTGGAAGGGAGCAGTACAGAGACTCATGTCTCCACTGTACCAATTAAGATGATTTCAGCTGTAAGTAATAGAAAACCGAATTCAAATGGATTTAAACACAAAAAGTTCATGATAACATGCGACAAGAAGTCTAGAGTTTCAGATGTTTTTCAATTTACTTTGGGACACAAGCTCTATGGTTTTTGCTCTGTCATCCTCAGCTTACTGGCTTTGTCCTTAGAGCTGTCCCCTTACACTCAACAGAGCTGCCGTAGTTCCAAAAATCAATGTAGACACAACAATGTCAGGCTGAAAAACAGACATTTCCTCCCTTGAGTCTCTTTTTATCTGGAAGGAAAAGCCATTCAGTATCTCATTGACTGGGACTGGGTCACATGTATCCCCCGAAAATAGTTTGGCAGAAGAATTGAATTACCAAGATGGGTTCAGACCAATCGTGATTCACCTCCAGGACTGGGAAGGGGATATTTCCTGAGCACATTTGTACTGGTTGTCTATTACACAACAAACCACCAAAAATGTAGTGCCTTAAAACAATTTGCTCTGATATTTCACAGTGTTGGGAGTTGACCGGGCTCAGCTGGGCATTTCTGGGATCTCTCGTGGGGCTGCCAGCAGGTGACTGGGGCTGCGGTCTCCTGCAGGCTCTGCAAGGCTGGAATGTTCCCCGAGGTGGCCTCCGTGCTCATCTGACCCTTCAGTGCCCATCACACAGCCTCTCTCTGGAGTGAAGGAGACTAAAATTCTTACATGGCAGCCTGCGGTTCCAAAAGACAGGCAGCAGAAACTGCTCTTCCTCTGGAATGCTAAGCCTGGAACTGCCTGTATTCTACTATGCCATATTCTTCTCCCATGTTCATCGGTCAAACCTGTCCAGCCTAGACTCCCGGGACTCCACTTCTCAATAGGGGAGCAGCATGAGTAAGCAGGGAGGGCAGGAATTCATGGCAGCCCTCTTTGGAATCAGGTTACTGCAGGGTTGCTGACTGAAATTCAAGTAAAGTCAGGATCCTGTCGACAGGAAAAAGCGGAGAAATAGCTGTTGAGTAGGCAGCCACTTTAGCCTTCATTTTTACAGATTGTATCTGAGGAGAAGAGGCGGGTTTGCAATCCAGCCAATCATGGGGCCTTCTACTAAATACCAAACTGGAATCGCCATCCGTGAGAGACCTAGGCAGACTCCTTTGACTTGTTCAGTTGCTCACTGGGTTTCAGCTACCATATACATATTTCTTAATCATAAAATATTTTAGCTGATAGAAATTCAGAAGTCATTTTATCCACAAACCATTTTACAGATGTAGAAGCAGGGATTCAGAGAACTTATATGTTATGTCCAAGATGACCAGACATGGCAGAGCCGAGACATTGAGCACTAAGCCTCAGACATTTCCCAGTTTCTCCAACCTTCGGCTGGGTGGTAGAGCACTGAATTAGGGGTAGGACACTGTGTTCTATGCCTGGCTTTATATGACCTGGCTGGTTGTGGCCCCTCAATATCCGGCCGCACCTTTCCCACAGTGAAGAGACCCCCGATTTTATTTACAGCCTGTGTTTAACTAAAACACTCCACTTCCCAGACTTCCTTGCAGCAAGGCACAGCCATATGACAAAGTTCTGGCCAATAGGACTTAAGCACAAGTGTGTGACTTCCAGGAAAGCTCATCACAAGCTGGCGTCCACCTTGCTCTTCCTCCCTGCTGATGTCGGACTCCACTGCCAGAGCCAGAGCTCTAGCAGCCTTAGGGACCACACGCTCAAGGAAAGAACACGGGCCTGACCCCTCTCACAACTGCCCACAATGATTTTCTTCCCCTCCTCCCCAAAAATGCCTCCCTCTCAGCTCCCACAATCTCCAGGTGCTGCACACGACCCTTCACGACACAAAACTACTCTTAACTTTGGCATCATCTTCAGCTCCCTTATTTCTCCCAGAAATCTCAAATCCTTCACCACGTCTTTCTGGTTCTTTCATTGCCACATCCTTTGGCTCTTCCCTCCTCGCCCGGCTCTGCCTGAGCAGCCATCTGATGGGTAGTGATAGTGACAGCAGCAACTAAAGCCACTTTCCAACCTATAAGGTGACTCTTTGCTCACTGGCTTGGTTGTATCCTTTGCTTTTGTCAGCCACGGTTCACTGAGTTTTCTGTGGGCAGTGCATCTTACAAGGCAGGAGAGACACGGCAAGGGTAGGACCTTCCGCCAGTGATCCGCAGTCCTACCAAAGAGACAGTGTGTCATTCATTCATTCACCTAGCCAACTTTAGTTGTGTGCTTGTTGGATGCCAGGACCTAAGCTGGTGCCAAAGACAGAAAGATGACAGAGACAAGGTCCCCACCCACAGAGACCACCGCTTCCAAAGGAGATGATACACGTATATAAAGGGAAACCAGAAACAAATAGCTAGATGAAAATTTATTTTCAAGGAGAAAGTCCCAAAGCCGAGTTCCTGTTTGCCATCCAAGGAAGAACAATGCAAACACCACCCAGAGTCTTTTCGGCCCGGCCTCCACATTCTGAGGAGAGTCCCACGGAGCCCATGCAATAACCTACATCATGCTAACTTCTCTGGTAACCTCTTAGTGGTTTCTAAATGCCCATCAATCGTTTTAGCTAAATGGGATTTGGGTGATTACATTCCTTCCAGCTCTAAATTTCTGTGTTCTATGAAATACATAACTAAGGACAGTTATGGTTACCCAGACACATACACATGAGTGCTTAGAGGGATTGGAATGTCTAGAGATGAGCGAGTTAATCTAGAAGGGTTTAACAGACGAACCCCAACACAGGAATTCCAGTAGCAATGAGCGTGTTTTCCTGTCAATAATGCTTCCAAGCGAGTAACAGCCACGATGAGAACCCTAACTTAGGTTTAACGCAAAAGAGTTTGCATGTATATGTTTTATTAGAAAATAAGCCAATAATATTTAATAAAATGTGATGGTTTCATTGCACACATTTATTTTGTATGCCCCCACCTATTCCTAAAAAAGAATTCAAAATCTATTATAATGAAAGACATCCGTACAATAGGAGGATTTTGTAAAGAATAAGAAAACAAAAGGCTGCACCAGAAAAATAAATTAGAATGACAGATTGGTCAGAGCATTTTCCTGTGAGCTTCCTGGTAGCTAAGGCAAAATGCAAACATCCTGGGTTCCATAGTTCTCAGTAATTGATAAAAAGAAGCACATCATTTTATCTTTTTTAACTTTGAGAAGAACTCATTGTATAGATCTTTATGCATGGGATATTGATCAATTCGAGCAGAATATACTTAACAGCAAATTTATAAATACAATATATCTTAACTTGATGCTTAATAAAACACCAAAACATAGAATCCAACTATAGTTTGTGTAGAACTACCTAAAATAATGCTGCTGCGAACTACAGAAATCTACTTTTAGAAGGAATGAAGGTCCTGTCCTAAGACTCTTCTGGAAAATTGAATGTCCTGAGCTCAGCTGCTGGCCCGTCCACACTGTAACTTTGCACAGATACACTTGGTGTGACCTAGAACCCTGCAAGAGGACCACGAGGGGTTCTCAGGGAATCCTCACTCAACACTTGCTGACCACCTGGCCAAGGCCAGACAGACTGGGCCTCACACAGAATTCCCTGACAGAAACAGCCTGCATTCTCTGCTGGCTCATCCCGAATGCCGAGTGCCCTGACAAAACTCCTCTGAAAGCCGTTGGCAGCACCGCGTAACTTTCCCGAATGGACCAGAAGCATTTCCACAGCGCCAGATGGCAGATCAGGGCTGCTGATGCTTCTCTGTTCTCTCTCCAAAGGTCCAAGACTGTGGATTTCTCTAGTCCCCTGGACACCTCAGGTTCAGTCCAACTAAGCCTGATCCCCAGGCATCTGCCCAGGGACCACCTGGCTTCTCATCCCTAAAGAGGCAGCAATGGTCAGCACCATTTGAAGAGCCAAGGAAATTGGACCCCAAAAGTAGCCCTCCGGAGCAAGACAGGACTCTAACAACCACTTTCCAAACTTGATTTCCCAAGAGTTTTCCAGAGAATCTACAACCCACTTCTCACCTGAAATCTCCAGACTCCCCTAGATCCACGAAGCAGATGCAGAGAGCCCCCGAGGGCTTTAAACTTCTTCTTCCCAAGTCCCTCTGAGCCTCAAAAATCCAGACAGTAGCCAGCAACGGACACAGGCTGAAAGGTGGAGACACATCTCTGTTCCTACACGTGAGCCTCTTCCACTTGCATGGACCTGCCTCTCCCTTGTTCATCTGTCAAACTCCTATTCATCCTTCAAAACCCAGGTCAGACGTTATCAGTTTCCTTGACAATCCCCTCTTTCCTTGAAAATAAATCACCCCCAGCTCTGTACTATTTCTTTACTTTGTATAGACTTTATTATTGTCATTATCATTTCATGTATTATTTATTTCTCTAGCTCTGCTCTGAAATCCCTAAGGCAGAGGTTTTTACCACCCTTCATAATGCTGTGCCCTAGCAGAGGGCTCACCATTTTCTAGGGGCTTAAATAGGGTTTGTTGAACTATCTAAACAAGAGTGTCAAGTATGATTAAAAATTCTAAATGTTATACTTGGAATCTGCTGGGTTCCCAGACGGCCTTGGAGGGTCTACATCCTTCAGTTGCTGCCTACCATACCTTAAATTAGATTAAGAGTTGTTAGAGTTAATCTTTCAGAAGACCTGCACTGGTGATAAGTCAGGATGGGAGGGATTGTGTTATGGAACATGTGGAAGGAAAGTAGTTTGAAATAGTTCTCTCTATTGCTCCCTGCTTCTCCCTGTTCCTACCCAAGGCCCACTGAATTCTTCTGTTTATACAACAGGCTCTTTTCTCTTCAACTCATGGAAATAGTCAAAAGTCTCTCAGATCTGGCATGGTGGCTCATGCCTGTAATCCCAGTGCTTTGGGAGGCTGAGGCAGGAGGTCGCACGAGGCAGGAGTTTGAGACCTGCTTGGGCAACACAGCAAGACCCCATATCTACAATTAAAAAAAAGAAAAAGTCTGTCACTAGGAACTGGAACGGAAAGCTTTAGTCACTTGATTTTTGGGGGTGAGGAGAAACTTACTCAACTAAACCCAAGGAGAAAGACTCAAGTGCACACTTGAAAAGTGGGATGTTCTATTCTTAGAAATTAAAAAATGTTTCTTTCCCGGCTGGGAAATAGGGAGAAGAAGGGGAAGGGACTATGCTGGGAGAGTTTGAGAAGAAAACTGTGAAGCCCGTGGCTTGAGCCATTTTTCTCACTCCTGTGTGTGAGGACCCCAAGCTGAAAGCAGCCAGCCTGTCACTCGGGCATTCTCTGAGTTGGGGTAGTTCTCCTAAGGGCACCAGAATTTTGCCATCCTCCTGTCCCTACCCATCCTCTTACACAGCCCTTATCCCATGATGACTCAGGACACTAGTCAGCTCCTCTCCAAACGCAGAGTGACTGAGATCATCTTCAGGGGGGTGACAGGAAGGCAAAGTCCCCGATAGGCAGGAACCACATGGAATCATTTTTAAACCAGCCACTCATCAACACAACGGTGGGACATACGAATCATCCCCATTACAACAGCCTTGGAACTGGGCAACGTTCTGAAATGTGGAACTTTCATGGTAGACACCAGGCAACTCGGGGGCTGCAGTTCAAGGATCAACGGCTGGAGGAGGACGCGTTGTCTCTGCCTCCAGGCAACATAGCTCTGCCTGTTTCTCTGACTGTGGGGAATCTTCCAGATCACACCATCCAGCTGCAGCTAATACTCCAAGTACCAGCATTTTTCATAGTGGGGCTCCCTTTAAAAATGTGCTTAAAGTTAAAATCTAACCTAAAATATACATTTTCTTACTTGGTGACTGAGGCGTGAAATAGAATCATGTGGGATACGGAAGTGGCAGAGTAGAACAAAGAAACAATACCAACAACACAGAAATTAGTGTTTCCTGAGCTCTGGGAAACACATGTTTGAGAAAGTTAATTCCCTGGGAAGGATTTGCTTCTACGTTGTAGTTTTTTCTGTTCTACTCTACCACTTCCTTATCCCATGCGATTCTGCTTCATGGCTCAGTCACTGGAAAGAAAATGTATATGTTAATTTTGAAGTGCGAATTCTGAAACGTCTTTGAAGTGTGCGTTGGTGCAACAAAGCTGAATCCCTAGGCCTGACAGATCAGCAACCGAGGTGAGAGGATTGAAAAGAAAGTTGAGAGCTCAAAAAGTTGATTCAGCAAGAAAATTTTGGATGACACTCAGTGGTGAGAAGTGAATAAGTGACAAACTAACCGACTGTTGCTCAAAATCAGGTAAAAATGAAGGCCACCAAAAAAATAATTCAGGTGCATCTAGAAGGCAGGTGGTAGCAATTAACTAGAGAACAAAGTTTTTTTTTTTTTACATTGATTTTTCTGAAAGAGAAGCAGTGCAATGTTTGAGCCCAATTAAAAAAAACTCTAATATTAATTGCTGCACTTGCAAAGAAGAATAAATCCAAAAGAAAGGTGTACACGATAGGTGATTGTTGTTTTTAATCACAAGTACAGTATTTTAAGTGACCAGTCACATTTTTTTAATGGCAAAGAGGGCTACAATTGTTTTTCCAAGACAGTTATTCGATAATTCTTACACTTACTGTTTGCTGTTATAGAGAAAAATCTTTGGAGACAGGAAATTGATGGTCATAGAGACATAAGACCTGGGGAAGTTCCAGCACAAAAATGTTCCTTCGTCTAGTTGACAGTTCTACCAAAGTCAACAGCCACCTGGGACTTGAGTATCACTCGCTATTTATGTTTTTTAAATTTATTTATCATCACTTCTATTTTGGTTTTCTAGAAAAAAATCAACATATTGCATCCTAGGAGGCAAATTTTTATCTTAGCAGGAAAGAGCTTTATGCTTATATGGTAGCCTACCAATAACAACATTTGTGTGACCCAACCAGCCCCCTCCTCAGCTGTGCAACAAAAATCTATTCTTCCATGATTCCTGAGATAGTCTCCTGCTTCAGCTTATTTACGGCAGCAGAGGAGAAAGAATGTCGATCTCTCAAGCCCTCACTGCACTTCAAAGGGACCTCAAGATTCCAAAACTTGATCTGATGATTAAAAAAGAAATCCTACAATGTTGTACATGGGAAGTCACATTTACCAAACAGGCCTGAATATTATAGACTCACCAAAACAAAGAGATGACTGAAGAAGAGAAGTTTGGGAATGAAAAGACATGGAATCCCTAGATAGAAATGTCCCTCAAAAAAGTCCTTCTGGCAAGAGCACATCTTTGTGAAAACTAGTTCAATTATCTACTAAACCTCTTCTGAACCTTTCAGTTGCAACTTTTCACTCCTTTCTATTGCTCAAGCCAAAGTGAGATAAATAGCCTAAACAGGAAAAAGAATTTCTATTAGCAACACTTACTAATAAAATCAGGAACATATAACTTTTCCCTTAAAAATGAAATATAAATTTTTCAGATCCTGAGTTTGGTCATTTATTATTTTTATTTAAGAATGAAGTGTATAGAATCTGAAGAATGCACACGTGTGTACAAATGGCTCAGGAACCACATGTATAAATTCAGAGATTAAGTCCCTTTAGTGTTTCATGTAATTATGTTCACATAAGTCAGTAAATTTTGAAGTTGTAAGTTTCTAGAGCAATAAGACTTTGCCAACTCCTTCATAGTGAATATTTTATATTCTGAAAAATATATAAGCAAACCCAAATTGAGAGACCTTCTACAAAATAACTGATTTATACTCTTCAAAAATGTCAAGGCCATGACAAAGACATACTGGGAAATGTTCCAGATTGAAGGAGGCCGAAGAGACTTGACAGTTGAATTCAACGCATCATCTGGGATTTTCTCTTGCTAGAAAAAGACATTATTGGGAAAATTAGCAAAATAAGGTAGATTAGATAATAGTATTATATCAGCACTAATGTTCTGATTTTGATGATTGCCTTGTAGTTATGTAAGCGAATGTCCTTGCTTTAGGAAATATACATTAAGATATTTAAGGAGAAAGCAGTATTGTGTCTGCAACTTACTCTTCAGAAAAGAGTTCAGAAATAATTAAATGCATATGTATATGTACACATTGTACACACACACACAGAGAATGTGGGGGGGGATCAGAAAGCAAATGTGGTATAATATAAAAATAATATATTATAACATATATAACATAAAAATCTGGAGAACCTAAGTGAAGAGTATATGGGAATTCTTTGTATGACGCTTGCAAAGTCTCTGTAAATCTGAAATTATGTCAAAATAAAGAATAAATAAAATAAAAACACATGAGATTAAATTTTTATTCCATGCAATCCTACATGGCCTTTAGCCTTTAGCAGTACGGTTGACCCTTGAACAATGCAGGGGTTAGGAGCACTGACTCCCACACAATTGGGAATCTGTGTGTAACTTTTGGTCCCCCCAAAACTTAACTGCTAATAACCTACTGTTAACTAGAAGCCTTACTGATAACATAAAAGGTTGATCAACACATATTCTTTATATTATATGTATTATGTACTGTATTCTTGCAGTAAAGTAAGCTAGAGAAAAGTAAATGTTATTAAGAAAATCATAAAGAATAGAGAATATATTTACTGTTCATTAAGTGAAAGTGGATCATCATAAAGGTCTTCATCCTCATTGTCCTCACATTGAGAGGCTGAGGAAGAGGAGGAAGAGGAGGGGTTCACCTTGCTGTCTCGGGGGTGGCAGAGGGGCAAGAAAATCCACATATAAGTGGATCCGTGCAGTTCAAACCCATCTTGTTCAAGGGTCAACTGTGTTTAATTAAGAGGAACACATTAAAGGGTTAAGACTCTACTAGGGTATTTTATCCTAAAAGTATGTGTAAGGGAGCACATTTTGAGAAGGAAATATCTCACAATAAGTTAGAAAAAAACAAACAAACCATAGATCACTGTATTCAGAGCCTGATATCTGGAAAGAGACTTACAATATGGACAGGTTTCTTATGTGTTAGCAATAACCATATTTTAAAAGCTGAGGCTTACTTATTTCAGAAAAGGGAAAAAGTACCAAAGACATGGATTATCCCTTCAAAATACCAGTACCTTTTAAAAGAGCGAGATCTCTCCCTGGTATGCTAAACACAGAGACAGTTCCATGAGGAGCTAACAGCAATGACAGCAACAAGACCCACTGCTAAGTCCCAACACAAAAATGCCCCTAAACTGGGTCCTAGGCTTAGGTTCACTGATTCTTTTGCTTTAAAAAATAGTTCTCCAGGCTGGGCGCTGTGGCTCACGCCTATAATCCTAGCACTCTGGGCGGCCGAGGTGGGCGGATTGCTTGAGCTCAGGAGTTCGAGACCAGCCCGAGCAAGGGTGAGACCCCATCTCTACTAAAAATAGAAAAATTAGCCGGGCGTTGCGACACATGCCTGTAGTCTCAGCTACTTGGGAGGCTGAGGCAGGAGGATTGCTTGAGCCCAGGAGTTTGAGGTTGCTGTGAGCTAGGCTGACGCCATGGCACTCACTCTAGCCCGGGCAACAGAGTGAGATGCTGTCTCAAAAAAAAAAAAAAAAAAAAAAAAGAAAGAAAGAAAAGGAAAAAGAAAGAGTTCTCCAGGAGTGTGAACAAAGAAGTCAAGTAATGGCCCTAGGCTGTCTGCAAAATCCACCAGCACAACCAAGAAGAGCATAACCCTAAGTGTTATGTGTTTTTATGTATTTAACATCAGTAATTTGGTCAGAAGCTTTTAATAACATGAGTTTTTAAATGTCCCTAGTTTTTACATAAATGTGTAGAAGAACAGGTTGGTCTCCTCACCACTTTGGATAAAGTTCCCCAGAGTAATATAAGGGAAACTTGTAATAAAATATGAGTAATATGGCCACATTACCAATTCTGGGTTTTGTTTTTTTTTGTTTTTTTTTTTTTTCAGTTTCAATAAAATTTCAAACTCAAGTGCTTCCTTTTCCAACCTAAACATTTTATTAACACATATATTTGCATGTAATTTTTGAATTAGAAAACTCCCCAGTAGAAAACAAAGTTCAAAGTCAACGCAAATGGTGCTTTATTTCAGCCTTACCTGAGTAGCTCTAAAAGCTGCATGAATTGTCTAAATGTCTGGACACAGGCTTACATTTTTAATATTCCCATCTAAAAAATATGAAACCATTTTTCTTCTAATTTGACTCCATTGTCCTTTCTCAATGAGAACTCTACTCCCATTCAGTTTGAAGTTTATGGCTTCAGCTCTTTGAGTTATATAAGCCCAAAAAGGTCAAAGCATTTTTTCAGAGAAGAAAGTGTGTTTTTTCACCCTCACATGACTCAAATATGGCAAAAGTGGCCCAGCTGATGCTTTAAAAACACTTACCTACCAGTTGTTTTGGAAAGTTTTAACCTAAGAGAATGTCATCCATAATCTGAGACATGTTAGTAGCATATTCTCAAATTACCTTGATTACATGTTTTATAGTAACATATGTGACCATTTATTTATCTTACAAAGTTCAAGAATTTGACAGAATTGTTGTTTATTTGATTTTGCAATACCCTTTGTAGATTTAAAAAGTGAATCTATTAATGGACTAATAAATTAATTTTTTAGGTAAAACTGTTAATTTGAACAAACAAGGCAGGTAGATATAAACTGCAACTGCAAGTGTATTTGTTTTCCCACTGTTCTTTAACTCAGTTTCCCCACCTCCTTGGATGAAATTGGGCAGGTTCCGTGGCTTTCTGGACACTCTCAGGCAACAAAAATTTCTCTGGTGATTCTAATCCCCCAAACAGTCTTAGTTTATTAATAAAATGTGCAGTCTCTGATACTTGTCAAATTCTCCAGCTATGTTTAAGGTGGAGTTTTCTTCCCTCCTGCAACTAGGCCTGATTCAGGCTGAACATCTGCAGTGGCAAAGTTGCACACGACTGGCTTCTTGACTTCCTCGACCGCTTGATCCCTTCCCTTCCCAACACCCCCAAGTCAGCTCCAGCAGAGGCTCCAGACCTCGCAGGGATGGAGGGGGGTGGAAAAGGAGAAGGAGTGAGAGCAGCAATATGGTACAAAACCGTCTTCTGAAAGGCGTTTATAGCTGACTCAGTCTCTCATGGGCTCTTCAGTGGGTTCTTGGGCAAGAAGAGATCTCTTACTTATAATTTCCATGTCCTGGAAAAAGTATCCTCTTAGACTCGGAGCTTACAACCTCCTCCTCAATCTCTGCACTCTGGCTGCACTTCTTCAGATCTTCCTGCCAAGGTCTCCTCATCCTTCCAGGTAAAACTTTTATGTGCAGGGATGTGGTCAGACTCACACCACTTCTCCCTCTCTTGTGGCCCCTACGAGTTCCAGAGAAACCTTCAGGTATTTGTTACAGGATAAATCCTGAGTGTACAGGCTGTTCCCCCACCCAGTAACCAACACCTGTCAAAGCAAGCAACCAGTCCCAGGCCTGTTGAAGTACCTTTTCCTAGCACAAGATGAGAGTAAATATCCCTTTCTCCTCCCACTTCAAAATTGTAGAATATTTCCCAAATGCTATGGGGTGAAGGTTTGTGTCCTCCAAAATTTCTGTTGAAATTCTAACCCCTGAGGTGACAAGATTAAGAGGTAGAACCTTTGGGGGCTGATTAGGTCCTGGGGCCAGAGTCCTCCTGAATGGAATTAATGCCTTTATAAAAGAGGCCAGAGAGAGACCCCTCCCCTTGCCACCATACGAAGACATGGCGAGAAGGTGCCATCTATTAACCAGAGAGCAGGCCCTCAGCAGACACCAAATCTGTGGGCACCTTGATCTTGGACTTCCCAGCCTCTGGAACTGTGAAAATAAATTTCTGTTGTATATAAGTCACCCAGTTTCTGGTATTTTGTTAGAGCAGCCCAAATAGACCAAGATACTAAGCTTGCTCCAAAATTACTTTTTCTTATGTCCAATTCTCTTCTTAAGTCTCCCCAACAGCTCCAATAGGCTGGAGATTGGAGATCAGCTAAGGGTTATAAAACCCCTTTACAATCCCTGCCTTGGTGGTCTGGAACTTGGGAACAAGTAGCACCTATTGTCTTATGAGCTGTGCCAGAACTGATCAAATTTTTTTAACATCTTGTTTTTAATATTTTTGCAATACCTGTTGAGATAATTAAAAACACATTGGAATGTAACAAAGCCAGTGTTGTAAATGTGGTAGTAAGCATTCACTTTATACTGTTTTAATGTAATATTTTTAGATGCAATATTACATGTACAAGTAAATCTAAAAGGAGGTAAAAATATATATTACATTTACACACCAATATTAATGCACCTGAGAGTTTCCATCACAATGCAAAATTTTAGTCATGCCATTAAAAGTGGCATATCCAGGTGTATGACTTCCCTCTTCAATTACCTCCTTGACCAAATGCATTCACATCCATCCATGGAACTCCATGGAACCATTTCAGAAGAATTCATAGGCCCCAAATGGCACTAAACAAAGAATTTCCTTGCCACCAGAGATTTGGGGAATGAGCATAGATCTCTGAAAACTACTCTACTCTATGTTTTTTCTCACCTGTCTCCAATTTGTCTAGAAGTAGCTAAATGTGCCCTGTAAGTGACTGCAAGAAGGTTGGCCCTAAGATTAATCATAACACAGCCCAATTTGGTTCTCTATAAAATAAGTTAATATAAAGCTATTTGGCCGGGCGTGGTGGCTCACGCCTGTAATCCTAGCACTCTGGGAGGCCGAGGCAGGTGGATCGCTCGAGGTCAGGAGTTCGAGACCAGCCTGAGCAAGAGTGAGACCCTGTCTCTACTAAAAATAGAAAGAAATTATATGGACAACTAAAATATATATATACAAAAAAAAAAAAATTAGCCAGGCATGGTGGCGCATGCCTGTAGTCCCAGCTACTCGGGAGGCTGAGGCAGTAGGATCGCTTAAGCCCAGGAGTTTGAGGTTGCTGTAAGCTAGACTGACGCCACGGCACTCACTCTAGCCCGGGCAACAGAGTGAGACTCTGTCTCAAAAAAAAAAAAAAAAAAAAAAAAAAGCTATTTGCTTCCTTCCATAGATATATATGTACTTATAATATGTAATTTCTTTCTCTTCTACTTTAAGAGAAAGACAAAACATATCATGGGGATAGAATCTATTCTACCCAAACTATTGCATGGAAATATTTATCCCTTAACTTCTCTCCATCTTGAAAAGGAAATTATATGATTCTAATATTTTTAGAACAAAATAATCCTTAGGAATAATTTGTTCCAAACTGTCTATATAAGTTTTCTGTGGCTGGTACAACAAATTACCACAAATGAGGTGGCTTAAAAAGAAGTTTAGTATCTTCATTGTTCTGGAGGCTGTAAATCCAAAATTAGCATCACCAGCCAAAATCAACGTGTTGGCAGGTCCTTGCTTCTTCCAGGCGTTCTAGGGGAGAATCTGTTCCTTACCTCTCCCAGCTGCTGCGGGCTGCTGGCATTGCTTGGCTTGTGGCTGCATCATTCTATTCTCTACCTCTGTGGTCATATTGTCTTCTTCTTCTGTGTGAAATTCCTTTCTGTCTCCCTCTTACAGGGACATTTAGGATTATCATTTTAAAAATGAGGAAACTGAGACCAAAAGAAGAAATGTTGCCCAAAAGTCATGCAACTAGTTAGAAATATAGTCAACACAAGAAAATAAATGTCCTGATTCCCAGGTGAGTTCAGTCCCCTTCATTGCAATGACTTCTGATGTTGTTTTTACTTACGTAATATTACAAAATACATCTTCAAATACATAATCTGTTTTTAAAAACCGGCACCATATGTATGTACTGTTTTTGCATGTCAGTTACTATTCTTTCACTTTATTTTTAATCACTATGTAGTATTCTGTTACACCAGTTTAACAAAATATATATCACTGTTGTTGAAACCACAAGGGGGTTTTGGTCTACAGCCAGTTCCTCATTGAACAAAGATCCAATTATTGAGACAATGGGGATTGCCAAGGAAGACGGAAATTTTTAATATGACAGATGTCTTGTCAGGAGAACTGTAGAAGCCTCAAATCTGTCTCTAAGACTGAGAGATGGATTTTGAAGGAGGGCCTATGCGCCTTAAGGCAGATCATGGTAACTAACGAGGGGCTTCATACATTGGAGGCAGGTTGTGATGGATGGTGAATATTGGCATCAGGAAGTCTGTCTAGGGGCCTTCAGAATCTCAGCTCCTTTGATGTGCAGAATATCCACCATTTGGGGAAAACAACTGAAAAATTCAAGTAGTTAGTTAAGGGAGATTCTTCCATCCCATGCCCACTGGGTTATGACCTGGGAATGGGAACAGTCTCTCCTTCCAAGACCCAGCAGGGAACTCAGTTTGGCCAGAGGGCACCCATAGCCAGGGCAGAGCAATTTCCATTACAGCAATATCTGATAGACGGCTTGAATGCGCAAGGACAGCCAGCAGGGTATTATTGGGCTTACACCCCATTTGCCACCTCTGACTTATTAAACTGGAAAAACTCAAACTCTACCTATAGAGAGGACCCTCAGAAAATGACAGAATTGTTCACAATCATCTTTGTGACTTAACACCTCACTTGGGTGGACATACAGACCCGACTGAATATGTTACTTACTGCAGCTGAGCATAGACTGGTGATAGACAAGACCAAGGAAGAGGCATAGCACCTTCGTGGTGAGGATACTAATCAGACCCCAGACCCCAATGCGGCCACTCCAGTGGCAGAATCAAATTGGGATCCTAATGCAGATGCAGACAGTGTGAGAATAAATCATTACTGAAAGTGTATTCTGGCAGGCCTCTGGTGGGGAGTACCTAGACAGAAGAGTTTAAACAAGGTCCAAGAATTACAACAAAAAGCTAATAAAGATCCCTCTGAATTTTTGGACCATATTTATCAGGCATGTCAGAAATATACAGATGCAGAACCAGAGGCCCCTGAAAGTATGTGCATGGTTAATATGACTTTTATAGGGCAGAGTGTTCCAGATGTAGTGAAGAAACTAAAGCATGTAGAAGGGGCAATTGGCATGAATCTCTCACAGCTTTTTTGTTTGTTTGTTATGTTTTGTTTTGTTTTTTTGAGACAGAGTCTCACTCTGTTGCCCAGGCTAGAGTGCCCATGGCATCAGCCTAGCTCACAGCAACCTCAGACTCCTGGGCTTAAGCAATCCTTCTGCCTCAGCCTCCCGAGTAGCTGGGACTACAGGCATGCGCCACCATGCCGGGCTAATTTTTTTCTATATATTTTTAGCTGTCCATATAATTTCTTTCTATTTTTAGTAGAGACTGGGTCTTGCTGTTGCTCAGGCTGGACTCGAACTCCTGACCTCCAGTGATCCACCCGCCTCTGCCTCCCAGAGTGCTAGGATTACAGGCGTGAGGCACGGCGCTGGGCCCCTCACAGCTTGTTGATATTGCCTTTAAAGCATAGAATGCTAGAGAAGAACAAAAACTGAAACCTATACATGTTCTAGTAACTGTGCCAACCAAGGGTCCTTTGATATGGTCAAATGGAAAGGGTGGAAAAAGCCACCCTAGGTTGAAGTTCAGTCAGTGTGCTTTCTGTAAAGAAGAAGGACATTGGAAAGAACACTGCCTGAAATTGCAAAGGGCTGCAGGTAACAAGAAACCTCCAGGAGAGCAAATAGTTTCTCAAGTCCCGGACTCAGGTGATGAATGAGGGGGCCCAGGGCTCCATGCCTCACTAGTGGCTCCAATCCAAATATCCTCACAGGTTCCCCAGGTACAACTGACAGTGGGGACTTGATTAGTGGACTTTTTGACACTGGGGCTACCTTTTCTGTTCTAAACTCTAAACTAACTTCCCTTAGCAAGGACATGGTGGCAGTGGTCAGGGTAACTGGTTAGAGCCAACAAAAACACATGCTCCAACCTCTTGAGTGCCAACTGGGAGAACAAAAGCTGAGACACAGTTTCTTACATATGCCAGACTGCCCAATACCTCTCCCAGGCTGTGATTTGTTATGCAAGGTGAACGCCCAAATAACTTTCTCTCCAGAGAAGCAACAACTCCACCTGCAGGTTCCACCTGAAAATGCTCTCCGGTTTCAATGTCTACTCCCTGACAAAGAAGAAAAAACAAATTCTATTCTCCCTGACCTCTACCAAAAAACGAGTAAGGCCGTATGGGCCAACGGGCCCCCAGGATGTGCCATAGCAACCACACCAATTACTGTTCTGTTTAAACAAGGGGTCTCATGCCCTCATAAGAAACAACACCCCCTTAAAAAGAAAGTGTGGGAAGGAATTCAACCTATATTGAACAGCTTTCTAGAGCACGGACTAATTTGTCCCTGTTGATTCCCTTATAATATGCCAATTTTACCTATCAAGAAGGCCCATACCAGGCCGGGTGTGGTGGCTCACGCCTGTAATCCTAGCACTCTGGGAGGCCGAGGTGGGCGGATCGTTTGAGCTCAGGAGTTCGAGACCAGCCTGAGCAAGAGCGAGACCCCATCTCTACTAAAAATAGAAATAAATTATATGGACAGCTAAAAATATATATAGAAAAAAAATTAGCTGGGCATGGTGGTGCATGCCTGTAGTCCCAGCTACTCGGGAGGCTGAGACAGGAGGATCGCTTGAGCTCAGAAGTTTGAGGTTGCTGTGAGCTAGGCTGACGCCACGGCACTCACTCTAGCCTGGGCAACAGAGTGAGACTCTGTCTCAAAAAAAAAAAAAAAAAAAAAAAGAAGGCCCATACCAATGAGTGTAGATTCACACAGGATCTATGTGCCATTAATGATATTGTCCAAGACATACACCCTATTGTGCCAAACCCATATACTCTTTTGGCTATGACTGGTAATCAGTATGGCATTTAAAAGATGCTTTCCTTTGCATTCTTTAGGAAAAAGAGACTCAACTCCTTTTTGCATTTGAATGGCAGGATGCTGAGACTAAGATGATCTCACAGTACTGCTAGACTGTGTTGCCTCAGGGATTTAAAAACTCTCCTACCCTGTCTACTGAGAGCTTAGCGAGAGACTTGGGGAAGCTGCAATTGGACCAAGGGATTCTGTTACAATATGTAGATGATTTACTTACAGCCAGCTCTGATTATGACCATTGTCTCGCAAATACAGTGGCTGTGCTAAGTCATCTGGCTTTATGTGGCTACAGAGTATCACCCAAAAAGACACAGATTTGCACACAGCAGTTTACTTATTTGGAATTCCAAATTAGCAAGGGAACCCAGAGCCTAATGTCAGACTGAAAGCAAGTCATCTTGAATCTTAAGATGCCCAAAGATAGAAGACAACTGTGCAGGTTCCTAGGAATTGGCAGGGTTCTGTCACATCTGGATCCCAAACTTTGGACTAAAAGCAAAGCCCTTGGAGAAGGCCCTTAAAGGGACAGATGTGGAGCCCCCTGATCTGGACCACTGATTTTCAAAATGCCTTTGAAAAACTAAAGCAGAGTCTTATGCCTGCCCCCACTTTGGGGTTGCCTGACTTGCAGAAAGAATTTAAATTATATATTCATGAAAAACAAGGAATGAGCCTTGGCATCTCATTACAGATGCCGGGAGACATCCCACAGCTGTGGCATAACTTGTCCAAGCACCTGGACAACACTGTGCCAGGATGGCCTCCTTGCCTCCAGGCAGTAGCAGCTAATTGTAACTTGTTACAAAAGGCCAAAAAATTCACCTTAGGACAACCTGTTGCCCCCCACCAGGCTCTGACTTTATTAGGACAGAAGTGGGGTTATTGGCTGACTTCAGGAAGGCTAGGAAAATACCAGGGCATCCTTTTGGATAATCCAAATGTTCAATGAAAGACTGTGTCTGCTGTCAGTCCTGCCATCCTGTTACCAGCTGGTGAGACTGAGCCTTTACAGCATGATTGCTTAGAGATTCTGGAGGCTGTCTATTCTAGCAGGATGGATTTGTCAGATCAGCCAATGCCAGAGCCAGACTGGAATCTTTTTACTGATGTGAGCAGCTTTATGGACAATGGACAATGAAGGGCTGGATATGCAGTGGTTGTGGGTACTAGACACAATGGCACTGCCACCTGGGACTTCAGCCCAGAAGGCTGAGCTGGTTGCTTTAACCAGGGTTCTTCAGTTATCCAGATGGTAAAAGGTAAACTTTTATATGGACTCTAAATATACTTTTATGGTCATGCGTGCTCATGGTGCCATCTGGAAGGAAGGGGGTCTCCTGACTGAAGGAAATAAGGATATTAAGTAAGTGACTAAAATAATGGCCCTGATACAGGACATGGCTGAGCCCAAGCAGGTGGCCATCATGCACTGTCATGGTCACCAAAAAGAAGACACTTAGGTTGCAAAAAGAAATCAAGCCGCTGAAAAGGCTGCCAAGAAGGCTGCTAAAGGTGATCTGTTCCTCAGCCCAGCTAGATTTGGATCAATATAAACTCCACTACACTGATGAGGATGAAAAAGAGCTAAAGACTGGGGCTTTGACACTTGGGATCACACAGCTCAGTGGAGACAGAATGCTCATGAACTCATCCTTCTACCTGAAGGCTTGGTTCAACCCTTTATGAGGCTCCTACATGAATGCACACATTATGGGCGTAATCAATTAATGGATCTGGTGGGACTTCATTTAAGAGGTGCCTATTTGCAACAAACTAACCAACAAATAACTCAGAACTGCCCTTTATGTGCTCATAACAATCCAAAAACAAAAAAGCAACCCGCTACACAGGGAATCCAACATGTGGGGGTCCATCGTTTCAATGATTGGCAAATTAATTTCACTCATATGCCTAAAACAACTGGAACCTTCAAATACTTGCTTGTATTAGCAGATACCTTTTCAGGCTGGGTAGAGGCTTATCTTATCCAAAGGGAGAGAGCATCTGAAGTTACCCGAATCCTTCTGAAGGAAATCATTCTGAGGTATGGACTCCCTTCCTCCATACAGAGTGATAATGGACCCTCCTTTATATGGAGGTAACTCAACAAGTAAAGCTCTGCATATAGAATGGAAATTGCATGTGTTCTGGAGACCTCAATCTATAGGAAAAACAGAGAAAATGAGTCATACTTTAAAGAAAACTATAGCAAAATTGATACAGGAAACCCATCTAAAGTGGGATAAAGTGTTGCCACTTGCTCTCCTCCAGAAAAAGGTAGCCCCTAGAAGCAGGCTTAAGTTAAACCCCCATGAAGTCATTTATGGGAGACCCTTCCTAGCACCCCGAGCCAAGTATGGTAATAGAACCATAAGTGAAGAAAAGAGAAGAAAGCAATATGTCAAACAAATAAATCAAATGCTAACCACTGTACACGAGTTTGCCTCTTCCAGGTCTCCACCCCAGTTGGAAGCATCCCTCCACTCCTTTAAACCAGGAGACTGGATGTTGCTTAAAGCCTGGAAAGACCAAGGACCAAAACAACAACTGGCAGAGAAATGGAACGGAACCTATGAAGTGCTTCTAACAACTCACACCTCGTTGAAATTGTCAGGAGTAAAACCTTGGATCCATCATACCAGAGTAAAGAGGTGTCCCATGGAAGAAGAGGACACAAGCCCCCAGTGGATGGGCCAGCCTTTTGGTGATCTAAAGTATCTGTTTAATAAGAAAGGAAAATAAAAACCCTGACACTTTTGCTAACCTTTCTTTGGTTATTTGTTCTGTCTGTAATATGGACAGACAACTCCTTAGTGGGGATTTCCCAAACTATCGCCTCTTCTGCTGATCTGTCTCGCTGCTGGGGTTTGTTATTGTGGCTAATAGCTCTGTACTCAGAGGTCCCATGTTTCTTTCCTACCCAGCCCCATATCAGACATTATGTATTATACAAGGTGACAGGAAGGACCCACAGTCCTACCAGTGTCTTAGATACCAGGGTAAACTCTCTCTTATTAGGTATCCTCAATTTCACCTTGTCAATCCTCACAGTTGTAGTTGTTGCTTATGCCCTTTTTCACCTGGTAATCTGTTGCATTCCTTATTTTTTGTAAATTCACTGTCAAAGCTTTGATAAACCAGAAAGAGCAATGGCATAAAGTACAAAGCTTCCATCTAAAACAGTGCCCCAATTCAGCAGGAAGTGGTTCGATGACTATATCGCCCCTTCTCCCGTAGAGATGGAAGAATTAAATTGACAGTGGGGAATGTGAAACAGAGGTAAAGGTCTGAAAAAGGGGTAAAATGTTTTACAATTTGTCTCTTTAACCCCTCTACCCTTTTTGGGAATTAAAAGCTGCATTCCTGCCCAAGGCCAGTAATCAAAGGGGCAGAAAAATGTTCTTTATTCTTTGTTTTCTAGTATCTTAAACCACAGGAGATGGCTCAACAGAATTGTCCAGAGCTCATGGGATCATATTCATGGGAGATAAGGTCGACCAAAACCACCAACCACAGTTAAACAACAATATCCCAAGGCCACAACATGTGACACTGGTCACACAGACCCAAGCCCAACCTCTGAAAATCCCCCTTTAAAAAAGCCCTGTATTTCTGCTTAAAGGCAAGACAATGGTTTTTCAAGATGCTAGTCTGCCACCCTCCTCATTTGCCGGCAAATTAATAAACTTCTCTTTCCCTTTCCTCAAACCACTTGTGCTTGTTCTTTGTTCTCACTGATTCGGCCTTGGGGACAAGTACCAAACATTTGGTAACACAAAAATTAGCCCTTTGCCCAACACCCTTACAACAAGAATTGGCATTCTTCTTAACTTTACTTATCTGAAAATTTTAAAATGGTACCTTGCTGTTGTTTTAATTTGAGGTTGACTAATCTTTAGCCATTTGTATGTATTAGTTGATGTATTGCCTACTTATTTTTTGCCTGTTTTTATTGGGATTCATCTTTTGGATGTTGATTTACAAAGGTTCTTAATAAGTATATTAACCCCTAAGCATAGAAATTACAAGTAGGCTTTTTCCAGTTTACTCACTTTTTAGTTTTTTTTTACATATCCAATTTTTCTGGATAATATTCATTTGTTTTTTAATGTTATTTATTGCATTACACTTTCTTCTGACATCAAGAGTAATGAATTGTCTCTTGGACAAATGTATCATTCTTTCCCTTAAGGTGCCCACAGTTCTAACTGGTGCCTGTATTTCTTAAAAGAGAGTGGCATGATATGTCTTGGGAAACAAAAGGCAGGAGCTGGCTCCCACACAACCACAGTCATTCCATCATAGCAGGACATATGGGCCAATCCATTCAGTCATTAAAACCCTCAAAATGAATTGGAACAGTGTTTTACAAAACTTGCTGTGCGTAGCCTTTACCTTGGGTTCTTGGTACAAAATAGCTTCTTATTTATTTATTTGAGACAGAGTCTCACTCTGTTGCCCAGGCTAGAGTGAGTGCCGTGGCGTCAGCCTAGCTCACAGCAACCTCAAACTCCTGGGCTCAAGCGATCCTCCTGCCTCAGCCTTCCTAGTAGCTGGGACTACAGGCATGCACCACCATGCCTGGCTAATTTTTTCTATATATATATTTTTAGCTGTCCATATAATTTCTTTCTATTTTTAGTAGAGGCGGGGTCTCACCCTTGCTCAGGCTGGTCTCGAACTCCTGAGCTCAAACGATCCTCCTGATTCGATCTCCCAGAGTGCTAGGATTACAGGTGTGAGCCACTGCGCCCGGCCCAAAATAGCTTCTGATTGAGCAGTTCTGGGGTGGCACCTGAGTGTGTGCATTTCCAACAAGCTCTCAGTTGTTATGATGCTGCTGCTGGGCTGAGGACCACACTTTGAGTGGCCTCTCCGAAATTAGCAAGCAAGTCTCCAGAAAAGACTTAGAGAAAATAGAACACCAGGCATAAATTTGGTGACAATGAGGCATCAGCACGAGCTCCGGACTCAGAAAGACCAGGACTTGGGGGGGACTCCTAAGGTGGGAAGTTCTACAAATCCTCTAGGAAGAGCTTGAATATGGTCACAATCCACAAAAAAAAAAAAAAAAAAAAAAAAAAGGCAAGGAACCAAATATTTTGTTTTGCTGGAAGCTGCTTGGGTTTGAAAAAAATACACAACTGGGTTTTAGCACAGGGAATGGGTGAGTCTTATAATGAGCCATCTATATGCCTAGCACCCGCCTGAGCATTGCTAAGAGCCTGGAGTCCCGGGTTGTTTAATAAGATCCACTTACCAATCTCCCTTGACTTTCAAGTTAGCACCTCACTGAGGTGACTAAGCTGTAAGCATGCGCTGGAGTCGCACCTAGCTCCGTGGTGGCAGCAATATTATCCGATTGCAGATGATCTTCATAAAGGCCGTGGGACAGGAGCATTTGCTGAGGCGGTTTCAGTGAGACTTTCACCAAGTTCCTTAAGCAGTTTGCCTCCTAGCAGGCAATATCCAGTCTTCCTCCCTCTGTGGCGTGTGCGGGGGCTTGGAGCTTCATTAGCCTCAGCTTAATTTTTACCAGATCCCTGCTGAGCATACTTAGAAGCAATTTTTTTAATTGCCTATTTTTTTATATATATTTTGTACTTTTCTTTCTTCTTCTTTTCTCTTTCTTTTTTAAAAATTTACGCACATACTATTGCACGAGGGAGATGAGTCATTGGCGAAGTTTGAAGTTTTGTTTGTTAGGATGTTTTTAAGACACTATGGTAAAGAATACTCTTCTCTTTTTAAAACTGTAGAATTCAGAAATAGTTAATACTTTTTTTAACAATGGGGGATATCTGTGTGTAACAAAATAAAGAAAAAACAGCCCCCAAATATTTTTCCCAATGCTACGGCATATGTAAAACTGTATCATTTGTTTGCCACATAAAGTACGAGTTTAATTTCTAGATAGGATAGTTATATATTTATGCTCATCTTGAAAACATCTCTTCTTAAAAATAAAACAGATTATTTTTATTATCCTTTGTCAGTCACAAGCTTGAGGCAAAGCAGAGCTAAGTTCATTTTTAACTTTGCGAGTTTTGTCCCTACCCCTTTGCCTCTCCAAACCTTTCTTGAAGACCCAGTACTGAGCAAGAGAGGTGTTTCAATTAGCCTTGGCCCTCCTCTTCGCAGAAAAACCAGACATTTTGCTGGTGTTCAGTGTGTTCTGCAGGGTTTTCTCTGGCTCTGATCTACACTTCCCATGTTGAGAAGTCTTCCTATTTCTATTATATCACGAAAAGTTAATGCTATTTTAAAATGTCCCCTGTCACAGCCTCAATTCTCCTGAGGAGCATATTCCTTTCCATAGAAGGGGCATTTTTGCAACTTAATATCTTATATTTGATTACCATTGGTGCATATTTAAGTGTTGTCTTGCTCATCTTGTTTATTACATATATGTATTAAAAACTAATAAAAGCAAAATAATACAAAAAATGAGCATTTCATTTTGGCATCCTCCCTACAACAAAACCCTGCAGATGTTTGGCTGCCTGTGATATATTTTGGAGGATGGAATTTGCAACTGTTATAATTGAGCAATACCATTAAGTCACCCGAGAGTAAATTAGAAGCTAAACTGGTGCTGTGTGCTCAGGAACCCAAGATTATGGGCTGAGATCTCTATTCAGTGTATGAAGGCAGCTCCCTTCAAATTGATTCTGAAATAAAAGGTGTTATTTCTATTCCCCACCCCCAAAATACATAAGTGTATTAAACATGTCCCTAATATTGATTTGGCATGCCAGTTGTAATCTTAAATTGTAGGGGGAAAATGTTTTTGTAAATAGAGCTATTTCTATTTTGCTGCTACTGTTTCAGCTGTAATGGGCAAGAGAAATGTATAGGTCTGGATAATTTCCAAGGATTTGGCTGGGTTCCATTGACTCAGTAGTGGTTAAAAAAAGAAAAAAGAAAAAAAGGAAAAAGAAAAGAAATCAAGAGAAAGAAACAGGGTGAGGGAAGAGTGCTAGTATATATTGTTGCAATTAGAATTGAATAAAGGAAATGTCACCTCTTGGAGTTTTCCTTGCATAGTACTATCTGGAGAGAGACAAACACTCCCAACTACCAAAAATATAAACTGTCAGTAATCTGAACAAGACCCTGATACAACAGTTGTCACCAAAGGGAGTGTAAGCAACCAATAAGCCAATATCCTCAGAATATTAACAATTAAAAACATGTCAAATTACCTGGTAAAGTTAAAAGATATAATCTTGAACATGCCATCATGCTGAACTCCTCTTTCCAAAGACAATTAAAGTTGACCAGACTAAGAGATAATTGTTATCTAGCCCCTTGCTACTCACAGAATGGTCTTTGGAGCAGTATCATGAGCATAGTCTGGGAGCTTTCTGGAAATGCAAAATCTTAGGCCCCACCCAAGGCCTACTCGATCAGAATCTACATTTTAACAAAATCCCCCAGTGATTAAATGTGAGTATTTAAGTTTGAAATGTACTGATCTAGACCCTTTGCTTCCTACCTGTGTTTAGGTCCCTAATCCAGCCTAAGTTCACAAAGCCTTTTAGTCACTCAACAGTGGTGTCTCCACGGCATCCTTTGTCTACTTCCCCACTCGTCAATCCCTTCCTTGACATTGACCATACCGCCGATCTCCTAAAAGTCCCACTTCATTTCTCCAGCTTTCCAGAATTTTCCACAAACACCCACTGGTCCACAGGATTGAATATCCTCTCTTCTTTTCAGAAGAGCTACTTTCACTGAGCTTCTTAGAGAACATTGACAAGATATTGATGCTATAAACATTTTTGATATCGTCCTTGGACTAATCTTTTTTTGCACCTGAATTGTCGTTAGGACTAATTGCTTTTCTCCTCATTCCTGTCACATGTCTCCCCATTCTAACAATCTGCTGCCATTTGGGAGCCTAAGGTTATGAAGTTTTCTATTCTTCTTTCAGTTTTTCTTCTACAGATACTACTCTGCTTTTCTTCTTTATTAGTCTGGGTTTAATCCATTTGGATCAGATAGTCTTTTCACAAAGGGAAACTCTTAGTAAAGTAACATTTGTCCTTTCTACACATATGTGGACAATTAGGAGTGTGTCTTCCCCAGAATGATCCCAAAGGCTTTCTTCCACGGCCTCCTCAGGCTCCCACTTTTTCACTCTACCTTATCAACGGAGATAGAACAGTGTTTCACGTTCTCTGTGATTTTGTTGCAACGTTGCAAAAGATATCAATACATGAGGGCATACATCCTCTAATGTTTTCCTTTAAGAAAAAGGAAAACAAAAATACAAGCCTAGCTACATGAGATCCATTGCATTATATTCATAAAGATACAAAAAAAATAATTACAGCACAATCTAATCAACCACTATGGTAACTAGTACATCAAACACAAGGTCAGAGTCAGCTTTGTACTTGAGGCAGCCTCTGTAGATTCTTCCCTTCCTCCCCCAAAATATACTTGCTATTCAGTTTCCACCATGATTATATTTAATACAAGATTTTGCTATATACAGTTTGCTTTTATTTCTACCTGGCAATTTCAGCCTAACTATGACTTCCACAATCTCAAGATCATGTATCACTTGAGAAAATAATGAGCCAATGAGCCCAAATCCTGGGGAAATTTCTACAAAGCTATCTTTTGACTCTAGATTCACACAGAGTGAGGTGTTTCTTGTCATGGGATAACAATCTGAGAACAACATCTGGCCAGATTCACCACTTGGTTTCAAATTGCATCCTATTTTAATACGTTAGAATAAACATTCCTTTATTTAATAAATATGTATTGAATGCCTACTCTATGCAAGGAACAAAAGAACAAAGGAGCAACTCTTACAGCTAAGCTATTTTGTCTTATTTCTTCAAGTCTTTTCTTCTCACATCCATCACAAGTGTTTCCCATTCAAGGGAAATGTCTCTGCGGCTCTCCTCACTGCTAGAACTGTTCACATCAGCCCTGGGAATGCTATCAATTCAGGAGAGGACTTGAACGTGGCTTTTCATCTCCCCATGGAAGCACTCTCCCCACCATCTAAAAGAGTAGAGCTCTTGATGGCAAATCAAACATAATTTTAGTTAATATGTTTCTTAGTCATCTCAGTTTAATTTTTGCCCTCCCCCTCCCCCTCGCCATGGACCGTTTTTCATACGACTTCCGATGGTATGAACAATTTCCCAGCCTCTTGAAACTCTATGTGCTTAGCACTGTGGGACCTAATCAGGTTTTCCGAGCAGCTCCACGCTGTGCTCTCAGCACTCTGGGCAGTGGAAGACAGCTCTAAAATAAACTGGGGGAAAATATGTTTTTCCTTCCTATTCCCAAGTCTGTAGTTGGTTCTCGACAAGTTTGCTTCTGATATAGTAGCTAGTCGTAAAACCTTATCATCATATTGAGAATCATCTCCCCTAAGATACATCCAAAGATGCTGAGAGACTTCTGATACCAGACAGGGAGCTGCAAGAGACAAAGGAGGGGGCACTCGAGAGAGCAGGTCTCCATGCTGAATACGGGATTTGTAAGTGACTGGCTGAGGAGAGAGATGCACATGAACAAATGAAATCTCATTTTTACAAACGCCTTATCAGTTTAAGATATCTGTTCCAGTGTGGACTCTTTGTCCAATTAAGATGTTCTTTAACTTGGAAGGACTCATTATTCAGTTTTCCTAAATGCTCGCTGGTAAATTCTTTCTTTTGCATATGGTGAGTTTTTGGTTTCCAGAGCCCTTTCTCCTAAGCTTGCCTGGAGCTCCACACAACCTCTTTTATACAGGAGATAGCATGAGAGACTATGCAAACAGAATTACAAAGTTTAGACAAATGCTTCCTGATTCTAATACTAAAAACAAGTCAGATCCAGCCATTACTATCCAGAAAAACAACCTTATTAATAATAATAGGGTGCCTCTGATGCATGCCCTACTTTATACTCTGCAAACGAGGCTGCTGGCGCTCATCAGTGGCCCCTCAGGGTTGGCTAGAAGAGCACCGGTGCCCCAGGTAATATTTTTTTGGCAACCCCTCCCCAAAACAACAAAGCCAGTCCCCCACTGCTCTCTCCTCTCCGATCCTCAGGCCGCCCCATCTCTCTAATTGGTATTCATCCAATGCCGAACAGTAGCTATCAGCACTTGATGATTAACAGCCTTGTGAGACCTCGTGATAGCAGCAAGAGTTGGCTCTTGTATCCACCATTTAAAAGGGATGCTTGAATGTGAGATTCTTGTTTCAAAGAGGTGCAGATGGATGGCATCGTGTTGCCTCCCTCTGAATGGGCCACAGGAGCAAGGAATGTACAGTTCAACCAAGTGGAGGGGACACCAAATCCCTCTGCTGTGCCCCTCCCGCCAAGGCTCTATGCTGGGGAACCTTTAACGCTTGATCTGAGTCTCCATTGCTTAAACATTAATAAATCATTTGCTTAGTGGAGAGAGGCCCCTTTGTGTTTCAAAGGGCCTTGTGATGTTCAGTCACTTTTCTTGCCACATTCTGATTTCTGTGCATTCTCACCCTTTTTACCCCCACGACCCCAGATTCAGCGTTCCTCGCTCCCTACCTTACACCAGCTCCGCTGCATCATAAGAAATTGGATATTCATCTAGATTTATAGACTTACTAGACAGCAGCTCAGAGGTACTTGCAGAAATCTACTTCGATTCTGAATGGCCCTGAAGGTCTCCAGCTACGAAGAATTTTGCATGTCAGGATTATGATTTCACCATATGGGGCTCTTTGCTTTGCACTGCAGTTGGACGTGGGATTTCAGAAACATGTTCTGGGTCTCATGGAACTACCAAGTATGTTTGGATTGCACCAGATTTTACAAGCCATGGAGCAAATTGTAAATACTTTTGGAAACTGGTGCATATTTTATAAATAATTCTGGCAGAGTTTTAATTCTCTAGGACTTCAGGGGTTTGTTATATTCAATTTTTCATTATTTGTTCATTTCCATGTGGCCTTATTTCTGCAAACACGATTTCTTGAAACATGGAATTAAGTCCAGATTTGGCAAATACAAAAGGATGATCGGTAACATGTCTCTCATAAACTGGTACTAAGCAAAGTCAAAAATGAACTCATTTTATACTTAGTAAAACATAATCGTAAATGTAAACATAACCATTGAAGGGAAAATTGATATTTTACATTTTATCCGCCTTTATAGTTGCTATTCTAACACCTTCAGGGGGACTAGGCCTCTCTCTTTTGGTCAGTTTTACACTGAAAACCCCACAGGCCAGCACACTTGACTAGTGGAAGTAAAGACTCAGTGATCCCTTTCAGTAGAACTATTTCCTTTCAGAGTACTTTAAACTACCCTGCATTGGTTCTGCAGAATGACTCAAGGAGAGAGGAAATTGTTCTACGACCTAATGTTAAAAAAAAAATTCTAAGCTGTTCATGTGATTATGTTCCCTTCACCTAAAATGCTCTTCAGAGAGATGTCATGATGGCTCACTCCTCACCTCTCCCAGGTAACTTGATTGCACCTTCTCAGGGAAACCTTGCCTGGCTGCCTGCTTAAAATTGCAACCCATCTACACGGAAATCCCAATCCTCCTTCTGTGCTTTATTTTCCCCCAGGCTACTGTGTGCGTGTGTCTCACTCATTCACACACACACACACAACACTAGGATATAGGCTCCTAGAAGAAAGAGAGTTTTGTCCTGTTTAAAGTTCACTCCTGTAGCCCCAGTTCCTAGAATAGTTCCTAGTATGGGGGAGACACACAATAAATATTTGTTGGATAATAAAATGCATACAAATCCATAAACAATATGTATCTAAACACACTCCCACAACCACACCATCGGTGTAAATCCCACACTGCAATACTCACTTTTCCCCTAGACTTTGCCTCTTTGGGATGGAGCCTGTATTTGATATTCCTTCTAACCTGCTTTCATCTCTATAGAAAGGTTTGAGGTGGGAGAAAATGCGTTTCCTCAACTCTTTACTTTACTGGAAGCAGTTAGTCAAGCTCCTTAAATGGCTGCTCTATGCCTTTATTTCCTCAACAGGTTCAACGCCTGTAGCCTGGATTCTGTGTCTACCACGCTGTGTACCACCGCTGAAACTCTCGCTTAATCTCTGAATAGATAATCTCTCTCTCTCTTTCTTTCTTTCCTTTTTTCCTTCCTTTCTTCCTTTCTTCCTCCTTTCTTGGTCTTTCTCTTTCTGTGTCTTTCTCTTCCTTCTTTCTTTTCTCTCTTTTCTTTCTTCTTTCTTTCCTTCTCTCTTTCCTTCCTTTCTTCCTTCCTCTCTCTCTCTCTCTCTTTCTCTTTTTTTGTTGCCAACATGCCCCAATGGCTGGGGCTGGCAGCTCACTCCACCTCCCAGGCCTTATGCTCTTGGCTTCTGAACACCGTCTTCCTGCTCTCTGTCTACTTCTCCGCGGCTGCCTGTGTTCACCTGTTAAATGCTAGCGCGCTCCGGGCTCAACCTACTGCCTGTAACCGATGATGCCCAAATGTCTGCCTCCAGCTCAGCTCCTGCCTCTCAATCACACTTTTATTTTTATCTGCTCCTTCTCATCTCCCTTGCTGCCCCCAGCCCCCTAGAGCCCACGTGCCCAGAACGCTGGCCTGCTCATCTCCTGCTCTCTTGCCAAAGGGCATCACCATCTGCCCGGCTGACCAATTCGAAACCTCGGATCTTCCTCACACCCTCAAACTCCTTGCATGCGAGGGCTGCCAGCAAACCAGGGGGAGAGCAGAGGCTTTACTGGGGCGACCAAACCTGGGTCAAATCTGGACTCTGAGTGACCTTAGGCAAATAAAAAACTCTCTGAGCCTTAACTTTCTCAAATGTAAAATGGAGATATTTACTATCTAATAACAATACCTGCCTTTAAAATTATCATAAAGGCTCATTTAATCATTTTACAAAAAGATGTGTGTCAGGGGCTATGCCAGGCAATAGGGTTCAGCAGCAAATAAAATAAGCTGCCTGCTCTCTGCAACATACGCTTTGGCAAACTAAGAGAAAACAAAGTAAAGCATTTTATCCCTAATCTAACACAGCCCGGAACATGGTAGTTGCTCAATAAATTGAAGCTATTTCCATTGTTATCCCAGTCGCTAAGATCTATGAAATCTACCCTATTGATACCTATTAAATCCATTCCAACCTCCTTCCTCCCCTACCTCAATTCAGACCCTTAATATTTCTTGCCTGAATTATGTGTTGGAATTCCTCACCTGCAGAAAGGTTTCCCTACTACCATTCATACAGCATCATGCGACAAATATTTAAGCACCTACCTTGTGCTAAGCACTGTTCTAGGATCTGAAGATATAATAGTGAACAAAACAGACCGAAAAATAAAAATTCTTCCCTTCATGGAAGTTAAATCCTAATGGGTCTTAACTCACTTTAATTCATTCTCCACAATGATGTTCCCAGGTTTGTACTTATCTTCAGGCCTCACCTGAAATGCCACATGCTTAGGAGAGGTTTTCCTCACCCTCTAGGTGGGATTGGGTGCCCAGGTCAGATGTCCTCATAGTGTCTTGTCTTTCTTCATTATGGTCCTTATCACTCCTAAAACTGCTTAAGGATGAAGTTTAAACTCTTTACTGAAGTATAATATGTTAGTCTTTGCTGCTCATGGGCACAACTCACGTCCTGCCACTTCCCTGTGTGCACAATCCGTCCCCACCATGATCCCCCAAATGCACTGCAGGCCCTCAGCTCTCTGGGCCTTTGCTCACACAAGAGCTAGCATTTCTTTCTTCCTTTTTTTTTTTTTCCTTAGCAGGAGGGAGTTGTTTGGTGGTTTTTTGTTTGTTTTTTTTGTTTTTTGTTTTTTTTTGAGACAGGGTCTCACTCTGTTATTGCCCAGGCTAGAGTGCAGTGGCATCATCATAGCTCAAAGCAACTTCAGACTCTTGGGCTTAAACAATCCTCCTGCCTCAGCCTCCCAAGTAGCCAGGACCACAGGCATGTGCCACCACATTGGGACAATTCTTCCATTTTTTGTAGAGATGGGGTCTCACTCTTGCTCAGGCTGGTCTTGAACTCTTAACCTCAAGCAGTCCTTCCGCCTCAAACTCCCAGAGTGTGAGCCACCATGCTCGGCCTGGAGTTAGCATTTCTTGAGTCCTGTTATAGGTCAAATATGGTACCAAGTACTTTTAATATACTATCTCATTCAGTCTTCAAAACAATCTATCTGAGTCAGAAGTTTTGTTTTTATGGCAAGAGACAGAAACCGGTTTATGCATAAAGAAGACTTACTGATTAATTACAGAAGAGTCCAGGGGCAAAACTGGTGTCAGGCTCGGCCTCACTGGGATACCAGCAAGGACCCTGGGGCCCAGTTTTCCTTTTCCCACTCTGAGCTCTGCTTTCCTTATATTTATAATTGTCTCCAAACTCCCATAGGCATTTCTGTGGGATTCAGATAGGTATAGAAGGTCTAGCCCAATAAAATTTTAGGTTCAAGACTCTCCAGACAAAAAAGAGAACTGAAAAAAAGAGAGTTCAAACAAAATGCTCAAAATTGAGTCTTGCTGGCCCTCATGTGCCTGTTCCTGAACGGATCATTGCCACCAGGAGAGGCCAGGCCTAAGACACGTGCCTCCCTCGAAGCTGAGATTGAACCCTGCCTCACAGCTCGCTCAACATGAGAGACGGAGGTTTCCCCAAAGCAAAGTTAGCACACAGTGTAACAAGAAAGGGAGGAGAAATAAAACTAACAAAAATAACTAACACCTACCATATAAAACTATAATCACAAATAATATCCTTTTTTGTATGTGTACAGTTTGGGCAGCTAAAACTCACAGAGGTGAAACCACTTGTCTAGAATCACAGAGGCCAGTTCTCTTTGGTGTGGCCACCACTTCTGAACTCTCTGTTCCCTTTCCTTAGAATGGTCTTGGCCCATCTCTGCGGCTGTCTAAGTCCAAAATGTGCTTCAAAACTCAGCTCAAGTGTGACTTTCTTTTGGAAGCCTTTATATACGCACCTTCTCTCCTACCCAAGCTGATAAACTAATACTCCACTGGGCAACCCTCCCTCCCCTCCCATAAATTCCTAGATCCTCCTCCATAAGCCTTGACTTCTTGTTTACTTCACCAGCAAACTAACTCGTTCATCTGAGGACCCCAGGATCCAGTGTGGCGCTCAGTGAGAGTGAGGATTAAAATTGAGCTAACAAGGTGCTTTAATTTCACAAAACCGTAAGAGGTAGATTATCGTTGGCTCCATCATACATATAAGGAGAGAACTGAGGCTCTTAGAAATTATGCATAACTCTCATGTCACAGGGTCTTGGGTGAGCCAGAGTGGGCACTGGGTCACCAAGGCTTCGTGCTAGGATAACTTAGCTAAAAGAGTCCCAGGGCGAAGTGAGTTTCAACTGCAATGAAATGAGTTTGAATCTAGGTTCTAAAGAATGTTGGGAGTTAAGAGAGGAACAAGACAGAAAAATAGAATGATTAGGAGCAAGTAGGCGTAAACTAAGCAAGGAAGGTTCTGGATAATTGCCACAAAGCAACAGAACTGTTTGCATGTCCAAGATTTATGTTTACTGGCAACTGGGGGGATTGATCTGAATATGTTGAAGCTAGGACTCGAGCAGAGGTCCTCTCCCTCAACGTCAAATGCTGTTTACATCAGTTTTTAAGGTTGAAAGCTCTTGGTTTCCTTAATCCACTTTTATGAATTGTAGACATCATTCTCATCTAAGAGTTTAATTAATAACTTTGCTGTGTAGCTCAATCTTGGAAGAGGATTAGGAATCAACGTAGAAATAGAATATTTACTAAAATGCTTATTTCCATTTTTATGTTAGCAGCAGAAGGGCAGAGGAGGTGGAAAGGAATTAGGGGGCATATTGCTTCAAATACCATTGCTAACGGGGTGCACCTTGTGTTCTCTGGCCTCAAACAGGGCCATCCTCTGCTACCTAGTCTTGCCAGGGACCAAGGTCCCAGTACTTGGAAGAGCAGCTAAGACCTACCTGCTCAGGTCAGACCCTGACCAATCCTTCCTGCAAGACAAGAAGGGAAGGAAGGAAGGAAGGAAAGAAAAGAAAAAAGGCAAGAAAACTGCCTCCCAGGAAGTGTGAGTTATGCAGAGAAAACAATCCTTTGTTTCCTGGAAGAAGGTAAAAATGATTCACAAGAGGGAGAAACATGAATAAATATGACACAATGGCAATATTTTGGCCTAATAATAAGAATGTGATTTTGAGGACTTTTTTATGATTCCTGTTTTGGGAGAACTATTTTAAAATCTTTCACTGGCCAAGGCAGACGTGGTAGTTAGCTAGACCGATTAATTTTACATCTGCTCTAACACAAATAGCCAACAGGCATATTATTTCCAGACTCCTAGAGGTTGGTGAATAGCAGTGGAATTAATTCTTGAGTACCTATGAGAACATGCTCTGCCCTTATTTATGTCCCAGTGTGTTTTTATTCGAGGTGACACTCGGCAGAGCTGCCAGTTGCAGTCCCTGGTTTCTTAGCAAGGCAACCTGATCCTTTTAAAAATTGGAACTAAAAGGTCTTATAGTCTGTATTACAAGGATGCTACAAAAATTGTGAAATACACCAAAACTGTCATCTTGGATTTGGTTTGGATAAGCTCCTAATAACATAATTATTCCAATTTTGTTAATAGTTGGTTTTCCTCGTGGGATTTATCCCAAGACTCCATTCTCCATCCAAGTCTAACCCGACTGGGGAAAGGGGACATATATTTCTTTAAATATCACATTTCATTACTTTAGCATTGAATTGAACCTTATCCAAATAGAAAGAATAGAAGAATACCTCTGGAATCCCAGGCCTTCAGAGAACATCAAGGTGAATTAATTATAGTCCTTGCCCCCAAGAAGTGTATAATCTAGCTGGAGATTTAGGCAGTAGTCTGTGATAACTTACACAAGAGAGCTTCAAACAAAATATAATGTGTATTCAAAAGAAAAAGATTGGTTGAGAGATAGAGATTGTTGCAATTGATAATGGCCTTGAAGGATTTTAATAGGAACCTGCGGAGGGGCGTCGGGGGAATAGAAAGCTGTGGGGGGCATCCCAGAGGGCAGGAACGCAGGGGATACTCACCCTATTGATCTATAAGAACTGCATGACTTATCCTCTCTTGCAAAACCAAACTGAGTATCAAAACTGCTCTGTAGATCTTTTAAATTTTGTTTTGTTTTAACCATCACTGTGGTTGATCACCAATCAGTAAGCCAATTCTTCAATCAGTGAGCATAACAATCAAGTAGAATCTGAATAAATCAAGCTAGTTTAATGGCTAATAGGAATACACTGGATCTCCTATTAATGATTCAATTTGTCATTTGCTAATTGACCCCAAAGTTGTGGTCCAGGAACAGACAACACGTAAGGAGAGCTCAAAGTCAGAATTCACTTCTCAGTTCATACAAACATGCTATTATGTAAGGCTACTGCCTCAACTTCCCCAACAGGTTATCCAGTAACTACTTCCCTGAGAAATATTAGTAATGAGTATTTATTTGTGAAGTTTCATCATCTAATGTGCATCTTCCCTTTCCCACTGAAATACCTTTCCTTCGGAAATGTTGCAGAGGAAAAACAAACGTAACATAACATACATGATCATAACCCAGCAGAATTAACCATAACCAAGGAGAGGGGCTTCATCTAGTACAAGAGACGCAAGGTCTCTATATCTGGACTCGGACATCCTCAGATGGTCACCTTTTATATATCTCTAGGTTGCCTTGGCTTGGAAAAGAGGCTAATTCAACTCACCTACATAACTCAGACAGGATGGGAAGATTAATTATTCAGGGTTCATTGAGTGCTTTCAATATGAAAAGCACGATGTATGTCACAGACAGAGGGCTGTGACTTCAGGGGACACAATAAACAGCAGGCACAGATGAACTTTTAAAAAACAAAGGCCCTATTCTCATGTAAATACTCTATAATAAAGGCTATGGAATGAAAGCTGCAGGAAATATAAAATATAAACAGAATATTTTCCATGAGGAGTCAGCAGATTTTATCAAGTTAATAAATTATTACAATAGAGTATATAAAATCAAACTCATGCAGAATCAGACCAGAGAATATAACGTGTGGCTGCTGGGATTATCTGGTGGGAAAGATCTCATTGATTTTTGTAGGGCATTGGATCTGGGAGATTTTAAAATTAGGCAAGGAGGATGACCCAGTTTGGGTGGGAAAAGCTTAGAGAATCCCAAGGAAGAATACAGCCCAAGCAGAAGTCTCTGGAGGTACAGTTATTTTTAACCTTTCAGACCTACATGACATAAAGAGAATTCTGAAAACTGAATGCAAAAAGGAAACATTTTAAGAACTTCAGTATCCATTTCTCATTGTCATGACCCCAGCACAGAATTTAAAAGGACAGGTAAAGTTTATTTACACTTTAGTAGAGATTTGAGGAAAATAAAAATCAACCTTGCTTTCTCATTTTTACCACTATAGGAGAGAACAAAGTTGGGTGAATATTCTCGTGGACTATGGTTAGACTTAGAAATCCTTGTACAAAATAAAGACCAGAAGCATCAAATACAAAACATATTCGAGGTAGGTATGAATTTATTACAATAATCAGTGGAAAATTTATAGAAGCACTAAGAACCTAAAGAAAATGTTTTGTGCATTAGTTAGCTACTGTCAAAACAATGCTGCATAACAAGTAATCACAAAACCAGTGGCAGACAACAATAAGCATTTGTTTTCATGGTTCTGTGAATCAGTTGGGGCAGTTCTGCTTCACACAGGAGATTTTATCTGCTGCATGTGTCTCTCATCCTACTTGGACGAGTGGGCTAGCCAGGGCATGTTCACCTCATGGGTCTAGGCTCAAAACTGGAACTTCCACCCAATTCTATTAGCCAAAGTACGGACTATGGCCAAGCCCAAAGTCATGATCAGGGAAGTACACTCCACCCACATCATGAGGGTCCAGGAAAGGTAAAGAACTGAACCCAAGAATTCAGTCAGCTACATTTGGTTTCAAAGTTACACATCAAAAAAGCTCTAGAAAAACGGTTCAGAGACAGAGATTATGATGGACCTGAGATACAAAGACATAAAGTTTTACCAAAATATTTGTTATAATGATGAGATTTTCAGTTGCCTTTCATCTAAGTGTATATTTTCATGTGCATATAATTATAATGGCTGACACTACCTATTCTCTTCTAATCAATAAAAAAATATCTAAGGCATTTTTCTTTTTAAATTAAAGAACTTATAATGGTTCTATAATATGGAGAGATTAGATTATCTGAGAAGCATTCCCACATATTGAGAGGTTTTGATATTGTTATTTCTGCATATTACAGGTAATTTCTTTAAAAAGGTTCTACCACATTGCTGCCTCTAACCACAGAGGTGAATTCCACCTCCATGAATTTTGGGAGTGTTTTAAAGTCAATGAGGAGTGGAGGCAGCAGCCCCAGGATTTATGTACCATCTTCATCAACCCAATAAAATTCACAATAAGCTCTCAGAAGCATTAACTACTGAACACACTTTTAAGCTCAATTACCCAGGGAATATTTTCCATTTGCAATATCAACTGTCCTGGTGCAAATATTCATCTTTTGTCACCAGGATTATTAAAAATGACTTCTTAAAATAGAACTTTAACCCATCAGATAGAAATATTGATAGTGCTCTGTTTTGGTAAAGAAACGAGCATTCTTTTACACTGTTGGCTGAGAAGTAAATTTATACAAATTTTTGGGAAGCAATCTGGCAATGTAGCTAACTGATATGTGAAAACATCATACCCTTTGACCCAGTAATTCTAATTCTAGGAATGTATCCAAAATAATTAGCTAAGTACAAAAAGAAGTATAAATGCAATGTTTATTGTTGCATTGTTTACAATAATGAAAAAGCAGAATCTCTACCTAAATTCTTATCAAAGAGGAATCTGTTAAATAAGTAATAATACTTTGTATGATGGACTACTAGCTATGGGAAAAGGCATAACTATGTATCTAATTATGTTAAAATACCCAAGATGTATTACTAAATGAAGAGTAACAGATTAAAGACCAGAATAGTATATATAATATGTATGTATATTTTCATATATAAACATAAATTCCATATGGGCATGTATATATGTACCAAACTGTTCACAGTAATAATCTCTTAGAAGAGAGGGTTGTTTTGGTGGTGTGGGATGATGGTTACTTCTGTTTTTTCTTCATATATTACTATATAATTTGGATTATTTATAAACAATATGTATTACTTTATACATTTTTTTCAACTAAAAAATAATCTTTCAACTTTTTCCACTTCTTCTGTCCTCCATACCATCTAAACACAATGAAATCCCACCAAAATTCTACATATGCAGAAACCAAAATATTCAACAGGGTAAAATGTGTGGCTGCAAAGTTATGAAAGGGTGGGAGAGCTCACAGAGCTGGCCCCGGGTAGTTCCGGGTCAGGTGCCAAACGTGGTTTGGTTTGTCCACTAGCGGTAGTGTCTACTCTGGCTTAAACATTAATAAGGACAATTCTGGGCCTTGTGGCTGACTGAGACTTCAAAGGTAGTGCCCACAATTCCAATTATGTCCTGGTTAATTGCTATCCATTTAATGTCCATGGGTATAAGTGTAGAAGACTTATTTAAAGGGATATAATAACATACACTTTGCTTTCTCATATCCAAAGATGTGTTCCCTGCCCCTTCCTGGGCCAGGCTCTTCCCCAAACCATTGTATAAGAAACCCCTCTTCCCCAGTGTAAGAAACTCAGCCTGCCCCTGTTTGAGAATGGAGGCTGAATGAAAATAAGAGGCCATGCCAACTACTCTATCTGATTTCACTTACCGTGGGTGCCTTACTGCAGGCTTTACGGTACTTCTGAACCATAGATCCCTAACCAGACTGTTTTCATGCACTTTTCCCATTCTCTTCCATATTTCTCCAGAGAGGATGTTTTTTTTCCACTGCCCCTTCAAGAGCCAATTCAAATGTGGTCTCATTTACGTGAAGGCATAGAACTCAGACAAAATGCTTCACTCTCCTCTGATCTTCCCCACTACTTCGTACTTCTGACATTACACCGAGAACACACTGTCTCGCCCTGTAGTTTGTTGTGTACGGGTCTGCCTTCCCAGAAGGCAGTAAGAGACTTCAATAACTTTCACACCATCATCCTCAGATGTCTTACCCTTTTCTGCTTGCACTAAGCTTACCCAGCAAAATCTCAGCACTGGATCCAGCCAACTACCTGCCTTTTGCACTCGTACGCTAACGCTGCGGAAGAGTAAAAGCAATGCAAACTGCTGTCCTGACCCACGCCCTGGTCTCCAACAGTAACCGGACCCTGAGCACTACACAAGACAGCTCCTCTCTTATTGCCTAGATATAGCAGTGGCTCCAAACCTTCCCATCCTAGTCAAGCTCCCTCCCCTCACCAGCATCCTCCCCACCCCTCGAAGTTCATTTTGGGTCACTCTTTGAGGGCGAGAGACCACTCATCAGGAACTGTGTCATTTCCTTCTCCCAGGTCCACCTCTCCTGCAGCTTATAACTATGTGTCACACTCTAGTGGATGTGGCTGGTGCCTCCATGCGAATCCCCTCTCCTGGCAGGTGCTCTTGTCCCTCAGCTGTTCTGAGTGCTAGCTGTTTAAAATTCACAGCTACCTTTTTCCCTGGAGAACTGTCCCCAGCCAGATAGGACCCACCCAGCCTGGAAGGCTAAGTCCCACTCCCCTGCTGGGCAGACTGCAGCCTGCAAGTGACTGGCACAGGGTGAAAGGCCATCCCCTGCCTCGAGGTGGGGATAACCTTGTGCCATTGGTGACACAGCGCCTCCCTCCAGAATCAGACTGAAGTCAGTTTCCAGGCAAGATCACACTCTTCCTTAGCTTCCTTCCCCTGCCCTATCCCACTTCCGTCATTCCCCGTCTCCAGAGAGCACTCGCCCCAAATCACTGAACAGGAATGTCTGGCCCAGCCTCTGCTCCTGGGAAGCCTTGCAGAGACACACACTGACCCTCCCTTCCTTTCCTCCTGTCCGTGGGGAAGAGATGACACTTCTCTGCCCAGGACCAGCGTGCTCTGGCTCCTGCCTCTCCAGCCTCATCAGAGACCTGGCTCTGCCATCTCTCCCTGCTCTCTCCTTGAGTTTGCAATTTGCCTCTTCCCGTAGTCCCTTTCCCATATGACTATATACAAGACCACCCTTTCTGAAAACTAAACTGAACTAAACAAAACACTCCACCAGCCCTTCATTCCCCGCTCACCTTCTTTCTGGCCTTCATAGACAAGACGTATTGAAAAAGCAATCTATCTATAGCCATTGTTTTCACTTTTTTTTTTTTTAACCTCCTTAGGGTAGTATAATTCTCCAAGGCACAGTGTCCTTGAAGAAAAAAAGATTTTAAGAAAAAAATAATTTAGTTGTGACATGTTAAGTCTGAGATGTCTACCATATTAAATTTAAAATGTCTAATAGGCAGTTGATAATGAGGGTGTCAAGAAGTGATGTGCTGGTAAACATTTAACTGGTTCTCTGGGGAGAGGAGCAAATATGCATACATATGTACTTACATTTTTATATATTTTACTGATATGAAGGATGTTGCTGTGGTTTGAATGTCTGTGTCCCTCCAAAATCTATGTTGAAACTTAATCCCCGATGGACACTATTCTTAATAGTGGAGCCTTCTTAAAGGTGGAGCCTTCAGGAGGTGATTGGAACATGAGGGCTCTCCTCTCATTTATGGGATGAGTGCCCTTATAAAATGGCTCAAGGGAGCAAGTTCATCCCTTTTCCCTTCCACCATGTGAGGACACAGCAAGAAGGCACCATCTTGGTGTCTTGCAGAGAGCAAGTCTTCACCAGACACCAAATCTGCTGGAACCTTGATTTTGGACTTCACACCCTTTAGAACTCTGAGACTGTACCTGCATGCCAAGGAAAACGAAATCCCTGTCCTCAAGAAGCTTACACTCTAGTGGAGAGAAACAGTCAGTAAATAAAACTCAACATATTTGTGTGTGTGTGTGTGTGTCTGTATGTATATGTGTATATGTCACAAGTTTATATACATAGCACATGAGTTGATGATAAGAACTTGAAAAAAAATTGAAGAAGACGAACAGGGAGTTCCTGAGGGAAGAGGCTGCTGTTTTTAAGTGGGTGGTCAGGGAAAATCATACTCACGAGGTGACATTGTGCACAGACGGGAAGAGGTGAGAGCGGAGAGAGCCACACAGAGGCCTAAGGGAAAAGCACAAGCAAAGGCCCTGAGACAGGTGGGATCGGCATGTTTGAGAACAAGGAGACATGTGTAACCTCCTTACATGAAAACACACTTTAAACCTGAAACAGTTAAAGGGGTGGGGTTTGGGCAAAGATAGAACTATGAAACAAGATAAATAGCCCAGAAAAAGACTCTAATATATGGTAAAAGAAGCAGCAACAAAAACAGAATGACATCATGTAAAGGGGGGAAAAGGAGGGAGGAACTCCAAAACGTTAACAATGGGGATCGCCAGGTAGTGGAATTATAGACAGTTTTACTTTTCTTCTTTATGCTTTTCTGATATTTTCTAATTTTTCCAAAATTAGCATATATTGCTTAAAAAATACCTTTAGGAGCAATGAATTAGTCAATAAATGTGTTGGTTAAACTGATAAACTATTTAAGAAAAAATAGCTTATTAAGAAAATTACAGATTAAAGTTGTAAGTTAAAAAACCTAAACATTATAAAACAAAGAAAATATAAGTGAAACTTAAAAGTTAAAGCTGGTTGTTTAAAAGAGGTTGTTTAAAAGCTTTCAAGCAACAAAGTAGATATATTTGCCTACATCAAAGGAACAAATTTATATACATATAAAAGGCCAAAATGAAAACTATTATACTTTTAAAGTATAACTCATTACATAATTCACTTCCAAATAACTATATTATAATAGTACAACTTATTATCTCTTGAGCTTATCTAAATATATAAGGAACGCTTTAAAGACATTAAGCAATAGATAAATAGGTAGATATGAATAAATAAGGAAATGCAAATGGCTAACATACAAGAAATGCTCAATTTAACCCATACTAATAACCAAAGAAATAAATATTAGAATAAAGTACCATTTTTATCTGTAAGATAAACAAAGATTTGCTTTTTAAAAATGCTAAAAATTGACAAGGGTGGGATAATATATACTCAATTTATTCTAGGAGTGTAAATTAACATAATCTCATTGGAAAGAACTGTGGCAGTATTTATCCAGAGCCTTAGAAAATGTTTATATCTTCTACGGTAGTCTGGTTTTTTTTTAAAAAGGAAAATATTTGTATCCTTTGACAAGATAATCCTATTTCTAGGAATCTATCTTAAAGAAATAACCCCAAATAATAATACTGTATGCTTATTTAGCCCTTAACACGTGCCAGGCACTACTGTATCCAATGTATCAACATGTAATAACATTTTGAGTAATATATGTATATTAACTCATTTAATCCTTATAACAACCCTGAGGTAGGCAAGTATGTTATAATCTCTAGTTAGCAATATAGCAACTGTAGCACAGAGAGAGTCAGTTGTTGCTGAATTTCATAACTAGTTAGTGATGGAACTAAGAAAGCAAGATTCAAACTCAGGCAGTCTGACCCCAAATTGTATGTGCTTAACCACTCTGCTATATTGACTCTCAGAATAAGCATACTGATAACGGGTTTGGATGCTTGGCCCCTCCAAATCTCATGTTGAGATTTGATTCCCCGGTGTTGGAGGTGGGGCCCGGTGGGAGGTGTTTTGGTCTTGGGGGCAGATCTCTCAGGAATGGCTTGGTGCCCTCCCCTCAGTAATGAGGGAGTTCTCACTTTGTTAGTTCACCCAAAACCTGATTGTTTAAAAGAGACTGGCATCACCTCCTCTCTCTCTGGGTCCTTCTCTTGCCATGTGACACACCTGCTGCCCCCCTCACCTTCCACCTTGATTGGAAGCCCCCTGAAGCAGAAACCAGTGCCATTGTACATCCTGCAGAACCTCGAGCCAAATAAACTTCTTTTCTTTATAAATTACCCAGCCCCAGGTGTTCCTTTATAGCAACACAAAATGGACTAATAGTATACACACATACAAAGATGTTTGCCTTAGCAATATTGATAATAAGAATTTCCATTGAACAGCAAATATTCTGCAATAGGGGAAATGATTAAACAAAAGATAGTATAGGTAATATAGTGTGCTTGTTTTTAAAAGATACAGTTTTTAAATTATAGGTGTTTATTATTCAGGTTATTATGACTCTAAGAAACTTTAGTGTATTAAGAAAATAAAAATGATGAAAATAATATGGTGTACTTTTGAAAACATTTATCTTGGAATTCATTTAGTCCAAAGCATATTAATTGTAAGAGAAAGACATATTACTAGTTTATGTGTTATAAAGAAAGGGAAAAATTGCCAATTTCAGAGATACTAAAATGTGAACTAAACGGATCTTAGATTAGATGAAATACAGTACATTTAGTTCAGACTAAGGGGGTATTTCTTTCCGAAGACAATTTTGATCTGAGTTTCCAAATATGAGGCGATACAGTATGACTATTCTTTTCAGCCTGGATTTCCATACATCTTCTTTTCCCCACTGTGGCAATCTTATCGATGGCTGCATTAGCTCAACTATGAGTGTAAATAAATGCCTCGCATGCTTACCAAGGAGCTCTTGCTATCTATTTGGTATAGAAGAGGAGAAGTTATTACTAATAATTACACACGCCAGACCAGAAGCCATGCATCACCCCTAAGGGAACTGTCTACCACAGGAACTTGGAAATTCTTAGCAGCCCTAAAATGTTCAAAAGGAAACAGGTTTAACAGGCGGCTTGATCGAACATGGTTGAGTGAATACTATGCAGTAAGGAAAGCCATTCGGAATGTAACAGACTGTTGGGGAGGGTTATACAGAGGGAGAGAGAAACACTGGGAAATAGAAGGAGCGTTGTTAAGGTAGGACTGGCACGTAGCCAAGGCTGCGAGAGTGATATGAGGAGGAGAGGCAGAAGGAAGTTCACGACGGTAAGATCATTATATGTATCATACAGTCGGCGATATTGGTGAAAGAGTGAAACAGCACATGCTTTCCTGGCCAGTAGGATTCTAACGGTCTAGCTCTGGGCACAGACTAGAGAATGACCGAGACCAAAGTAAAGAGAGAAAAACTCATCAATCTCATCATTCCATCTGCATTCCCACAAAATATACTCCACTAAGGAGACTTTTTTTTTTAATTAACAAGGGGAAATGGGACAAAGTTAACTATGTTTATCATTTTATAAACATAAAATTATTGCAATGGTGTAATTCATTAACAAATCACCAGTGTGACCAGACAACTACTCCTGGCCTGCTCAGAATGAAATGTGTCCTTAGACAGCTTAAGTATAGACATTTGTACAGGTTCACAGTCCCGTGCCCTACCTCCTGGGGCCAGACATGTGCAAATACAGTGTTACCTGGCACCCCCAGGGGAATCCGAGTCAGATAAAGACAAGCTATTAATGACCTCACCATAGGTCAGGCCAGGTTTGGCAGCCAAATGACCTCAGGGCAGGGCAGGATTTTGGAATTGTGGCTAAGGCACTGTGGACCCAGGTTAAAGCCCCAACTTTTATCTCTAACACATCTATTTTACTGTTTCATCTCTAATACTTGAATCTTAAATATCTGTATACATCTTAATTAATAATCCACATTTCCCATACTCATTTTTCCAACCAATATTTGTGGTATCCCCATTACACATTAGGCATTATTCTAGGCACTGAATGACCAGCAGTAGACAATGACTCCCTTTGGGAAGTGAAGAAATTAATAAATGAGCTATAGATGATTAAAGAATTCAATGTTTGATTCCTAAATCTAGTCATGGCTTCCAAAAGGACCAGAGATCACATCGTACATCACAGCTATTTATATTTTGTGATATTAATCAGGCTTCCCATCCAACTCATTTAGGCTATACTTTTAGCAAATATTCAGAATATATAGTACACAGGTAGTCATATTCCCTTTTCCCTCCCTAAAACTGCCACCCCTGCAACCGTAGCCTGGTATAGCCACCGGCATGCAATTCCAGCCTAGGAGAGCCTCAGGCACCCAACTATAGCCTGACTATAACCTTACAGAGTTGCACTGCGGGCAGGGGCCCAATCCCTGCCCCAGTGTGTTAGAAGGCAGGACTGTCAGTAAAAGATTTTTCTGGGAATTTTAAGTTGCTTACCCTGTTTGTTAGGTTTGAAACTTGCTTAAGACCTGTTATCCCTTTCTTCTTCCTCATTTCTCCCTTTTGATATGGGAATGTCTATTATATGCCAACCCCACCATTGTATTTTGGAAATACGTGACTTGATTTCATGGGTTCACATCTGGAGAGCAATTTGTCTCAGGATACATTGTACCTTGAGTCTCACCTATATCTGATTTAGATGATATTAAGAAGAGACTTTGGACTTAGAATTTAATGTTGGTGCTGGAATGAGTTAAGACCTTGGGGGCTAGTGGGTTAGAATGAATTTTGCACATGAGGACGTGGATTCGGGGGGGACCAGGGACAGAATGCTATAGTCTGAATGTTTTCCCAAAATTCCTATGTTGAATTCTAATCAGTAAAGCGATAGTATTAGAAGGTGGTGTCTTTGGGAGGTGATTAGGTCACAAGGGTTCCCTCATGGATGGGACTGTGTCCTTATAAAAGAGATCCCCTAGGGCTCCCTCACCCTTTCCCCTATGTGAGGACACAAGAAGGTCCCATCTGTGAATCAGGAAACAGGCCCTGAGCAGGCACCAAATCTGCCTGTGCCTTGATCTTGGATTTCCCAGCCTCCAGAACGTGAGAAATAAATTTCTGTTGTTTATAAGCCACCCAGTCTATGGTAATTTGTTATGGCAGCTCAAACATACAAAGACACCTGTGCCTTAACAACTTTTCTTCATCAATTTATTTTAATCTTTTAAAAAGCCAACTTTGGTGCCCATCAATACATGAGTGGATTAATAAAATGTGGTATATGTATACCATGGAGTACTACTCAGCTACAAGAAACAATGGTGATCTAGCACCTCTTGTATTATCCTGGATAGAGTTGGAACCCATTCTACTAAGTGAAGTATCCCAAGAATGGAAAAATAGGCACCACATGTACTCGCCATCAAATTGGTTTTAACTGATCAACACCTAAGTGCACATATAAGAATAACATTCATTGGGTGCTGGGCAGATGGGAGGGGGGAGGAAGAGGTGGGTATATACCAAAAAAATAAATGAATAAAAAACCAAATTTGGGCTCTTTTTGGTGATCCTCTAATTTTTTAATTTTATTAATATCTGCTCTTTATTATCTCCTTCAAAATTCTTGCTAATGTTTTAGTTTTATTCTGCATTTGATTCTGAATTCCTCATCTATACTCTTGAGTTGAATTTTGGTCTTTTTTGTTTTTAAGTAAAAAGCATTTAAAGCTATCGATTTACTTCTAAGAACTTTTTTATCAGCATCTCATGTTTTTTCTCCCTCTTAAATTTTTAAGTGTACAGTATATTATTGTTAATGATAAATATAAGTTTTATACTCATTTATTTGTAGCTCATTTCTAAATTTTCTAGATTTCTGCTGATTTTCTCTTTAACCACAAGCTGCTTCGTACATGTTGAAAGTTCCTCACTCTGTACTGCTGTAAAGGAAATGATTTAATACTGATCCTTTGAATTTTGACCAGACTTTTATGAATTAGCATGAAGTGCATTTTTTCGAATATTACATGTACTTGAAAAGAATGTATATTCTGTCAGGTACAGGAGTCTATATTTATTGATTAGATTTTCTCATCAGAGCTATCCAACATGCCACATTCCCTGCCAAATGTGGCTACTGAGCACTAGAAACACGGCTAATGATGTGCTGTAGGGATGAAATACAAACCAGATTTCTAAGAATTACTATGGAACAAAGGGTGTACAAGCTCTCACAAATTTACATGTTGAAACAGCATTTCAGATATATTGGGTTAAATAAAATATATTATTAAGATAAAATTCTGCTGTTCTACATCTTTTAGAATGTAGTTACTAGAAACGTTTAAATCACATATGGAACTGATATTGTATTTCTATTAACACTGTTCTATACCTTTATTAATGTGTTTTGGCTGTGTAAACTGAGTTTCTGCTAAAGGTGGATTAAAATCCATTATAATTTTGGAATTTAAAATTTTTGTTTGTAATTCTGTTTTGGCTTTAAATAATCCAAAGTTATATATTAAATTATTTTTTTATTTGTTATTACTTAAGATCCTTCTTTACTCCTATTATTTTGCTTTATATTATACTTTGATATTAATATACTTACACCATTTCTACATTTTTTTATATTTTAGTAATATCTCTTTATAAGCAGAAGTTGGGTTCTGTCCAATCTATCTTTCAATAAGTGAGTTTAATCTGTTTCCATTTATTGTGACTACTGATGTATTTAGATGTAATTCTATCATCTTCTTTTTTATATTTTTTAACTACTTTTCCCACTTCTTTCTTCTTTCCTTCCATTGGATGAGTACATTTTCTCTATTTCTTCTTCCTTTTTCCTCTTCCTCTCTTTTCTGGCTCTTTTCTGAATAGTCTTTGTCTTCTTTTAATGACTCTTATTTTTTTACATTCACAAACTTTTTACAATACTTTTAATATTACCCTTATTATTCTACTTACATATATTATATCTAATATATTACCCTTATCATTTTATATCTAATTCACAATTTTTATATTAATACTTTTAACATTACCCTTATTATTTTACCTGAAAATTTCCCAACAAAGTCTAAAGTTTTTCAGTATTCCTATTCTGATCATGACAACTACTTAACATACTATAATCTATTCATTTATCATGTTTCCTATCTTGTTATTGTATCTTATTGGATCAGCTATTTATTGCTAGAGTAATGCTGCATAACAAAGAAACACACACACACCTCCCAGAGGCTTGTTCAACAATAAACATTTATTTACCGTAAGAGCCTGCAGAGTCCAGCTGATCTGTGCTAGATTTGCTTATGCAACTGCATTCAGGGGGCTGGTGGGCTCCGTGGCTCTGTTGATTTTGGTTGGGGGTTAGCTTGTCAACTTGGCTTTGCCCCATGTCTCCCACATCCCTCCAGGTTGGCCTGGGCAGATTCCCATGGCAAAGGCAGAGGTACAAGAGTGGAAGCAGAACTGCACAAGGGCTTTTACAAACTTCCTTATGAGTCACATCCACTAACATCCTATTGGCCAAAGCAAGTCATATGGTCAAACACACAATTGAGGGACAGGAAAATCAGCTCTGCCCCTTCAGAGAGGAACTGTTAAATCACATGACCAAGGGACACAGACTTACAGAGGGGTAAAAACTTGAGGTCATCAACGCAACCAATCTGTCACATTTAACTTTACCTTTTCTTCACACCCAAAAAAGTAATGTTTCCTATCAATAATTATATTTGACAAATTTTATGTCATCTTTTTTATATCCTACTCCTTTCTTCTGAATTATTTTTTTTTCTGAAGTACACCTTCTATGGATGATGAATTCTCTTGTCATTGTAAGCCTGAAAATGTTTTATTTTGTCTTCATTTTAGAATTATAGTTTAGCTGGGTGTAACAGTTAGACTGATTTATTTTCCCTCAGGACTTAATTCCCATATCTTTTGACCATTGCAGAGAATTCTGTCTAAATTTCATTTCTTTAGAGGTAATTTTTTTCAGGCAGCTTTTAGGTTTTTTTTCTTTCCTGAACACCAGTATAATGCGTCTGGATATGTGTTGGATTCATTTTTACTTGCCCCAGTTGGAGGATGGTGAAATTATAATCTGTGTATTCATAGACTCAGCTGTGAAAAGCTGTCAACCTTCATTGTTTTATTTCTTGCTTTTCGGCCACTGCCTCCATTTCCTTCTTCTTGAGTTCCCATATTAAACCTCTGCACTCGTTCTCATATGTCTTAATTGTTCCTTCACATATTTTTCAAAAAATCCTTTTGTTTCTTGGTGCCATGGTATGGGACAATTTCTCCTACCTTCATCTAATTCAAAAATTTCCTCTTTAAACATTTGTACCCCCGTAATATGCTGAAATTAAAAAAAAAAATTCCTCTTCAATTGTGTCTAGCCTATAGTTTATGCCAATTGAGCTTGTTCAATTACTTTACTTTTACTTAGAAGATTTTTAAATAGTTTTTATATGTACCTGTTATTTTGTTTTTGTTTTATAATTTCACATCTGAGGATCTATGTGGATGAATGGATCATCTCTTTGGACATCCTAAACATATATATTTTAAAATCCATCAGACTTTTATATAAAATTAATTTTACATGTTGTAAATGCATATTCTGCTAAGTGAGTTTAATATATTTTGAAAATTTGGTCCATGGGCTTATTTAAAGTGGGAGGTTTTATCTGCCCTTTTCTTTCTCTTGTGCCCCCTTCTTCCTTTCTTCTGTACATCCATTGTCCCCCTGGATCTCAAATCAAGTCTAGAAACCACATCTTTTGAGAATTCTAGGAATTATTTTAAATCTAAAACTAAGCTTCAAAATAGTTTGGTTCAGGTCTACATCAAGAGGCTAAATACGTACTTTGTAGCATTGTTATGTCCACCTTCCTCAAAATAAGGTCCTAGGCAGTGGCTGGCAGGCAGCAAGCTTTCTTTAAAGCTCCCTTTTACAACGGGGAAAAGTGGGAAAGAATCTCATTCTAGCCTCTGCCTTAAAGTCTCAAACCTGGCTCCAGCATCTGATCTTGTGTAGTGGTTTCAGTCTCTATTGCTCCATAGGAACCAATTTCTCAGGTACCACTGCCAGCTTCTAGACTCAGAACCCAGGACGCCCATGGCTTCAGCCTTACCAATTTACATTTTTATTCCATTTTGGTCCACAGAGATGCTTAGTTTGTTTGAGCCTGGCTATCTCTAGTTTAATTCTCTTCATTTTTTCCTAGTAGCAGTATTATGTGTTTGCAGAGGGTACATCAAAGCATGAAATAATGCCTTCTTGATCTTCTACATGGAATATTCAAATAAACATATACACCAAAACAAACATAAAAATCCCATACTCATACTCTCTGACCTTAAATAACTGATGTTCTTATTCTATTTTTAAAGAAATTATCAAGTAAAAATGAGAAATACACACTTAGTGATACTAATGATTAACCATAAACTGTTATTATATTCCAATAGACTATTGCAAATTATAGTTCAAAGCCATTTAATCACTGGAACATTTGGGTAGATTCTATTTCACAGAACCAAAAAGAGTTAAGTGCCACTAATTTGCAGCTTGGAATTCAATTCCTTCTGATGAAAATCCAGCTATAACTTATTAAAACTCAAAATGCTTTTTGGGGGTGTGGAGGATGAATGACTTTCAGAATAGCCCAAGAGTCGTGAATAAAAAAAAACCATCGCCGTGTTTATTTAGAGAGTATTACCCCTTGGAGCCAGCATTTGTGCTAATGCATTTTACATTAGCGTGCCGCATCAGGAAATCCTGACTTTTTGGTGCCAAGGGGGTAATTAATATCAGTTCATGTTTTCAAAATGGTTGTGTTTATGTGGGAATGAGGACTGAGCACTAACATGTAGTGCTTGAAGTATGAAAGCTTGCTGTGCAGCAAGATCTTGGGAAAGAATGGAATGCTGAAATTAATGAATAGGAAATAGGATTTCTTTGGATAGAATATTAGCACTGAAAAGAAAACCACAATCACACTTCCTTGCTCTTCAAACAGATATAATTCCATAGTATAATCATAGATAGAAAAGAAGGTAGAATCCTTGATAGCTGTCAATGATATTTTGGTCCACTGATATCAGGAGTCCTGAAAACTTACAAAATTTGATCACATAATTAAATAGTATATAAAAACAACACTATTCCTAAATATCATTGCACAGTTAATATACAGGGTGTCCCAAAAGTTGTCTTACATAGGAAAAATGGGAAATTGTAGCTAAATGTATCTGTATTTACAAAATACTTATTACAAAATTTTTCCTTTGTATGGAGACTTTTGGGACATCCTGTAGTTACATCTCCTACAGACATAACTCTTTACATCTGACTCAAGCTGAATAATAAGAACTGCTATTGGGGTGAAATCAAAATACTGTTGGTACATCTTTTTTGTTCCCCAAAGAAAAGATGGCAGAGAAACTAGAATCAAAGTACACACATCATATAGTGAAAGCCATGAAACTAAGAAAACAGCAAGAAAGTGTTAGAGAAAAACCAAAAAAGAAACAAAAGAGATAGAAGCCACAATAAAGTTAAAAACCCAAGAGATTTTATGAGGTCTTACTTACACAATGCCCAAAATAAGTACACAGAAAACATTTTATAAAACTTATATTAAAAAACAGGGGGTGGGGTTAGGAAAAAAGTTTATAATTACAGATGCCAAAAAGATTATAAAGCCTGTTTTTACCAATACTTTCAAATTAACTAAATCTATAGTTATGTGACATTCCAATTCATTCAAGTGATGGAAAGCAGAGGATAATCTTAAAGAATTCTGACCTACTTCATTAGTCAAGAATATGAACTGGTGGAAACAACCCAAATGCCCATCAATACATGATTAGATTAGTAAGCTGTGGTATATGTATACCATGGAATATTACTCAGCTATAAGAAATAATGAAGATACAACATCTCTATGGTTCTCCTGGAGAGAGTTGGAGCCAATTATATTAACTGAAGTATCCCAAGAATGGAAAAACAAGCATCACATGTACTCACCAGAAAATTGGTTTCCCTGATCATCACCTAAATACACATCTGGGAACGACACCAATCGGATATCAGACTGAGGAGGGGGGTGGGGGAGGGGATGGGTGTATGCCTACACAATGAGTGCATTGTGCACCGTTTGGGGAATGGTAACGCTTGAAGGTGCTGACTCGGGAAGGGGGGGTGGGGAAGGGAGGGGTAGATACCTACATGATGGTGCAACGTGCACTACCTGGGGAACAGACACGCCTGGAGCTCTGACTTGGGGGGAAAGGCGGTACATGGGCAACGTATGTAACCTGCAATTCTGTATCCCCCATAACAATAAGATGAAATAAAAAAAAAAAAAAAAAGAATATGAACTGAATGATTATGAAGTACACTAGACACAATGTACTCGTCATTCCTAAAAAATATGATTTCAGAGAGAATATGCCATAGGGTAGTATGAACTAGCCTCCATTACATGACTAGAGTAGAGGCTTTGCCGCTATAACAAAGGGCTTAATAATAGAGAAATCTCTAATGTCAAGGTCCAAGTTGATAGGCTATACAAGAGGAGGCTCCAGGAGCCCATTTTCAAGGGACTTTTGATTCTATCTACTTGTACTGCCATTCTCTGAAGTATTTTTGTATCTATAAGGTCAAAGCTGCCCAATGATATGTCATGTTCCATCCCATGGGAAATGGAAAAGAGAGAATAGGGCACACTTAAGAATGTGGTCTAGAAGCTACACACTTCGGTTCACATCCCCCAGACTGAATTTAAAGTCATAACAACATCAAACTGCAAAGGAGATATTATTAATAAATGTCTCCAGGTAGACAGCCATGCACCCATCCAAAACATGGGGGCTACTTTTAAAAGAAAAAATAATGGTGGCTAATCAGTAATCCGTGCAGAGACCAAAAATAATGACAACCTCTCAGAATATTCAGGATTTCTTATTTATTTCAATATTAATGTTTTTAATGTACTGTACCATGAGAAACTACTCGTATGCTATCACAGTTAAAGAATTATAGCCTGGGCCAGGTGCAGGGCTCATGCCTGTAATCCTAGCACTTTGGGAGGCTGAGGTGGGAGGATCACTTGAGGGGCCAGGAGTTCAAGACCAGCCTGGGCAACATACTGAGACCCTGTCTCAACAGAAAATTTTAAAAGCTAGGTGGGTGTGGTGGCATGTGCCTGTAGTCCCTGCTACTATTCAGGAGGCTGAGGCAGGAGGATCGCCTGAGCCCAGGAATTCAGGGTTGCAATGAGCTATCATGGCACCACTGCACTGCATGCCCTGAGAAACAGAACGAGATCCTGTCTCTAAAAAGTATGTGTTTGTGTGTATAGAACCAAACACAAATGCATCACTCATATATCTAACTATAGATCTCTACCAGGAAAAAGATTAAAACATATATACATTCATCCATATAGATAACATAATACATATGTATACAACACATAAATATACACATAATATGCATGTGTATATATCTGTGTTTATACATATACATGTATGCATGTGTGTGTATAACTACATCCTTTCCCTTCTGAAAAGTTTCCCAGATTGAGCAATAAATTACATGGTAACCCTATTTATAGGTCTTTATTGAATTCATGAAAATTATATTGCATTGTCTATTTCTGAGAGTTGGATTTGTAAACAGTATAATGAGATTTTCTACTGATTTCTTAAGTTTTTTCTTAGTAATCAAATCGATATTTTGGGGCAGCTACAGAGATAATCAATTAGCAGGGCACAAAAATTAAAGAGCTTATAAATTTCAAAAAGCAAAAATCTCTAAAAGGTTCTAGTCATTCTATATAAAAACACATTTCAATAATTCTCTTACTATCAAGAAGCCAGTCATTGTTTATAACTTTGTAGATAACTTTTAACCAATAAAAACACACCAAGTGGGGGGCCAGAAGGAGGGGAAAACAACTCACAACTTTATGCCAATTAAATTAAGAAGTTACATTTAAGTGGATCTAACTAGTCTTTGAAATGAATAAAACATACCTTAACTATAATTAAGTTTTTAAATAAAACAAATACACTGGCTTCTCAAATCACTGGAAGAAAAATGCTTTATTCAATAAATGATGTTTAAACAACTGGTTATCCATATAGGAGAAAAGTTAATGCCCAAATCATATCATGTACAATAAATTCTAGAAAATCAGAAGCAAATATGAGGAATATTTTATAAATTTGCAAGTTAGGGAGATCACAAGTCATAAATTTTATATAAAATCTTAAAACTTTAATAGTGAAAGACACCATAACCAAAGTTAAAAAATAATGGACACAAGAGACAAAGGATTAATATGTGCATACAGGGCCATATATAATTTTATATGTGTGTATATATAGTAATTCCTCTCTCTTACACAACAGACATCCCACCAGAAAAATGGACAAAGGACATTAAAAGGCATCTCACAGCAAAAAAAAAAAAAAAAAGTGTCATTAAGCATTTAAAATGATGCTCAATTTACAAATCAAATGTAATTCAAATTAAATTCAAAGATAACATTTTAAAAAATCTACTAGAACTGCAAAAGCTAACAAGGCTAAAAAATGTGTTGGCAAGGATACGCCTTTCAGGGTGACACTGTTTTACATGTCCATAGCCTTACACCTAACATTAGAAATTTACTGTATAGAAATACCCCAACAGCATACAAAAAGCCCTACAAGATAATTTATGAAAGCTTTGTTTTTGCAACAGTAAAAAATTAGAGGCAACAAAGGAACAAGAAGCACCTAACATATTTCTAAGTTTAAAAAAACAAAAGAAAGTTGCAAAATGGTATAGAGTATATAATTCCATTTTTGTTTTAAAAACCCCAAAGAATATATGTTGGCTTATGCATGTAAAATCAAGAAGGAAGAAATGTACCAAACCTCTAATAACTGTTACTTTTAAGGGATGAAATTACGAAAACTGTTCACCTTTGGTATAATGTATTTCTGTTCATCTTTTATTTAACAAGAATGACTTTTTTAAACTAAAGGAAAAGCAGTGATCTATAAGTACAGATTCTGAGACGGTTTCTAATTTAGTGTTAACACTGAAAATACAAAAGGTTCAGGAGCAGGAAGAGTCTTTAAGGTTCAAGGTATTTTTTTTTTTTTTACGTACTTATCTTTTAGAGATCCTTACTGAAAGAGAGATTAAATAACATAGTGTTAGTCTCAATTTGTGGGTCAGTGTGTGGACAAAGACTGACCATGAGTTACTAAGCAGATAAATTGGGTTACTGGTACATGGGGGCTCACTTAACCCATTTTTTCCACTTTGGTGTGTATGTTTAAAAATTCCGTTAAAAAATTTTAAAAATAAAAACAACATGCCACCTGAATAATGCTACAGAATAATACTAACATATTCTCAAACAACAAAGCTAGCACACTTAAATATTTTGAAATGTTTATTAATAATCACCCTGCTCTTTTCTTAGTAATATTTTGCTTCTGGAACTTTATGGGATAGTATGTTATTTATGCATTAAAATAACCTTTTGATAAAATGAAAATTTTACTTGTAGAACATACAGTCTGTATGGAAACGTCAAATTTAGTAGACAGCTACCGGTAAAGTTATTCTTCTTACTAGGTATCAAAGGAGTAAGGTAATTTTTGTCACCACCAATTAAAAACTTTTACGAAATAGGACTGTTATAAAACAATTAAACCTTGCAAATGCACTAGTCTCCAGGAAGAAAGTCCTGGAGGAAATTCTGCTTATTAAAATTGCAATTTTAGTTTCCATTAAAAGGAGAATAAGACAACAGAAGATGGGTTGGCAAGACAAATTATTTCTTAATGTCAGTTGAGCTTATTTCAAATGAGATAACGTATCTACACCAGGTTGGGTTCAGTACAATTTTGTCTCCTCAACTCATTTATCTAATTCAGTCATCTTGATTATAGCCTCATGGACTTCATTTTCAGAGAAAGAATTCTGTAACAAACAGCCTACACAACATGCTGATTACTGAACAGTTAATTCTAATTAACTTGGGCATGGCAAGAGAATTTTGATAAAGTCCTAGAATACAAATATAGTCTGCTTATACTGGACTAACTTATATAAAAACCCACAGCATAGTCTCCAGACAAAACAAGACAGCCAAAAAGATCTAATTTAAAGAAACAAATGAGAAAATTAAAATCACAAATAATTTATTCTTCCGTTAGAGCTGATACAGTTTTAAATAGCAACAAAGTACACAGTGGTGGAAAATTGGCACAGAACCTGTAAGCATTTCAATCACAATAAGGCTGTCCATGCTTTATCTGTCCAAACTTGATGTCCATTTTCTACTGACCAAGTTGAAAAAAAAACCTATTCTGACCTTGAAACACACACACACACACACACACACACTCTCACTCACTCTCTCTCTCATATACAGAGAGACACACTGAAATTCCTCCTTTTGATTATAGTATGTTGAGAACAGTATATTCTGCTTATTCAAATTTATGGTACCCCTTCTGTTTTGTTCCCAGTCAGAAGTGGGAAAAAGGAATTCAATTATAAAGAATATATCTTATTCCCTGGGCATAGGCAACTGTGATGAAAATAGTAACTTACCTTTGGGCTAGATGTTTTCAGATTATGCTTAAATAACTGTGGTTAGAAAATTTTCAATGCATGCCTTCCTGCCCAATGCAATATCCCTGAATTTAGTTAAAATAATCAGGGACAGGACAACCTCAAAAAACGATTAAATATGCTATGCTAATAAACAAGGTGATCTAGAATGCAACCTCTGTGCTTTTATAACAGACAGAATAAACCTCATCAATAAGCATTTTCCTAAACATCTCTGTGTGTTATATTAACCAATATAAAAAAAAAGGGATAAACATAAAAGCGTCCCTTTATAAATGGCATTATTTCCAGTTAAGAAAGTTGAAACAAAGGTTTGTAAAGTCTCCTGAACTATTTTGTTTATATGACCAATTATCCTTCTAATGTTAAAAAATAAAATCACTGGATCAATATTGACTCTTCTTTGATATCATTTATAAAATGCTTTGATATCACTTACTAAGTTCCCTGATTATTCAAACAAGGTAAAATTAATACTTTCATTTTCAGTTATTGCTATTTTAGGAGAGGATTACAACTCCATTTATATGAAACCATTACCAAAGATTCTTCAGATCCAACATAAAGTAATTCTTATTGCCTCACATTTTAAAACAGTATTATAAATGATCTTTATAAAAAGGTTTTAATCCACAAAACTGGAAGGCTTTTTAAAAATGTCTTTTTACTCAAAACTGTATCACAGTGCCCTTGATTATCTAATAGATAAAAGGGATTTGAATTTCCTCTATAAGAACAGAACAGTGGACATATGGTGTGCTTTGTCTTCTCTCACCTTTATCTTTATGGTACACCATTTTGAGACCAAAACAATCAAGCATCTACCATGCTCCCGTCCACATTAACAGAGGATTTCTGATTTTGTCCAGTGCGCAGTGTACCGCCTTGCATATTCACCACATGAAATAAACATAATATACAAAATATTGCTGCCGTAAAAAGTGTACATTTCCCTCTTCCCCTTACAAAAAAATCTGTGGAAAAGTATTAAATTCCCTTAACCTTCATAAACATACAAAGCTGTTCACACCTTTCAGTCTGTAACAGTCCATTTGAAACACAGTTCTGAAATCATTGCAAATTGGTTATGTCATTGCATTTTCTGTCCAATGTTGCCATCTAGAGTAGAAATGTGAAATCAAGAGTATTTTTGAGCTACTAAAGCCTTTTACAACTAAACCACAAAGGCTGCTTATTGATGAAACAGCCACTTATCCACAAGGTTTTTCCAAAAACTAGATGGAATGGAAGGATCTCTTCACAAGAAGGTGTCCACAGTGCTGAGGTGACAATATGGCTGCTAATAGATATTGGCTATTGGAATGTAAGTACTTTTCACTGCTGGTAATTTCCATACTGTCCCTAAAAGACAAATCAAAAATATAATTAGATAATAGTTGGACCATAATAGTTTGGCACAGAAAATTACACACAAATCATTTTAAATATTGTCATACTACAAAAGCACCTGCACTTATAACAAACAAAAATTTTTATGTATTTAGGTAAAAAGTATCACTGTGTAATTTCTTCTGATATTATACCCAATTGCAAATGGATTTCATAGTCCAAAACATGCTAGGAGGCCGGGCGCGGTGGCTCACGCCTGTAATCCTAGCACTCTGGGAGAACGAGGCGGGTGGATCGCTCAAGGTCAGGAGTTCGAGACCAGCCTGAGCAAGAGTGAGACCCCGTCTCTACTAAAAATAGAAAGAAATTATATGGACAACTAAAATATATATATACAAAAAATTAGCCGGGCATGGTGGTGCATGCCTGTAGTCCCAGCTACTCGGGAGGCTGAGGCAGTAGGATCGCTTAAGCCCAGGAGTTTGAGGTTGCTGTGAGCTAGACTGACGCCACGGCACTCACTCTAGCCCGGGCAACAGAGTGAGACTCTGTCTCAAAAAAAAAAAAAAAAAAAAAAAAAAAAAAAAACATGCTAGGGATTAGCAAGCGAGCCTACAATAATAATACCTGTCACATAGTGAGAATTCAAATGTTTGGTGAATTTTGTTGAACTGAATTGAGCAGGAATGAGTGGTAAGTTCTAGTTCTAAACTCTGATGTGGTGTATACATAAGTGTATAAATAATATGATGAGGCGACAGCTTTGTGAGTATTTAGCTTACTATAATCATTATTATGAATTAACATCAAAGGTATTTGGAATAAGTGGCAAGTGAAAATGTAAAGGCAACTGGGAGGTGAAAGGTAAAGACCCTTCTGTCCATGATAAAAAATCGGAGCCTTTCCCTGAGGTCAAAGTGTCTCCAAAGGTATTCAGACAGATGGAAGGACATAAAATCAAGGAAAATTTGTTTTGTGTTCTTTGTTTTTAATTAGCTAGACTTGTAGACCTATAGGCTGACAGGATGGGAGAGAAAAAGAGAATGCAGATAGAAAAGACAAGATGAAGTAGCAAAACTCTATAAGGGAGGCAAATAATGTCCAGTAGACATCTGTTCAGGTTAGCTTTTGGAGAAGAAAGGAAGGAACTTCCTTTCCTTTAAAACAGAAGAAGAAAAGTAGAAAAAAAGGAGAACATACTAGAAAATAGACATTTTGTTAAAGAATTCTTAAATCAGTTTAAAATAGATTCATAAAAGTATCTATTTTTGAAAAACAGCATTCACTGGAAGCATATAATTAGTTACTTGTTTCCTTTAGCTAAATTTCCCCCTCCCAGTCATATTAATATGACTCAAAAAAATATTCTAGTTGAAATATTTCTGTACCATAAGAAACAGTATCCTAAGAATTTATATTTCCACAGAAGTCAATGCAGTAATAATCTGTTGAATGTCACCACATACATAATGGAATAATGAATTAAACAGAGTTAGGGTGTTTTACATTAATATACTTTACACAGTTATATTTAGCCAAATTTAAAGTCAATGCTCATCTTGAAGTATTTATGGGTAAAATGTATCACATCTAAGATTGCTTTAAAATACCATAAAAAGAAAAAAAAATAGTGCGGCTGGGTAGATAAAACAACATTGGCAAAATGTTGATAAACTGATGAAGCTGGGTGATGGACACACAGGTGTTCATTATGCTACACTCTCTTTTTTGTATTTATTTAAAGATTTCCAGTATAAAAAGTTTAAAATAAGAAAGAAAATGCTTACATACTGGAGCTTATTATCCCATTATTAGATTATCTAAATACCATGGCTGAGTTTAAGTGCTTTCTATTTGAGTCTTTAAAAAGCTCTTTGAGACTCAGTTTATTCACCCATAAGGTGGGGGAGTAATATCTACATCTCTGGATTGCAATCTCCCTTCTGTTAACGGCTACATTAATTCATACATTTGTTTGTTATGACACTTAAATAAGAGAGGACATGAGAGAGGCCTTTTAGAATTACAAACCAGTGAGTCTCAACGCTGGAGGGAAATGCTCCCCCACTGAACGTATAAAATTAGATGCAAACAATGAAAGTGAGTTGCAAATATAAATGATATAAAACTTCTAGAAGAAAGCATAGGTGAAAATCTTTGTGACCTTCAGTTAGCTTATAAAGATTCTTTACATATGCTACCAAAAGCATAATCCATAAAAGAAAAAATTGATAAGCTGAACTTCATCAAAATTTAAACTTTCCTCTCTTTGAAAGACACTATTAAGAGAATCAAATAACAGACTGGAGGAAAATATATGCAAATCATATACCTGATAAAGAACTTGTATCCAGAATATATAAAAATCTCTTAATATTCAATAAGAAAATAAACACAATTTAAAAATGAGCAAAAGACTTAGACACTTCAGAAAAAAAACACAGATGGCAAGTAAGCACAATAAGAGGTCAACATCACTGGTTCTTGGGGATATGCTAATTAAAATCACAAGATATCATAACACACCAATTAGAATAGCTAAAATTGAAAAGATTGATTCATACCACGTGTTGGCAAGGAGTTAGCAAGGATATGGGAGAACTGGAACTCTTATACACTGCTGGTGGGAATGTGAAATGGTACAACTACTTCAGAAAACAGTTTGGCAGTTTCTTAGTTAAATATACACACACGATCCAACCATTCCACTCCTGGGTATTTACCAGAGAAAAATGAAAGCATATGTCCACAGGGACTTGTACATGAATGTTCATAGTACTTTATCTGTAAGAGCCCAAAACGGGAACCCAAATGTCCATCTGTAAATCAATGAATAAACAAACGTGGTATAGCCATATAATGGAACACTACTTAGCAATAAAGAATTGTTTATATACACGTGAATAAATGTCAAAACAATTATAGCAAGCCAAAGAAGCCACATAAGAAACTATATACTATATGATTCCATTTATATAAAATTCTGAAAAATATAAACTAATCTACAGGGACAGTGGTCAGATCAGTGGTCATCTGGGGAGGGGATGCGGCAAAAAGAAGGATTTCAAAGGGGCACAGGGAAAACTTTTGGGCATGACAGATGCTTCGTTATTTTGATTTTGATGATGGCTTCATGGGTGTATGCACATGTCAAAATACACCAAATTGCACACTTTTATTATGTGCAGTTTATTACATACAAATTATACTTCAATAAAGCTACTGAAAAAATATAAAGGTAGGGAAAAAGAATGATGTAATGGAGGGTATTACTACTTTAGAGAGGTGGTCAGTGAAGGACTCCAGGATACAGTTTAGTGACATCTGAGCAGAGATTTGAAAAAAAGTGGGTAGGAAGAATTACAGGCATCCAAGGAAGAGTTTCAGGCATAAAAGGGAGCAGCAAACACAAATGTTCTGAGGTAGAAACCTGCTTGACGTGTATAAGGAACAGCAAATAGGCAGATGTCACTGAAGTAGAGTGAATGTGGACAGTGAGTGGTTGGGATATAAATACACAGAGACAGGGTAGGACAGGCGGTGGGAACATAAATCACATATGGCCTTATAGGCCATCATAAGGTATGGTTTTTACTCTGAGACTGAAGTCACCACATGGTTTTGACCAGAGAGGTGGCATAATCTGACTTATGTTTTTAAAACATTACTCTGGGTCCTTTAACGAGGAGCCTGTCCTATAGAGGAGGTAGGATGAAATCAGGAAAACCAAAAAGGAGGCTACTTCAACAGCCCAGATGAGCAATAGTTGTGATTCTGACTCGGGTGACAGGAGATTATGAAAAAATGGCTAGATACCAGATATATTATTAAATATGAAATGTCCGATTTTGAATCAAAAGTGTAGTTTATTGGATCTCAAACAAGAAGCAGTGCAATTAGTCACAGCACGTGCCTGAACTATCCACACAGTTTTACAATCTTAACTATAGTTTGTTTATGCCAGCAGCGAAGAAGCTTGGAAAGCGAGTGGCGATGAAATAGCAAAAGATATTTTCCACAGCTTGTTGAGAATTGAACATTTTTCCTTACAAGAAGTGGTCCAAAGCCTGGAAGAAGTGGCTGTCGGCTGGTGCAAGGTCTGGTGAATACAGCAGATGACAGAGAGTTTCCAAGTCCAGCCTCTGTAGTTTCAGCAGCATTGTTTGTGCCACATGTGGTTAAGCGTTGTCTTGCAAGAGGATTGGCCTATCTCTATTGACCAACCTCGGCTACTTAATCACAAGCATTTCATCGTTTCGTCCAACTGGTTGCAGTAGACACCCACTGCAATCAACTGACCAGGTTTCGTGAAGCTGTAGTGGGTAATACCAGCACTGGACCATCAAACAGATACCATTAGCTTTTTTTGATGAATATTTGGTTTTAGGCCATGTTCTGGCACTTCATCTTTATCCAACCATTGTGCCAAATGCTTGTGATTGTCAAAAAGAATCCATTTTTCATCACACATAACAATACGGTGTAGAAATGGTTCGACTTTATGTCATGACGGCAAAGAAAGGCAAGCTTTGAGACGATTTCTCTTCTGATGCTCATTTAATCCAGCTTCTGTCTTCTATAGAACCCATCTATCCAGCTTCTTTACCTTGCCAATTTGTTTTAAATGGTCCAGTATTGTTGGAATAGTAACATCAAACCTTGCTGCTAATTCATACATAGGTTGAGATGGATTCGCTTCCACTATAGCTTTCAGCTCATCATTATCCACCATGGTCTCAGGTAACCCACATGCCTCCTTTCAAGATTAAAACCACCGGCACGGACCTTCTCAGACCATCAACGTACTATGTGTTCATTAGCTACATCCTTCCCAGACACTTTGTTGATATTTCAAGCTGTCTACACTGTATTGGTTCCATGGCGAAACTCACATTCAAAACTAACACAAATTTTTAACTTATCCAGGGTTTCACAAAAATTCCTCTAATAGAAAAAAATTTGAAAGATAATCACAGGCCAAAATGTGCATCTGAAAGACTGAGGAACCTTCACACTAAAAATAAAACGAGAAGTGTCAAAGTGAAATGTCAGAGATATCAACTGCCAAACTTAGTCTTAAGGAAATCGGACATTTCACACTTAACAACTTTAATATTTTAAAGGAAGAGATGATGAGATGTGCTGATTGCGTGTTTGATTTGCAAAGAGGGGAGTCAAGGATAACTCCAAGTTTTTAGCCTGAGGAACTGGAAGGATTGAGCTGTTGTTTACTGAGATAGGGAAGACTGATGGAGAAGCACCCTAACAAGGCTTTATCAATTTTTCCCCTTTTAATTTATCCTGCACACTGCCTAAAAGATTAATCTGCCTTAACTACCACTATAATTATATTTCTGTTGGGTTTAAGGATCTACATTGGTTTTCCATTGCCCTAACCATCTTCAAGAGGTGACTAAACTACTTTTCCTAAAAAAAAGAGACCAACAGGTGTTCAGGTAGAGAGATAAAGATAAGATGAAACATTAGATCAATGTGGAAAGACTACTGACACCAGAGTAGCTAAAATGGTCCCCTCCTCATATTCTTTTCTAGTGGGGAAGGAGATGTGGCTGGCAAGTACCAAAACACCATGGTCTTTATCCACAGTATAGTACCAAAATTCCTGAGAAACATTAGAGACTGCAGTAATTATGATAAAAAGAGAAGTAAATCGTTTATCTAACATAGCTCCCAAGTGCCAGCCACTGCTAAATTCTTTATATACATTGCATAAAACCCTTCATGGCTCTGCACTTATATCAGGACAAAGGCCAAGTCCCCTTATATGGAGTGGAAGAGGCTTCCTAATCTAACTGCAATGTATCTCTTCAGTCTTGCTTCTTCCCCATGCTTCTGCTTTACTGAACCATACATCTTAATACTAGTCCCCTGTGAATACTCTTCTTCATGGCTAATAGCAACTCATCCCTTCACACTTATAAAATACTTTCCTAGGAAGATTTTCTCAATATCTGGGTTGGAAGTCCTTTCCACATAAATCTTTGCTTTCTTCATCCAAGTACTTATTACACTGTATTTATTATATCTTATATTTACTTGTCTGTACCCCATCTAGACTTAAGTTCACAAAGGCAGAGTCTATGTCTCTTATTTCCCAATATATCCCCAATCTTAGCATGGTACTTAGTATATAATTGTTGTTTAATAAACATTTGTTTAATGAATGATTTGATAGTTTAGGAGATTTAGAAATGACTTAGAAAGAAAAACGGTCAGTTTAATCCACAACATGCGAAAGCCGAGGGAATGGCAAGACATACAAAGAAAAATGTTCTGTATACAATTGTTAAAAAAAGAGCTGAAGTTGGGTTGAGAAATAAGGGCTAAGAATACTGAAAATATATGGAAGAATGATTCGTAGACTAAGAAAAACACAGAGTCAGGACTGATACTTGGGTAAAAGAAGAGAAACCAGTAAAAATAAAGAATGAAATCACTGTAAATACAAGGGAACGAAATAATTCTGTAATACAGAAGCTCAAGACCATTTAAAAATGAAAAAGGAGTATGTGCCAAATGCTAAAGTAAGGTTAAAGAATATAGTTGGATGTTCTATAAGCCACAAGGACTGTGTTTGTTTTCTCTCTCTAGGATCTACTGTAGTATCAAATACATGTAGAGAATTATTAATAGTAAGTATTTGTTGAATGAGTGAACATATGACTAGAATCTTACTTTTTAAAAAGTTCATTTGTGGATTAGAATGAGCCTAAATTTTATCTGCTCAGGAATCTTGCCTTTAAATACTCACTAGTGAAGACTTAGTTTACTTCTAAAACTTAATAGCACCTCTGACTGATCCTTTGATTTGGTTCTAGCATGTTTTTAAAAGATATTACTCATCTGTCCTTACCCTTTTAGTTTAAGTCTATTGTATCTCCTTTGCCTTAAATAAGAAGTGTCAATACAAGGGAGTTGTAGGCTTGAGAGACGGTTGATAAAAGAACTACTCGTGCCTCAAATTCTATTTATCACTGCATCTGAGTTCTTCCTCAAACCACATCATCCACATTGACCCTGGAACACTAACTGAATATTAAAGACAGTTGCATGTTAACACTAACCTATTTTAGACAGCTTAAGTGGTGAACAGACTAGAATACCCTCAATGAAAAGCCTAGACAAACCTGAAACCAATCCTAAGGAACTGCTGTCATCATAAATGATTTCCACAATAATTCAGAGTATATATGAGGACACTCAAAATAATGACTGTGGCACAGATTATAAGTCTGAGGAGTTTAATGACAAAAGGAAGAAACTTCAATGAAACTAGGTTCAAGGGAATACAATCATCTTAGGATAAGATATACTTCTACATATTTGAAGGTAGAAGGAAAAAGAGGAGAGAAATAACACTTGAGATGATGGATTTGTGTGTGGAAGGAGGCAACAGAATGGGAAGTTTGAATTTAAAGAGATGGGATATTATGGGTGTGAAGGCAAGTGTGGTGGACATGTTGAAGTTAAGTGGAGAGCAAAATGAAGCACTGACACAAATGGACTCCATTTCTCAGTAGGTCAAGGCAAAGTTTTCAGCAATAAACATGAGGGAGGATCACAGAAATAGTTAAGGAAAGTGTGTCTGAGGTTAAAGATCAAAGAGAAAGAGAGAGAATATGCTGGTGTCTTAAGACATGTTTTACATGATAGAGTTAACTACGTACCATCGACTGTGCTAGCATTCTATGAAGGAGACTTAAAAGTAATATACTTTCTGTTAACAAATGTGCCACAAACAAGAAGAGGGAAAAATGAGGCTTCAAGCGGGGAAAAGAAAAAAGTTAACCTAATCAAGAGTGAACAGACAATGTGGCAATTCCGCAGCTGGTCAAATAACTTACCTGGTCATATCCATAAGGCCTCTGCTGGGGTGGCTGTGGTGGTCCAGGCTGTGTTGGTCTATATCCCCCATACTGCTGACCTTGTCCCTGTGGGTAGTTAGGATACTGAGGACCTGGACCACCCTGTGAAGGACCTGCAAAATAATTAACACAAATAGAAGCCCACATAAAAATATAATAAATCCCTAGAACTAAGGAAAGGATTTAAAACTAGATGGAAATTACTACATTTTTATATCTAAACTAAAAGGGATAGTTTGGTACCATGATTTTCTCAAATGCTTTCTGAAATAAATTTCAATGGTTATAATAAGAGTGAAAATAGTGTAATGCTACTTCAGCGTAACTATTATAATATGCGCTAGCCAGTACAAAATTTGTAGGTCAAAATGGTTACAAAAAGACGCAGCGAGTTGTAAAGCAGGTTAATTCCATTTTGATAAGAAAATCAATCAGTATATCTATTGGAGAGTTAACCAGTACAAACAAGAAGCAAAAGAAAAGGCAAGAGACTGACTTAAAGAAAAATACTAAAATAATTTCTGAATAAAGTGTGGGAATCAATGATATTTACAACTGTATGAGTCTAAATTCACATGGTCAATCACCAAAAGAGTCATAGGCTACACTCTATACTGATAAATTTATTACCACAATATTTTAAAATAGAAAGTAAAGAAAAGCCACAGGTTGCATGTGAAAAAACTTGATTCAAAAGTTACATTCTGAGAACCAATCACCTTTAACACTTTACCCATAAAAATGATTTCAAATTCCAGAGTTGGCAAGGGACTAATTTGGTTCGCTAAACAAATATGTCTGTTTTATAAACTCTACTGCCTATTGTAAAGAATGCTTTAAAAAGCATAAGCTGAAAAGCTTTGACACTTAAATGTTTTTTACCACAGCCATTCAAAACCTGCCATAAAAACACTCACTGCAGAGGGAAGTGTCAAGGAGAACAAAAAGTTTCAAGCTTAAATAAATTCTATCAGTCTATTATTTATTTATTATATGTTCAATTACTAAAACTTTAAATTTTCTATTAGAAGAAAGTTTCACAACTGAAGCCCATGGATAAACAAAATGGGAATTTCTCCTTTAGGATTCCTGATGTTTAACAGAACGGTATTTAACTACTTAAACCAAAAATTAATCAAACTTTCTTTCACCCTCTCTTCCATCTGAAAATATTTCTATCGTCAATGAAATTACCTGATTTAGTCATATATTTGTCTTCATGCAAATGCAATAAAACCAGAATATTCTATTTCTTCAAAGTACAAATACTAAATAGTTATGAAAGAGAAATGCCATTTGGAAAATGGAGGAAAGAACCTTTGTGAAAAGAAAATCCATGGAATATTTCTAAAGTCATATCTAGAATTAGGAAACTTATTTTTTTTTGGAAAAATACCTGATTTCCAATATCTCAGTTTCATATGTTGAAGGAACAAGAGAATTTCAGCCTGACCTGGGTTCTTAGATTTGCTATCACAGGTAGACAGAGGTGCCCACGGTAATAAAAGGGCTCTTATCAATAACTAATAAGACATTATGATGTGAAAAAGAGACCATGTTATCAAGAGATGGAGTCAGTATTAATAAGTAGCTACTTCTCTATTGTTAAAACTATATTTTCCTATATCTAAAATGGTTATAGTAGCCTGAAGACTGAAATATCAGGCCCTCATCATTCCCCACTCCCTATCTCATACCTAAAGTGAGATATTCAGGTAGCAGATATAGTGAGTATACAATAGGAAAATACAGTTATACTTCCCTTAAACTCTATATGATACACACCTGCAATAAATTTACCCCATGGATATTTATATTGCCATTTAAATAGAGAATGACAAAAACATTTTCTTTATGCATTCTAAACAGATCTCTTCACTGGTTCTCAAAAAGTCAATGTTATTTTTTGTAGTAACTGTCAGTTTTTAGAAATAAATTTTCTAAGCGCATCATATACATATGGCTAATAATTACCCAATCATCAGTTTTCTAAGCACATACAAAGCTACTGGCTGGTCATGAATGCCAAACAGGTCTGAGAATTCATTTTTCTTGCCTTTCAAATGACTTTACACCTTACTTTTGATCAATGAACCATCTCTAGTTTACGGTTCTTTTTAAATGGATTACTAGTTTATCTAAAAGCAACATTTTAAATATACACTCTAATAGTAGACTGGGCTAAAACTGTGAATTTTCAAAAGTAATAATTCTTGGAAAAATAAATACTAAATATCCACTTCCATATTTGAAAACAGTAATCATATTTTTGGTGACAAAAATAAACTACAATAAACTATTACCATAGCCCTGTTGCTGTCCCGGGTAACCTTGCTGCCCTGGGTACTGCTGTTGCTGGGGTGGATATCCCTGTTGTGGAGGTGGTCCTTGGTAAGCATCTTGCTGTTGGCCATATTGTGAATTTCCTACAGGATAATTGAAGAAGAGGAAAAAAGAAACTGAGAAGTTTGCTTAATTAACTTTTTTCCCTCTAAGATGCATAGCCAACAACACAAGAACAAAATGAAATGCCATATTGATTTTTAAAAGTTAACAAAACAAAGAAAAAACTCAAACCAAACAGAAGGATTTCGGCCAAACAAACTGCAGTTAAAGCCAATTTTGCAAGGTTGAACTGCAGCATTTTCAGCGTCTCTGCCATACGAGCATTACATTTACTGGAACATCACAGTCATAAGATCATGACTATGCTAAATAAAATAAAAAAGACAAAATTAAAGACAGCTACAAGAGCACACACTAGCTACACAAAATCAGCAAGCTGTTTCCTAAAGGCACTATACTTATATGTAAAATTATATATATGTAAACACACGAGAAAAAAAAATTGGATCAATGAATTTATGTTCAAATAGAAAATTTCCACTGAGGAAAAAATCATCTTTAAATGTTTTAGTCTTTTTATTGTTGTTAGAAATGGCAAGTCATGGTTACACATTTTAAATATTTGTAAGGAAATTATTTTGGTTGTTCTGGGCTCCCTATAACTTTCAAGACAGCCAGCAACTAGTATTCTACAAGAGCTTTGCATGGGTAGAAGTTGTCTTATGCAAGAATTTTCATTCCCGTGGAAGGGGATATATATGTGTATGTGTGTGAAGGTATATAGATACCTCCTTCGTAGTAATGTTGTGAGGAATCCTCATAAGGCCTATCGTAGCCTTGTTCAGGATACGACGGTTGCTGATAACCGTAATCATTATGACCTACATCAATTCGACAAGAGACAGGAAGAAACGTTAATGGCCACTGAGTGAAAACCCTAAAAATATTTAAACTTTCAGATAAAATTGAAAAAAAGAAAAAGAAATGGAAATACATAAAAAATAATTTCAATTGCATTAGCCAAAGATTTACCAATGTGATTGTTTTCATACTGAGATAACGTGCAAATTTTTTTAAAAGCAAAAAGCAGTAGTTTTAAAACATTACACTTATTGTCTTAAATCTGATAATCCTTCATTGAGGGGGGGAAAACTTTATTTTCCATTTTAAAAAAAAGGAGAGAATAAAAGCATTTAGGTCTTTCACATGTAAATAACTTGAATTAAATTAGAATGAACAAAGAAAGCAATTATCATATTTTGTCAAACACCTGTTCTGCTGGTCTCCAATTCCACAGCATATGCTAAAAACAATGCAAAATATAAAAGAGCTCCATAAGTTTTTTTTCCCTGAAAGAAACTGAAACAAGTCTTTCACATTCTAGCGTTTACTTGCATAAAGTATATATATATACCTCAAAGTACTTTCAGATGTAAAAAAATATCTTATTGCTACCATTTGAGAAATACCTCAAGTATCATAAACATATACTTTCATAAAATTACCAATGTACTCAATGTTAGAGTATACCTTTAGTTTTAAGGCATAATAAATTTTACCTGCAAGATAACTGGACTTTAATGAATATAATATTCCCACCCTTTTAACTAAGTTTCACCAAGAAAATGTCAGAAATAACCTTTCGGTTAGCTAAAATCTGAACTAAATTTTACAAGAATGCCTAATTAAGGAAGTAGGAATATAGTTACAAATAAATATTACACTCAGTGCTCTAGTATTCAAATGTTCCAAACCACCCCATAAATATCTACATCAAGGATTAGCAAACTATGGCCTGTAGTCTTCTTCATAAGACCACTGGCCTGTTTTTGTAAATAAAGTTTTATTGGAATATGGTCATGCCCACTCATGAAGTACTGTCTAGGCCGGGTGCGGTGGCTCACGCCTGTAATCCTAGCACTCTGGGAGGCCGAGGCGGGCGGATTGCTGGAGCTCAGGAGTTCGAGACCAGCCTGAGCAAGAGCGAGACCCCGTCTCTACTAAAAATAGAAAGAAATTATCTGGCCAACTAAAAATATATATAGAAAAAAATTAGCCGGGCATGGTGGCACATGCTTGTAGTCCCAGCTACTCGGGAGGCTGAGGCAGGAGGATTGCTTAAGCCCAGGAGTTTGAGGTTGTTGTGAGCTAGGCTGATGCCACGGCACTCACTCTAGCCCGGGCAAGAGAGTGAGACTCTGTCTCCAAAAAAAAAAAAAAAAAAAAAAAGTACTGTCTATAGCTGCTTTCACGTTACAATAAGAGTTCAGCAGTTGCGACCAGGATCATCTGGCCCACAAAGACTTAAATATTTACTATACAGTCCTCTATAGAAGTTTGCAAACTCCTAATCAACATATTTACTGGCATAAATATCTGGACATGAGAGAAAATATCCAAAGCTATTTAAGAAAATTAATTGTTGATATAAATAGAATACTCTACGTAAATGTCAGACATAAATTAATACACATCTAGGCAAAACTGATATCATTTAAGTAAAAATCCACTAATGTAGTAAAATGATGTTTTGATGTTTCCCAAAAAACCTATCTTTTCTGACTAGAAGGGTCATACTTATAACAATACAAATTTCACATTTCAGGAGATAGTCAAGGACCTAAATAACAATGTCAAGTTCAACTCAATTATTTAAAAATTAAATAAACAAAATAATCATTTATTTTCAGCAGACTTCTTAATATATATAATTTAATGAAGTAGATTTCACCTCTTTAAGATATCTATAGTATACTATAAATTACTAAAGTTTTTAACTTAAAAAAATCATAATACCATGTCTACATGTAAAAGGAAAAAGAAATAAATACAATATTCTGAATTCAGGGAAAGAAAATCTGAGATTAAAAAAATACATAGTATTCTAAACAGAATTATCCATACATGTCATCATTATCACTAATAAACATTTAGTGTATGTAAAATTTGACAGTTATTTGCTCTGCCCCCGTAGTCACAGCCTCTCCAGTAAAAACAAATGTCCTTGAATATGGATATACCTTCATGTTTTACATAATGATAAAAAATAATAGGCAAAATGATTTTTCAAATATACCAAATTAAATCTTGTTGCTGGCTTAACTGGCTTTTCATCAATGGCTATTACTTTAGTTTTAAGTTTCTTAGTTTCTCTGTTCGTTAATTTACATTTACACCAAAAGAGCTTACATAAATAAACCTTTGGCATATCCTTTCATAACAATACAAATCATTTTGTAATGTATGTTTGATTACTTTTTCCTAGACATTGTATAAAATTTTCAAACATACAGAAAAACTGAAAGAACTATACAGTGGAAACCTACTTATATGCTTGGATTATTACTATTTAGATTTTCTTAAAATGCAGTACATCTTTACTGAATACTTTTTCATAAGCTACTTTCCCACTTTAAAAAAACTCACTAACTAACTAACTAAAAATCTGGTTTCCAATCTCCTTTCCCATTCCGCTAAATCTCTGGATAGCTGTATTACGGATACAATTCATCCGCCAAAACTTTTCTCAAATGCAAACGCGAATGTAAACTATAGTTTCCTGAGAAGTATGCAACATTAATTAAAATGACAAGACTTAGAAAAATACTCAAGCTCTATATTCTCTACATATTTATACAGTGCACAGAAGTAAACTAATGAGTCAACTCTATGATATGTGAGTTATAACTCAATAAAGCTGCTGTTAAAAAAAAAAGTAAATGATAACATTTGCTTTGGTTCAAATGAAAAGGATCCTCTTTTGTATAAGGGTTCCAAAGATAGAACGTGATTCCTGATGGTACTATCAGAATAGTTACACAAAATATACTCTGAATTAGATTATAAACTAGTGCTATCATTGGTCGAGTACTGAAGTGTTTCTAAATTTAGAAGAAAGGTTGTTAGTTTATTCATCCTCAATTAAAATGTTTTATATAGTTCTCTATATTAATATTGGGCAGGGGTATAAAATGGGAAAGTTAACATTAGGCGAGATTACCATCAGGGTAATATTGCTGGTTCATGCCTTCTGGAGGACCTTGTCCACCATGACTGTATTGGTCCCCATAATAGTCTTCCTGGCCTGAGTACTGCTGTGGTGGGCCTGAAAAACCACAACCAGTCAAGATGTAAATAATTTGTTCTCTATGTCATCAAAGGCTTTCTTTCTAATTTGATGTTATGAGAGATTATTTCTCAGCTGTAGATTCCCTTCCCATGCTTTGGCATTTCAGATACTTTTAATTATTGATATATACACACATATACATACACACACAGCATCTCCACATAGGACATTTACTAAAATTAAGACCATCCATGCAACATCAAACAATATCAACTCATCTGAAACTCATCTGAAACATCAACATCTTAAAAAAGAGGTTCAAACTGGTAGAAAATTAATTTGCTTCTGATTTTGATATTAGAGTTCTCTGAAATAAAACTGAGTTTTTGAATATATATTTAGTAATTTATCAAAAACAAAATGGTATTTTCTGCTATGAATTAGTGAGCTTTTGATACAAAATTTTCACATATCCTTTTCCCAGAAAATAACAGGTAAGAGAAAATTGTACACCACGAAGTTCCTATCTACCTTGTGACCCTTTGTACCTACTATATCCCCTTTTGTAGGGGGAAAAAAAAAAAAAAATGAAGAAATAAAAAATCCTAACTTTGCCTAGATGAAAAGATCATTAAAATTTAAAGCCTTTCCATTACTGTTATTTACATTAAGTAGAAAATTTCCCAAACGGAATCTTACCCTGCTGAGGTGGTCTATAGGGAGGAATCTGTCTCTGACCCATCATATGATTGCCCTGGTTAACTTGTCCCATCATTCCCATAGGTGGCTGCTGTCCTTGGTAATGCTGCCCGCCTCCCTGTGGCATATTGTATTGCTGAGAAGGAGGCTGCTGATGCATCATTGGACCTGAAAGCAAGACACAACATCACAGACATACAATTTTTTGTATATAACTTTAACATCTTAAGAAAAATATGAGCATCTTTTATCATATACTCCCCAAAATACATAAATGCAATAAAATCTGATTTCAAATAATATTAATAAAAACAAGTCTTTGAATTAAAGCTCATATGCCTAAAATAATCTGCAAACAAAAGAAAACAACCAATCCATGATCCATGGTAGTTAGCTTGAAATCCACTGGAATAGTATTCTTAGTTATTTTTAAAAAACAAAATAAATGCAATATATGTGAACATCCTGAATGTATATATTTTCCATTATGCACTATATAATATTTACCTACACAATCTTTCTGGAAAAGATATAAGTCCTTATGCTACACTAGAATACATAACAAAAGCAAATTTCACAACAATCACACAGCCTATCAATAGCCAAACCAAGGGAAAGAAACCAAATTTCTAGATTCTCACTTTGTTCTCTTTTTCTATACTCATTAATTATATAATGATAGATAGGTAAACTATACAAACATTTAATATGCTTACATTGGTAGAATTTCATAAACTTTAATTTGGGGATAAAATTTTAAAGTTCTTCTTTTCCTTTCCCAATTACAAGAATTATAAACTACAAAGGTCTTTTTGAAATCAAAGGGCTATAGTGCTTCTTATGAAGTTAAAAGACATACACAACAAACACACCCTAAAAACACCTAGGCAGAGAACTGCAATAAGCTGTAGTCTCAGAAATCTGAACTATGCAGTTTCCAAAGTGAGTAATACCAGCATAGCCAAACTACCACTGCTATAGTATCACACTGACAATAGTAAAAATATATCACATGAAATAATCAACAACAACCATAAAGTCCCATGCTGCCATCTAACAATGTAAGCACCTCCTTAGAGGTTCAGTGGGCCAGTTTTGGTATGGGGAGCTCATCATTCTGCCATTATAACCATTACTGTCTCAGAAGTACGTATAAGGCATCTCACAATTTACTGCTTATATAGCTCCATACTCTCCCTTGACTGACTTGGGGATAATTTAAGAAGAAAGTGCAAAAGGCAAAGACTATAGAGTCTAGAAAATTTTTACAGAAAAATTGCAGATGAGCCAAAAGCTCGCTATAAAATAATTTAAATAAACAAAAATACAAGCCCACCTCTTTACATATATTATTGACATACAACTGCAGCAACAATGTAAGCAGGAAGACTTCATCTTGTTTCCAATCTGAAGAACTGTTTTATCTGAAGAACACCTTTATCAGAGCTAACCTTTTCTTCTATTCGCCGCCTTCTGTGCATCTACTTCGCTTCAAATTCTTTTTTTCTTCTAATTTTAAATTATGAACATAAGCCTCTCAAAAGTTACTCTGGGGCCTTTCTTTCAACAAGGAAATAAATTCTTCATGTAGAGTCAAGGTGGTTCAGTCAAGTGTGGAGGGGAAGAGAACTTAACATTGAATGCACATCTACACTGCCAGCTGCGTGCATTCACAGTCACTTTCTATCAACCACTAACAACTACCAGGGGTGAGGATCCTAATTTTCAAGTTTTAGCAAAGGAATCCAAAGACCAAGATTATACAACTAACAGATATGAACTGGGAACTAGACGAACCTCAAATTTGATTTCAAAGCATATTTGTTCTGCTATTTTCCATGGTCTCTACTCAAAAATAAACTCAAATTTCATAGTTCAGAAGCAAATTTTGCAATAAAGAAGTTCTAAAACACTAGTTTAATTAAGGTTACAATTTAAAAATATATTTTATGTATTTCAAAGTATTGAACATTAAGATTTATAATTTAATAGTTAACGTGACTGAGCATTTATATAATTCATTTTCAGCAAATGAAGGTTTTACCTTGTCTTCTCCAACACTGTCTAAAGATCTCATCGTAACAGAAGGTAACTACACAACTAAAGCATATAATACGCATTGGAACCAAAATTCAAAAGAAAGCAAAACCATAATAGCCAAGAGAAAAAAAATACATAACAAAAAATTCTAAGCTTTACTCTGAAGGAGAAAAGTAATTGTAGCTTAAGCCCTAGATAGAAAAGACCATGCCACTTATGCTTTTTCTTTTGGGACTGTCAGCAGTTCCAATCCCAAAGAGCTCAATTACCACCCTTCTTTTATTCTCTGTCACTTCCCTCCCTCTGAGGATCCCGACATCATTCAGGATCAAGCCTAAAACCAGAGAAAGAATGGAGTCAGCGAGCACTACTAATACAAGGTACTTTTCATCATTTTCCTTGAAGTCTTATCCATTAAAGAAAAAAAATTATGACTTTATGACTTCAATTCTGCTTGTTTAGGAAGCATATTATTTTCCTTATGATAATGAAATATGCTACACTGGCAATGTATATCTCTTGAGACACTAATGGAAATAAGAGTGCTAAATCTCAAAAGGTTACCCCAAAATACATTCTAAAAATTTGTACTACACAGTGAAATAACATTAAAAAATGAATCTATTATAACCATTTTCTACAAACAATGGCATCACACATTACATGCTTAAAGGTTTTTTTCATCTTTTACATAAACCATTTTGATGTTAAGATGTACTACAAAGTGTAATACACATGTGAAAACCCTATTAATGTCTTAATTACCTAGAATATATTTTTGCAAGTATTTTGCAAGGACATATTACAAATACTCATCATAACCACATTATTTCTTCCCATTTTGAGTTTTATACCCTAATAGATACTCCATGAAACAATGTCCTTTATTTTAAACACATGCAAAATATATCCAAATTACCGTATTTTACATTATTGGATTTGCATCAAGGACATGGTTAATACTTAGTTTTTGTCAGTGGTCAAAAGGAAGGATTTTTTTTTTTAAGTCAAAATCAAATTTATTCAGTATCTATTATGTGCTAGACACTAGGCCAGAAGCCATGGTAATACAAAGATGGGCACTGTCAGCATACATAGTGACTTACAATTAGACCAAAAATAACTCAACTATAAAGAAAACATTGTTTTAATTAATCTGTGAAGAATTTTGAATGATGTAACTTTAAAAACATTCTACATATATACAACATACATCCACATACACACATATAGTCACATCTTCAGATGTAAACCAGTACACTGAAACTTCATAAACATGATCATTAATCATTAAATATTAATAATATGGTTAAAATGATAGCTAACATTTAATGAGCATTTATTATGAGCCAGGCAGTAACCTAAGAGCTTTATATGTATTACTTATTCTCCCCTCTCCTATGAAACAGGTAGTATTATCAACTTCATTTTATAAACAAGAAAATTTAAGCCATACAAATATTAAGGCTCTTACCCAAGGTTGCATAGCTACTAAATGCAGATAATTCTAAAGCCCCTGCTCTTAACCACTATGTATACCTCCTTTCCAAAGTCAAATCATACTTTTCCCATGTCATCATCTCCCACAAAAGTTATGTATATCTCTATCACTGTAAGATAAAAATCATTAAATACAAGAAATTTGTCCACTCTACCTATATGCTGTAATAAGAACTAGACCATGAAATTGCATAGATAATACCCTCCCCATGCCTATTTTCATGTCCATATTTCATCCTTTACTGCTCACACTTTACTACTTGTTCCTTAACCACTCAATCTCAAGCTGAAAGATTTATACTCTTATTTGAAGGTATTTCTAATAATTTATTTGCAAGAGAAAAATCCCGTATTACAACAAACTCAATTAGCTGACCTACTATGTTTAAATTACCATTTAAAAGGAATAGGATTCTTTACTTACCTAAATTGTACACCTGTCCACATTAAGAATTTAAGTAACTCATAATAACATGTGTATATATAACACCAAGGATAAACGAACAAGAGCCAAGTAATTAAGAAAATGTAAGGTGATTATCCCAGAAGCTTAGTAAAGTCATTGCAACTAAGCGCAAACTTAGCTAAGTTTCCTAGCAACCAATGAAAAATAAGAACCCTGTTTCTAGCTATTAAAAACAATAACAGCTCATTAACATATAAAATTTTTCATTTTTAGAGAAACTCTCATAAATTAAAACAATAGTATCAATAAGTTTTGTTAATGTAATTTGTTTCTTTAGTGACACAAACCATCTGTATATGCAGTTATTCACATTAACCACTTCTTTAAGTTGTGATTCTCAACCATGGGCAATTGTGTACTCCAGGGGACATTTACCAAAGTCTGGAGACATTGTTGGTTCCAACTAGTGGGGCGGGAGTTGCGACTGCCACCTAGTGGGTAGAGGACGGAAATACTGCTAAACATTCCACAGGACAGGCCCCCACAATTATCCACCTCAAAATGTCAGCAGTCTGAGTTAAGAAATAATGGATTTCTCCACGACATAATTTTAAATTACAGGCATATTTACAAACTAGTCTGGGAATCAGATTATGTATTTAGCTTTCTGGTGACTGAGAAGTAGAAAAGGGATGTGCTGTGGCTTAATAAATCCAGCAAAATAAAAAGCTAGGATATTAGACAACCCCCTTAAAATGATCCCTCTTAAATAGTTTCAACTATACCATATCATAATAATAAACCATAAAGACACTTATAAACATATGTTGTAGGATGAACTCCAAAAGCACTAGATTTATGTGGCACAAGTGACAACTGCTGTGAGTAAAGACTCTAACTTGCCCAGGTAGAAAGCCAAGGAGATGGGCTACATTAGAACATCTAGCTTTGTGTTACTTACTATGAAAGCTAAAAGTTATGAACTGTCTGGCACAGAAGATTGCCCTGCCCAGAAAAATCTGAGGGAAATATGCATGACTTGGGATATTTGTTAAAATGTAATCTGTTAAAACTTACCATATGATCCAACAATTGTATCCCTTAAGTATTTAATCCAAAGAAATGAAACTTATGTCCAAATAAAAATCATGTACATATGTACAATTGTTTATAGCACCTTTACTTGTAAAACCAAAAACTGGAAAAAGCCAAAACGTCCCTTAAAAAGTGAATGGCTAAACAAACTGGTATATGTATACCATGGAATACTACTCAGCAAATAAACAGGAATAAACTATTGAGATATAACACAACTTGGCTAGAACTCAAGAGTATTAGTTATGTTAAATGAAAAAAGTCAATCTCAAAAGGTCACATACTGTATGATTCCATTTACACAATATTCTCAAAATGACAAAATGATAGAAATGGAGAAAATATAATAGTGGTTACCAGGGATTAGAAATCATTGGGGGAAGTGCACACTACTGTATAATACCTTGGTAACTTCCTGTAACCTATCATTATTTCAAAATAGAAAAGTTTTAAAATAATGAAGCTAAATTTTATCATCTACTACACTGAAAATCACCTGGATTTTGTTTCCCAAACCCAAAAGGTCTTGGTATACCTGACAGTCATCTATATTGTCGACAGTAACCAACAATGCCTTCTTTGTTTCATTCCTGGAATGACAGTTGATGGATGACAATATCACTTAGAAGGATGCTGGTTTTCTAATTTGTTTTGGCAGGAGGATATATATCTAGCTAATCAGTCAGTAGACATATAGGATAAAGTAGTGAACAAAACAAGACACAGTTCCTGACTTCATGGAACTAGAAGAGTCTAGAGAAAAATAATTAAACACATATTTACAAATAATTTGTAATTGTAAGTACTCAAACTGCTGCTACGAGGATCCTAAGTAAAAGCTACTATACTTAAGTGGATTTGTCTATAGAGTAATTAACTTACATAGCAAGATTAGGAGTGACTTTTATTTTATGCTCCATTTTTTTTTATATTTTCCAGGTTTTCATATTAAATATTAGTTATTTTTATAACCAGAAAAATGTTATTGGAGAAAATTTACATCCTTGAAAAACTCATCCATTATTAGCAATACTGATCAGTTATAACAAAATATCTAGTCTGAACTACAATGTAGTGGCTGAAATATACCTAAAACTATAATCCAAACTTGTACTATTAACAATATTTCATAGACTAACCAATTTTAACAGTAAAGAAAGATGAGAGTACACATAATTCTCATTTATTCAAACCCACTATAGGGATCAAACATGACACTTCTATAAAATAAAATATTTGAAGTTCTTCATTTATAAATTTTCTAGGCCGGGCGTGGTGGCTCACGCCTGTAATCCTAGCACTCTGGGAGGCCGAGGCGGGTGGATCGCTCAAGGTCAGGAGTTCGAGACTAGCCTGAGCAAGAGTGAGACCCCGTCTCTACTAAAAATAGAAAGAAATTATATGGACAACTAAAATATATATATACAAAAAATTAGCCGGGCATGGTGGCGCATGCCTGTAGTCCCAGCTACTCGGGAGGCTGAGACAGGAGGATCGCTTTAGCCCAGGAGTCTGAGGTTGCTGTGAGCTAGGCTGACGCCACGGCACTCACTCTAGCCCGGGCAACAGAGTGAGACTCTGTCTCAAAAAAAAAAAAAAAAAAAGAGCCATTTATAAATTTTCTGTTGTACTTGAAATTTTTGACCCTGTCCTATGCACTTCTTCCCTTGATTGATGTTAAACTGTATCCTTTCTCTGTAATAAATCTTAACTGTGAGCATAATAGCATTCAGCAAGTTCTATGAGTCCTTCCAGTAAATTATCAAACTTCAGGGTGGTTTTGGGAACTCCCAAATTTGCAACTGCTGTCAGTGAGGCCAGTCTTAGAGACTGTCCCCTATAACTTCACAGTTGGTTGAACTCTTATAGTTGGTATCAGAGGGTTGGTACCAGTGTTAGGGATTGTGACCTTGAACTCCTCAAATACACTGCTCCTGCAATTGTCCCTTTCTTACCCCCCTCTCTTGCTTCATCAATTTCTCCTCTCTAATTATTCATTCCAATCAATATATAAATATGATTTACTATCTTTTTTTTTGAGACAGAGTCTCACTCTGTTGCCCAGGCTAGAGTGCCGTAGCATCAGCCTAGCTCACAGCAACCTCAAACTCTTGGGCTCAAGCGATCCTCCTGCCTCAGCCTCCCGAGAAGCTGAGACTACAGGCATGCGCCACATGCCCGGCTAATTTTTTCTATATATATTTTTAGTTGTCCAGATAATTTCTTTCTATTTTTTTTGGTAGAGATGGGGTCTCGCTTTTGCTCAGGCTGGTCTCGAACTCCTGGGCTCAAACAATCCACCTGCCTCAGCCTCCCAGAGTGCTAGGATTACAGGCGTAAGCCACCGTGTACGGCCATGATTTACTATCTTTCCATCTCTAAAAAAAAAAAAATCTTTCTTGACCTTACATCTTCCTCCACCTATGAACCCATTTTTGTTTTCCTATATCAAAAAATAATGAGAAAGAACTGTCTTAACTCACTGTTACCACTTCTTTTCTTCCCTTTTTCTCATGAACGTATTCCAGTCAGGCTTTTGCCCCCATCCTTCCACCAAAAATACCCATCATCTTGATCAATCATTCCAAAGGCTGGTTTTCAATTCTCATCTTACTTGACCAATCAGCAAAATTTGATACAGTTAATAATTCTCTCAGTTTTAGAACACTTTGTTCACTTAGCTTCTAAGATTTTACACTCTCTTGGCTTCCCTCCTAATTCAACAGGCTACTCCTGCTCAGTCTCACAAGTCTTCCTGGAAGGAGTCCTTCATGTTCCCAATGTCAAAATGTTGGAAGGCTCCTGGACTGAATCTTCAGACCTCTTTTCTTACTACCTTTATTCATTTCTTAAGTGACTTCTTTCAATATCATGACTTTTAATACCCTGACCTCTCCCCTTAACTCCAAACTAATATACCCAACTGTCTTCTGGAGACATCCACACTTCGATAACAATAGGTCACTCAAATTTAATAGGTGCCAAGCCAAACTCCTCAATCTGCTGTTCCCCTAGATTCTTAATTTCAGTAATGGCAACACCATTCATCCAATTACTTTGACTTTGAAGTCATCCTTAACTCTGTCCTCCTGTACTCCACATCCAATCTATAAGCAAATCCTAGATATCATACCAGCTCTACCTTCAAAATATATAGTAAAAGCCTGGGCAACATAGTAACACCCCATCTTTACAAAAGATGGCAAAAAATTAGCCAGGCATGGTGGTGTATACCTGTAGTCCTAGCTACTTGAGAGGCTGAGGCAGGAGGACTGCTTGAGCCCAGGAGCTCAAACCTGCAGTGAGCTTTGATCACACCACTGCACTCCAGCCTGTCCAACAGAGTGAGACCCTGTCTCAAAAAAAAAAAAGGTAAATATCCCAAACTGACTACTTTGGATTACCTCCATAGCTATCACACTATTCAAAGTCACCACCATTTCTTACTCAAATACAGCAAGAGCCTTTTAACAGGTTTCCCTGCTGCACGGCTATTCAACTGTTTTGCATACAGCTGCCAAAGGTATGTTTTTAGAAACATACATTCAGATCATATTATTCCAGTGCTCAAAACTTTCCAGCAGCATCCCCTCTCCCTCAGAATAAAATCTAAAATCCTTATGGCTACAATATAAGGTCTTTCAAGGTCTAGCCTTCAACTATCCCTTGGACCTTATGACTCCCCTTCTTCACTCACTCAGCTCCAATTAGAATGGTCTCCTTGCTATACTTCAGATGCGCCAGCCACAGGGCTCTTGCTTGCTAGTCCTTCTGCCTGTGCAACACTTTTTCCAGGTGTCTGCTCGCCATCCTAAAATAGCATACAGACTGCATTTTTCTCTTTCCCCTCACTCTGCATATTTCTTTGCATAATGTTTATCATCATCAGACGTATTTGTATCTCATATAAATAGGAAGCTCCTAAGCTGATAACATTTATATAAAGTTAGGAACTTAACAGCATTTCCCAAAATGTATTCTATAAAACTTTATAAACAGTTTTCACTTTATATACTAGTATGGGGCTGAATAAATGACCTTGAAAGCTGAAATCATGCAAAACAATAATAAATGGGACATTATCCCATGGCCTTTAAAAATTTTTGTCAAAATATTAAAAACTCTGTAACCGTCAGTTACAAATGCACAGGGAAATGAAAAAAATTTATTTCACTATAATTTAAAACATTAAAAACACTGAAGGTGTTTTAAGGCCAGCCATGGTGGCTCGCAACTATAATCCTAGCTATCTGAGAGGCTGAGGCAGGAGGATCGCTTGAGGCCAGCCTGGGCAATCTAGCGAGACTCTGTCTCTAAAAAATAAAAAATAAGTTAGTTAAAGTGTTTTAATTCTTTGTACAAATCTTATCAAGAGTAGTTTGAACAGTGGTTCCCTTATGCTAATATTATCACTGACAATTGAGAGTGAGCATCTTTTCCTTAGCTTAGCAAATTGTCATACTCAGAAGGAATATGTTTGGATTAATTTCCAACATTTTTTCCTTTGCACTTTTAATGTTGTGAAATATCTCCAAGAATTTCTTTAATGTGAAGTATTTTGCCAGTCTCACTTTCTCTGAAACATCTTCATCTTTTTCATCACAATCACTTTTTTCATTTGTATCAATGAGTTTGCCTTCATTAAGCACCTGCAGTGCATATCCAGATTCTCTCAAATAGCAGCAGTGTCAACATTCCCATGGTCAGCAATTTCTTCTGTAATTCTATTTACATTGGATACGGATTTCATTTCCAGCACTATCACTTTTCATTTCTTTGTTACATTTTTATCTTTGTTGGCCAAAGTTCCTCTTTCAATTACACAAGTTTGTAAAATGTCATATAGGTTTACTGTTGGGAGCAAAGGAAGCAACATCACTACAAGCTTTGTTATATGTGCATGAACTGACAGATAAACAGTGACCAATCACTGACAAAATCTAAAGTGGCATGAATGGTCACTAATCATGACAGGCATCTGTTACTTACATAGTGATCTGTGGACTGAACACATAACAGCTAAGTTTGTACTTTATGCAATTACTCAGTTAATATACCATGGTAAGTGAAATTTTAATGGTGGTGTTGGGGGAACAGGTGTTATTTAACTAAACTGTGGTAAATGAAATTCACGCGTATCAGAACTGTACAAAGCGAGGCCTGCCTGTATTTCCATAGGATATCTGTTTCCTCATGCATGGAATGAGAATAATAATAGTATCTCAAAGATACTACTTTGAGATAATACTATCTCAAAGATGTTTTGAGAATTAAATTAAAGATGACATATAAAACATTTCAATACAGTGCCTGGCACTAAAGGGCATTCACTAAATATTAGCTCTTACTTTTGATAATATGTCAAAAAAGAAAAGAAAAAGCCCCATGATGTATTATAATCATATTAATTAAAAGCAAATCAGTTCCTTTACTATAAAACTTCTCAGACCTTTTAATATCCTAATAAGTATGCTGAATCTTCTACAATAATTTACCAATAATTTTTAAAATATTATTTTACCAATAATTATTAAAATCTATCTGGACCATAATTTAGCAAATGCTGGATCAAAGTTCTAATATAATTAGGAAATAGTTATATTTTTTATGAAAATAATATTACCATTTTCAGAATCCTACCACGAAATGAACCATTTTCAAAGTTAAATTCCTATCTCGTAAAACTAACAAAATGTTTTCACATGTGAAAAGTCATGTTAGGTGAATAGCCTTGATCTATAATCTATAAAGAACTCCTTCGGATTAATAATAATCAAACCACAGAATATATAACATGAACAGTCAATTCAGAGAAAACATGCAAATGGCAACACATATAAAGTTATGTAGCTTCACTAATAATCGAATAAATACAAATTAAAACAAGACTACATTTTTTCCCTATACATTTAGCAAAGATTAGAAAGACATAGTCAGTGCCACTGGATATGTACTGAAATAAGAACTTCCACACTCTGTAGAGATGTGACCTCATGCAACCTTTATCGAAAACAATTTGACAATGTCCCTCAAATATTTTAATTATTCATATATTTTATCCTAACAACTCTATCTCTAGAATTCATCCCATAAAAATCTTGCACATGTACTCAAAGATATAGGCACAAAGATGTTTGTTCCAGAAGTATTTATGATAGTAAAAGTCTAGAAATATCTATCAAAAGTGGATACAGTTTTACTAAATATATTATGGTACATCCATATAAAGAATGCTGCCACTTGAAAAATGAAGATCTACATATGTTGATAGCAAACAGGTATAACGAATACACAACCACAAGACATATGCACAATTAGATGCTAGACTTATCTGAAGCACCTCAGCTTGGTAAATCTCTTACAAGATAATAATCCATTGTATAATAAGAAGAAGAAATATAACACTCCAAGCTGTGACAATACATACTCTTTGCCCTTCATACTTATGTAACGAATGTGGTCAACTTAGGTCCTGAAAGAAAAAGGTCCTACTTCTCTAATGTCAAGCTTCTAGATCAGTCTAACCAAAGAGCACACTAATAGAACACATGATAATTTTAAAGTATGATCCTTTACCACTTGGCTAAATGAATTAATACTTTCTTAATGCTAGTCAAACAAAGCTAAAACCAGAAAAAAACTAGATGCTGAAATAAGACAAAAGCTGATAAACCAATTTCAAATTTTTTGTGTTCATTTTTTTAAAAATCCTTGATTACTCTGACCAACAGATTTTATATAAATTATGCAAACAATTACTGAGTCAGGATTTTTACATGCATCACTTCACTTAATCTTATTTAGAGAAATTGAGTAATTTGGTCAAATGTCCCACGTACAGTAAGCTACAGGGCCAACACTTGAATCCAAGTCTGAAGAATTACATACATGGAATTTGTGAAATACATTCTTTTTTTTCATTATTCATATATTTTATCTTAACAACTCTATCTCTAGAATTTATCCTACAAAAATCTTGCACAAGTACTCAAAGATATAGGCACAAAGATGTTTGTTCTCACTCTGTCACCCTGGGTAGAGTACAGTGGTGTCATCATAGCTCACTGCAGCCTCAAACTCTCGGGCTCAAGCAAGTCTCCAGCCTCAGCCTCCTGAATAGCTAGGACAACAGGCACATGTCACCACACCTGGCTAATTTTTATCTACTTTTAGTAGAGATGGGGTCTCGGTCTTGCTCAGGCTGGTTTTGCACTCCCCCCATCTTAGCCTCCCAGAGTGCTAGGATTATAGGCGTGAGCCACCATGCCCTGTCTGAAATACATTCTTTAACACAAATATGACGATTTGTAAAATTTCTTATATTTGAATATATAATTAGTAAAATTCTGTTTTTGTCTTTTTGTTTCTTTTGTGAGACAGAGTCTCACTCCATTGCCCTGAGTAGAGTGCTGTGGCATCAACCTACCTTACAGCAACCTCAAACTCCTGGGCTCAAGTGGTCCTCCTGTCTCAGCCTCCCAAATAGCTGGGACTACAGACATGTGCCACCACACCTGGCTAATTTTTTCTATTTTTAGTAGAGACAGGGTCTCACTCTTGCTGAGGCTGGTCTCAAACTCCTGACCTCAAGCAATCCTCTCGCTTCCACCTCCCAGAGTGCTAGGATTACAGGCGTGCGCCATTTCCCCTGTCATTAAAATACTTTTATAAGGAATTCATATGATTAAAATATTGGATGCTGCCAGAACACTGTAAAACTTCCTTTTTTTTTTTTTTTCTGAGACTATAATTTTCTGTGGTATTCTTTTGATTCTGAAATACCAAAATTCAGTCTATGGCCATACCACCCTGAACATGCCTGATGTCGTCTGAAATAGCAAAATTTAAATGAAATTTTTTTCATTTGTCCTTGAAGAGATGTTTAAAGCAATGAAAATTTCCTCAATGATTTTCACCCTACTTTCTTTTTGAAAGCGTCTTTTGGCCGGGCGCGGTGGCTCACGCCTGTAATCCTAGCACTCTGGGAGGCCGAGGCGGGTGGATCGCTCAAGGTCAGGAGTTCGAGACCAGCCTGAGCAAGAGCGAGACTCCGTCTCTACTAAAAAAAAAATAGAAATAAATTATCTGGCCAACTAAAATATGTATAGAAAAAATTAGCCGGGCATGGTGGCGCATGCCTGTAGTCCCAGCTACTCGAGAGGCTGAGGCGGTAGGATCGCTTAAGCCCAGGAGTTTGAGGTTGCTGTGAGCTAGGCTGACGCCATGGCACTCACTCTAGCCCGGGCAACAAAGCGAGACTCTGCCTCAAAAAAAAAAAAAAAAAAAAAGAAAGTGTCTTTTACTTCTTCAAATCAGATCTCTACATAGTTATTTTTATATAGTCTCTATTTTCTACTAGAAATTCATAAATTATGAGAACAAGCAAAAAGTAGTTACTGCACTATAATAAAAGAAAAACCTATACATTCTCACAAAATATGACATTTTTAAAATAGTTGGTCCCTCAGTTTAGGACAAAAAATATCTATAAACACCTGAACACTTTTCTCCAAAAATAATAATTATTTTATTTATGCACATTGCTGTATGCATTATTTTTTTCTTCTTCAAATCTTATGCTATCATAGCAAACTATGCTGCAGCAACATCCATTTCTGTGCACACCATGCCTTTTTTTAACTATGATAAGTTTCTAAGAAGTGTGCCATCATAACTGTAGTTGCTGTCAGAATCAGTATCAATTTTCTTGCTCTCTCACTCTTGGTAACCAAAATGTATGGAGAAACATCTGAACTCCTTTCTAATCTAGCACTGACTAGATCTTGCTGTTGTTCTGAAACTTTAATTGACCTAATAAAAAGAAAATAAAAAATTTCCACCACGGAAATTTCCACCACCATTTCCACCACTAAATAATTTGAGGGTTAAAAAAAAATGAGACAAGCACTAATTTGTGTGCTTGAGTTGTGTGCCTGCTACACTGATTAACAATTTATTTTATTATATTCCTTTATTTTCAGTGTATCATCAAAATTATAAATATCTGTATTAATATTTTAAAATTATATTATTTCATAAATAATTATCAACAGATTAACATTAACTTCCTGTATCTGAGTACATTTCAGTGATCTGTTTTTTACAATCAAAATCTAGGAAATGTTATTACAAATACATTTCATTCTATCTTATGCTCTTAACCTCATCACATTTTGTAACTGAAATAGCTTTAAGCTGGCAATATGCCGAATGTTTTAAAGACAATTAGCAGAACAGAGCGCCACTTACTGGCTTTTAGTTATTATTCACAGAGTACTTAAAAGAAAAATATAACAATTTCATTTTCTGAGCTCGGTAATAAATTTTAATGGGCTCACACCACTCTACGACAAGAGTACAGCAGTACTTCTGCTGAGTATTCTGATTAAAAATTATTTTAGAATTACCTCTCAATGTCGAAACATAGTATCAGAAAACACCCATATAAATCAAGAAAAATTCATATAAATACATCCTTAACAAGTAAAATGAGCCATAGAGTAGATGTTTTTTAAGAGGTTGTACTTATAAAGGTAAAATTATTATTTTTCTCAATTTTCTAGCTCTAAACCAAATGTGTTTGGTTACTAATTGATTGGCTTTAAAAAACAATTCAACAATACGAACTCCCCCCCTAAAAATGCCCAAATGACATAAAAATAAATAAATTTAAAAAGCTAAAGCTATATGTAAAAAAAAAGAGAGATTTAAACTAGTTTCAAACTCAACATTACCTTTTTATGGGTATGATTTTCACTCACCGAAAGCTTACATTTGTATGAATCAGCTAAGAACTTGATACAATAGTTTTACTTTCAAATGCTAACGGTAGCATTCTAGTCAAGAAAGACATGAAGCTTAGTTACCTTGGTTTGGTTGCATATTCATATTTGGTCTGGGGCCATAGTTTCCCATTGGTTGCCCCTGACTCATTGTCATTTGATTCTGTACTGGCATGCTCTGTGATGATGGCACAGAATGGTTGTAACCTCCCATGGATCCATGGCTACTTGAAGGCATATTCATGGAATTGTTTGTCATATTGAGTTGATTGGGTCCAGGTCCCTGCATAGGCATATGGTTAGGCCCTTTGAAGAAAAAGGATCAGAACCAAAATATGAAAGTTAAACAGATGGTCCATACAAAAGTACTTTAAAAAGCTTTTTATTTTTTTGCATTATTATAATACTAAACGATAACTTGAGTTTTTAATCAACAGCAACAAATGACAGCAAATACTGTGAAACAGATGTTATTATTCCCATTGTACAGATTAAGAAACTGATCATTTTGAAAAGCCAGAACATTCTGAAAAAGAAGAATAATGAAGGAGGACTAGCTTTATAAGATAGCAAAACATTATCATAAAGTTGGAGTAATTATTATAAAAGTGTAAATACTAGAACATATATGAGTAGACAGAATAGTGTCTAAAAATAGAACCAAATACATAGTTTAGTAAATGATAATAATGGTGACATTAAGTATCGGGCAACAGAAAACTAATTCAGTAAATGGTGTTGTGACAACTGGGTAGCCATCTGGAAAAATAACAAATTGGATTGCCATCTCATTCCTTCCACTAATTCCATATTGATAAAAAATTTAAACTTGAAAAAAGTAAGAAAACAAGGAACCATAAAAGAATTTCAAAAAGAAGAATTTTAAAAATAATCTTGGAATAGTAAAGCCTTCTTAAGTATGCCAGAAAACCCAGAGCCATAAAATATTAATTAGAAAAATAAAAAATGTAAACATGACCAAAAAACCCCCCAAAACAATAAAAAGATAAATTGGGGGAAAAATTACAACACATACCACAGACCAAACTAATTACTTAAGATATAAAGTAAAAAGACCACCATCAGTAAAAGAATGGGCAAAGGACATAAAGTTCTTTTAGTTCATAAAGTTCAAACTACAAAAAGGTTTGTAAACATGAAAAGATTGATTGCTTCACTTATAACAAAAAGGCAAATTAAAACTACAAGAACCAACATCCATATTCTAGATTCTCAAAAATCAAAAGTTTGTTCCAACTATATTACGAAGAAAGAAGCACTTTCAAACACTGTTGAGGGAATAAAAATGTTATTTATATTCCATGCGGAACCAAGGATGGAATCAAGCCTAAGGAAATCTGTGATGACAAACAGCAATTCAAATGAAGCACAGTTGTCCCTCAGTGTCTGTGGGGGATTGGTTCCAGGACCTCCCACAGATTCCAAAATATGTGAATGCTCAAGTCTCTGGTATAAAATGGTATAGTATTTGCACATAACCCATACATATCCTCCCGTATACTTAATCATCTTTAGATTACTTACAATACCCAATACAATGTAAATGCTATGTGAATAGTTGTTATACAGTATTGTTTAGGGAATAATGACAAGAAAAAAAAGTCTGTACCTGTTCAGTAAAGACAGAATTGTTTTTTCCCTATTATTTCTGATCCACAGTTGGTTGAATTCACAGATGTAGAACCCATAGATAGGGAGGGCTGACTGTACTATTTTTATATAGAGGAATTTGGGATTCCAAGATGGCGGCAAAGGAGCAAACTGGCCACACTCTCCCCAACAGAAAACGAAAAACAGATATACAGTGCCTAAATTTTCACCAGCAACAACCACCCAGAGCTCAAGTATGAGGATGATGCAGTTTCCAGGGCGACAGAGAAGTGGGAAAACTCTGAGAAGACAGTAGGAAACTCAGACTTCCATATTCACAACACATTCTCCCTCCCACCCCCGCCCCACCTCCCTGCCTGGCACCAAGCGCAGGGGAGAACTCTCCCCTCAACCCATGGTTTCTACACTGGAAAAAAGGAAGTTGAAGTAGTAAACCAGCTTCCCCACATCCTTGAGTTCCTTGGCAGGAAACTTGTCATTTCCTTGGTCCATGGGAATCATCATGACTGTCTAAAGGGAGAGATATTCCTGAGGACAGGCAGAGATAAAGGAGGGAGGCTACCATCCCCAGCCCTGGAAACTTGGTCAAAGGAGATGCCAAATCGGAGTGGCTGTTCAGCAGCACCCACGCTATAGGAGGTACATTCTACAGGTTCCCTGGGCACAAACCCCTACCCAGCCTTTCCACACTGCTCAGATAATCCCTTTGGCACCTCTCCCATTCAGGACAGGCAACACTCCAACCATTTACTAGAGCCAAGGTGAATCTGGGCTTAAGGCACTATCTAGAGCTGAAAAGATGGCAGCAACCTAGTGGCAAAAATTTGCTTAGCAAATATATTCAATAAAAACAAAAATAAGCTGGACAGAGAAAACTGGAATAACTAACGAATCCTTCAATACAAAGACATAGATGTACGCCCACAAGAAACAACAACAAACAGGAAACCATGACCTCCCCAAAAGGACAAAGTAAAAATCCAGTGACTGACCCTAACAAAATGTTGGTTTGTGAGGTCTCTGACCAAGAATTCAAAATAGCAGTTTTAAGGAAACTCAGTGATCTCTAAGATAACACAGAAAAGCAAATCAGAAATTTATCAGAGAAATTTAACAAAGAGATTGAAATAATAATTTAAAAAATCAAACAGAAATCCTGGAACTTAGAAATATAGTTGCTGAACTGAAGAACTCTTTAAAAGTTCCCAACAGCAGAATGAACCACACTGAGAAAAGACTAGCTATCTGAAAATATGCCGAGGAAAAAAAGGAAAAAAAAAGGAAAAAAGACTGCCTACAAGATATAGAAAATTAGCTCAAAAAACAAAATCTGGCCGGGTGTGGTGGCTCACGCCTGTAATCCTAGCACTCTGGGAGGCAGAGGCGGGAGGATCGCTTGAGGTCAGGAGTTCGAGAACAGCCTGAGCAAGAGCGAGACCCCGTCTCTACTAAAAATAGAAAGAAATTATACGGACAGCTAAAAATATACATAGAAAAAATTAGCCGGGCATGGTGGCGCATGCCTGTAGTCCCAGCTACTCGGGAGGCTGAGGCAGGAGGATTGCTTGAGCCCAGGAGTTTGAGGTTGCTGTGAGCAAGGCTGACGCCACGGCACTCTAGCCCGGGCAACAGAGCGAGACTCTGTCTCAAAAAAAAAAAAAAAAAAAACCAAAATCTACGAATTATCCGTGTTCAAGAGGAAACTGAGCAAGAGCAAGGGGTGGAAAGCTTATTCAAAGAAGTTAACAGAAAACTTTCCAAAACTTGTTAAAGATATAAATATCCAGGTACAAGAAAGGTCCTAGAATACCAAACAGATTCAATTCAAAAAAGACTATCCCTCCAACCCATGGAGGAGCAGGGAAAGAAAAAAAATTAATTAATTAAAAAAAAAAAAAAAAAAGACTATCCCAGGACATATAATAATCAAACTCTCAAAAGTCAAGAACAAAGAAAGAATCCTCAAGTAGAAAGAAAAAAAGCAGCAAATAACATATAAAGGGGCTCCAATTCGTCTGGCAACAGACTTTTCCATAAAAATCCTATAGGCCAAGAGGGAGTGGAAATGACATTTTCATAGTGCTCAAAGGAAAAAAAAAAAAAAAACTATCTTCCAAGAATATTACACCCAGCAAAATTATTATTCAAATATGAAGGAAAGATAAAGTCCTTCCCAGACAAACAAAAGCTGAGAGAATTCATCACCACCAGACCCATCTTTTAAGAAATGCTAAAGGGAGATCATCAACCTGAGAAAAAAAAAAAAAAACACTAATGTGCAAAAGAAAACTTTTCAAGGTTTAAAACATACTGCTAAAATTAATACTCTGTTACTGTATTTGTGGTGTGCAATTTGGCAATAACTATCAAATTTTAAAATGCATCTATATCTCTAATTTAGCAATTTCAGTTCTAGGAATTTATCCCACAGATACATAAGTATTTGTGTGCATCTGTGTAGGGATGAAAAATATATATATATATGCATTATATATACTTACAGGCATATTCATGGCAGCATAATTTATAATATCAAAAGGCTAAAAACCTATCATTAAGAGAAATGTTCAAATAAATTAAAGTATACCCATAAAAAAGAATGTAATGCAGTCACCAATAAGATAGCCCTTTAAATACTGAATGTAATGATGGTCTCCAAGATTATCTTTAAGAGAGAAAGAAAAGATATAAAACACTGTTTAATGGGTGGTACTATTTGTGTTTTTTAAAGAAAGAATAAGAAACAAATACATACATGCATTTTTGTACATAGAGTATCTCCTGATGAATAACTAGAAACCAATGCTTCTCTGGAACTAAGAGTCTAGCTGTATACCCTTTGATACCTTTTGATTTTGGCTTCACAAGCAGGTATTATCTAGTTTTCAAAAAAAATCAATTAATTTATTTTAAAAAGGAACTTGAGACTTAGAGGTTATTTGACCAAGATCAAACAAGTATCTCTGAAACTGAGATTATAAAGTGAAATATTAAAAACAAAACTAAAATAGGAAATAAAGAGCCATGATGCAAATGTACACCTAACTATAATTTCATTAAATATTGTCAGGAGAAGCTCAACGATTGTTTTGGAAGCTCTACAGTATTCTGGACAACCTAGGTCATAACTGGTTTATAATCTCTGGCTTATAAAAAAATATAACTACTCCAGATGGCCTTACACAAAACACAGAATGTCATGTTAACAGTAACTGCATTGCTGCTCAAATGCTTCTTCAGCCTCAGGCTTGAATGGTACATGGAGAAGACAAGTCAAAATCTTAATTAAAGGTACCACCATGAAAAGTCACAAAACTCCTAACTAGCTAACCTGCACTAGCAATACCTTTCCAGTTCTAAAAACAAAGTGTTCTGGTGAGCTAAATGTGGATTTGGCAAGAAAGTTTCTCCTGACTACAATCTGACTATAAGCTGAAAAGTAGTTATGTCTTCCACAGTGAGTGTGAGCCCTCAATGTTGCAAGCCTTAGAAGGAAATAGGAGACAGCCACCAGAATACCACGGCCCTCCTACAAGATCAGTCACACGTCAATCTTCCATAAATCAAGCTACCTTATCTCTTTTGTACTGTGCTCTCGTTTTTTTTTTATTATGCTCATCATCTTTGGACACCAATACTATCAAACAACACAATCAGCTAGAAAAGAACACTATCTTAAGGATGCTAATTACTAATTTTTTTTTTTTTTTTTTTTTTAGAGACAGGATCTTGCTTCGCTGCCCAGTGCAGTGGCCAGATCAGAGCTCACTGTAGCCTCGAACTCCAGAGCTCAAGTGATCCTCCTGCCTCTGCCTCCCAAAGCACCGGGATTACAGGCGTGAGCCATCACACCCGGCCTCTAATCACTAATTTTAATAATAAATTGTTCTGTTATTTTAATTTGCTTCCATTATTGGCAATTGTTTCTTTTTGTTAATGAAAACAACTTTTGTCTTTAGAAAGTAAAAATATTCTCATGTTAAATGTAGAGAATACTCCACCAAAAATTATGGGTATGGGTTGTTGTTGTTGTTAGAAAAACAAAATAGTTTAAAGATACTTTTTAAACTAAAAATTCAAACCAGCAAAAGGTAACTAAATAAGCATCCAATGGACTAAAGATATTCTAGTGACTCCAAACTTAAAATGGATAAATGAAAAGGAAATGGCTCACTGTGTAAGAAAGCTCACATTATTTCTCAGCTTTTAATTTTGCTTTAAAAATCAATTCTCATTTTTATGTTATGCTACAAACATACGCATTCAAACAAATCTAAAATCAGCTTCATAATATCAATGAGAAAAATACTAAATACACTAGCACTTTAGAGACTGTATGTTTCTTTTCCCCCATGTATTTTTCCCACTGATACTGTTTCTGAGATCAATCAATTTTTAAGTAAATAAAAACTCAGGGAAATATTACAGTACTTTTTTTAAAAACAAATTTTAATTCTTAAGCCATGGCATAATGCCTTTTTTTTCCAAAAAGCTTCTAACCAACTGTATTGCATAGTTTCAGACAGACTAAATTTAGCCAGTTCTGTTCATCAGAGGAATGCTGTGTGTCAGCTACATCAAAGCCCAAGGGCAGCCTGATAAGCACTGAATACAGGTCACGTAGCTCTGTAGCTAACAAACTCTAAGAGAGCCTGTACTCGGGGGCATTCAAAGCAGTTTTGTCATCAACAATCTAGTATCCCTTGAGCCCCCATGTCGTTTCAGTTGCTAAGCAACTCTGGTGTTAATGTCTTAGAGGAGAAAAACTTACCAGGCATCTGGCCGTTCATCTGGTTCTGCATGTGTGGTGCAGGAGGACCCCCACCTACCATTCCATCTGAAGGCATGTTGTGAGAGCGTGGAGGTGGGGGAGGGCCGCTCTGATTCATCCCTCCAGGACCCATAGGCATATTCTGTGTGGGTGGCTGAAAGAACACAGTTTAGTAAAACAAGAGAAACAGTTAGCCTAATATATTAAAGATGCATATGGTATAACAGTTACCTATATTATTAAACTGCATAGGAATAAAAACACAAATGCATTTTCAATTTCCTCTAATGCATTTTAATCATGAACTTAATATAATAACATATTTAATACCCGAAACTTTACAGTATATTTTACCTTATAAAATCTCAATACTGAATATAAAAATTTTAACATTCTATACAAACAGAATTCTTTATTTATATAGAAAATTTCTAATGTGTCTATTGTTATGATTTAAATTATGTTAAAAAAAATTAAGTCTCCTTTCACTATTGTTATTTGGATATGTTTATTATTATTAATCATGGATTTTACCTGAAAAGTCACAATAACAACTAGAAGAGCCATAAGTCCCAAAATGTGATATATTTTATACTGTTTGGGGCGGGGGGGGGGGGGGGGAATAGTGGCAGCAGAGGAATGTTTTAAAACACAGACAACAGTTCAGTTCAACATTTTGGTGCCGATTACCGCTATAGATTGGAAACGTTACTGATGGCCTCCAAGGGTACAGAGACAGCTGCCTCAAAAGGATGCCTTTGGCAAATTTCCTAATGAAATTTTGAAGAAAACCACTGACTAACCTTGAGAGTTCACAAAAGGGTGAAAGGAAAAACATAAATATAAGATGGACTGCAACACCTGGCTCTCTTCTTAGGGTTATTTTGGTAGCAAAAGCGAATGGTTAGTTTCTTTCCAGACCCCCATTTTTAATCCTGCAGGAGGGAGGCTTTATTCTTTACGAATCTACCTGTCTTCTTTCTCTACTTCGATGTGCGAAATCTAATACCAATTCCTATATTGTCAGTGGTTCTCTTCCCCCCACATTTTTAGATGGTCATTTAATTACTGTATACCTTTCCAGATTTTCTGAACACAATTCTCTCTGGCACACTTAATATACATATACATTGCTCTTTAGCCATTACATGTAAACACTCAAACCGTCAATCAGTTAATAATCACAAACATCTAAAAAACAACCAAGTGCTACTCTAATAGCACCCATTCAAAAATCAGAATTTTAATTTCTTTACTACTAAATCCAGATAATAGCTGCTCTTTATTTTTTCTTCAATTCTCATCTTAAATTTTTTATCCAACTTGTATTCTTTAAACACTTAATAACCTGTTAAGTTTTCACACACACAAAAGTCAACTCAGTGTCACATATCTTACTTTTAATTAACCTTTTTATTTATCATGATGGCAACAGCAACTAATGATATTTTATTAGTTAAATTGTAAAAAAAAGTGACCTCACCATTGAGAGTGAAAAATGAATTTTTAACACAAAATTTGCACAAGAATATAGGAGGATTTTTGTTTTTGTACAGAAGAGGGTCAAGGTCACCCAGGTTTGGAGAAATATGGAAATAGAGGATAATAAAATGGCATCTCTAAAAAGCTAAGACAAAAAAAGAAAATATGAAAATAAACCAATCAAGCTAGAGTTTGGTGCTAAGAGAAAATATTCTTCATGTGAAGATAAAATAAAAATAGTTTCAGATGAACAAAAAGGTAAGAGAACTTGTTAGAAGAATAACATCAAACTAAAAGAAAATGACCTCACGTGGGAGCACAGAACTGGAGTAGTTAATGGAGAGGAATGGAAAAGTAAATATATGTAGATAAATATAAATTAATATTGACATTTAAAATAATAGTAACAATGATTTGTTTGGCTTAAACATATGTAGAAATATAAAATATGGAACTAGACTAACACAAAAGACAGCAAGCTAAATGAAGTTAAATTGTCAAAAGGTGCTTGTATTTTTCAGCAAGTGTTAAAAGTATAAATTTAGGCCGGGTGTGGTGGCTCACACCTGTAATCCTGGAACTTTGGGAGCCCGAGACAGGAGGCTTACTTGAGACCAGGAGTTCAAGACCAGCCTGGACAACACAGGGAGACCCCTATCTTTACAAAAAATTAAACAATTAGCTGGGGACGGTGGCATGCACCTGTAGTCTTAGCCACTTGGGAGGCTGAGGTAGGAGGATCATTTGAGCCCAGGAGTTTGAGGTTGTAGTGAACTATGATCACACCATTGCACTCTAACCCAGGCAACAGAGTGAGACCCTGTCTCAAAAGAAAAAATAAATAAATAAAAATAAAGAAAATTAAGAAAGCCAAAAGCTAATTCTTTGAGAATATTAATAATTGATAACCCCTAGTAAGAATAATCAAGAAAAGAGAATATTCAAATTTTGGAGACATTAAAAGGGGGGAAGGGCATCAGTACATACCTTATAGACATTAAGAACATAGTAAGAGGACATTAAGAACAACTTTATGACAATGCATTTGATAATTTAGATGAAACAAATTCTTTGAAAAACAGAGCTTACAGAAACTGACACAAAGAATAAGAAAATCTGAAAAATCTTCTGTTAGAGAATTTGAATCCATAATTTCTAGAATCTTCCCTGAAGAAATCTCCTGACTCAGGTGTTTTCACTAGAGAATTCTTCTAAACCATTAAAAAATAAATAATATCTAACACCAATTGTATACAATCTTTCAGGAACGAAAAACCAGAGTGATCAATTCCCAATTCTTTATGAGGTCGCTAAACTCTGATAAGAACATTACAAGAAGGAAAATTACAGGCCAATATATCTCTCATGAATACAGATATAAAAACACTAAACAAAATGTTAGCAAAGCAAATCCAGACTTATGAAAAAGATAATACATTATAACCAACAAAGTTTACTACTCCAGGAATGCAAATTGATTTCACTTTTGAAAATTAATCAATGTAATTCACCAAATTATCAAAGTAAAATCCATATAATCATCTCAATAGATTAAGAAAAAGAATATGATAAAATTCAATACCCACTCATAATAAAAACTTTCAGAAATTAAAAATAGAAGGAGCACTCTTAATCGAATAAACCTAATATATAGGCTGGGCATGGTGGCTCACGCCTAGCACTTTGGGAGGCCTAGGCAAGAGGACTGCTTTAGGTCAGGAGTTCAAGACCAGCCTGAGCAAGAGTGAGACACCGTCTCTACAAAAAATATAAAATTTAGCCAGGCATGGTGGCACGCGCCTGTAATCCCAGCTGCTCAGGAGGCTGAGGCAGGAGTATGACTTGAGCCCAGGAGTTTGAGGTTGCAGATGACAATGCACTCTAGTCAGAGCAACAGAGACCCTGTCTCAAAAAAAGAAAAAAAAAGTAACGTATAAAAATTTTACAGCCAACGTCATCTTACTAATGAAAATATTAGACTCTTTCCCCTTGAATTCAGGAATAGGACAAGAATATCCATCAACACCACTTGTATCCAACAAAATAAATAAACCAGCAAACAAATTAATGGTATAAAGAATAAAAATAAAATAGAAAAAGTAAAAAGAAATAAACATTGGAAAAGAAGCCTTATAATTGTCATTATATGCTGATGACATGATTGAGTACATAGAAAACCCAAGACAAACTATAAAAACTATTAGAATAAATGAATATAGCAAGGTAACTGGATACAAGGTCAATATATAAAAATCAACATTTCTATTTCTTTCCAACAAGCAATGAGAAAGTGAAGTGTCAAAACTGATTGCACAATGGCATCTAAAAAAATCAAATCGCCAGGAATAAACCTAACAAGAGATCTGCAATATCTCTATACTGGAACACTGTTGAGAGAAATTACAGAGTCTACTAAATGAAGAACTGTATCATTTTCATTGACTGGAAGATTTAATATTATGAAGATAATCAGTTTCCCTAATGTTGACCTAGAGATTCCATGCAATCCCAATCAAAATCCCAGCAGGCTTTTTGTAGAAATTCACAAGCTGATTCTAAAATTTAAATGGAAATGCAAAGGACATAGAATAGCTAGTACAATCTTGAAGAACACTACCAAATACCAAGATTTATTATAAGCTACAATAATTAAGATGTGGTCAGTGCAAGCATAGACAAATAGACCAATAGAACAGAATAGAGAGTTGAGAAACAACCCACACTTACAGTAAGAACAACTTACATTCAATGCTTAAAAAATGATGTTTCCAATAAATAGTACTGGATCAACTGAATAGCGTATGAACAAAAATGAACCTTGACTCCTAACTCAGATCACACACAAATTTAATTTGCAATGCACAATGAATAAAAAAACTTTTAGAAGAAAATATACGCATATTTTCATGACCTTGTTACAGGAAACTACTTCTTAAACAGGACACAGAAAGAATTACCAATTTAAAAAAAAGATTGATAAATTGGACCTCAATTAAATTAGAAATTGTGCTCATCACCATTAAGAGAATAAAAGGGCAATATTCAAACTGGAAGAAGATATTCTCAATATATATAGCCAACAAAAGGCTTGTTCGAGAACACAGAACTCCTACATATCACTAATTTAAAAAAAGAGAACCCAATTAAAAAATGGGCAGAAAGGGGACATTTAGAAAACTTTTTTGGGATGATAGCACTGATTTGGGATGATAAATCTTGACTGTGGTGGTGGTTAAATGGATTTGTCAAAACTCATACATCTATACACTTAAAATGGATGAATTTTACTGTATGTGAATTATACCTAAAATGTTACTTCTTCCCTGATCACCAGAATAAGGCCCCCACCGTCTCATCCCACAGTTCCAGACGGTCTTCATAGCACTTACTACAGTGGTAATTTCAAATGTGTTTTTGTAATTACTTAATGTCTGTTTTCCCTGCTATACATTAAGTTCTGTAAGGATTGGTCCATGACTATATTTGCTCATTACTGGAGCCCCCAGTCATCTAGTATCAAATAGAGGTAGTCAATAAACATTTATTAAATGAAAAATGATCCTATAACACTTCAAATTTAAATTAGGGGCCAGTATCTTTCTGTTAACTTTCATAATGTTTTTTAAGTGTCAGAATTGCTTCCTCCACCTTCCCATCTCCATTTGGAAGACCATCAGACATGAATCCCTGATATTGTCCCCACCCTCAAATTGCCTTATCCATAGTCTCAGTGATGCGAATTCCACCATTCCAGTTGCTCCGCCCAAAACCATAAAGTCATCCCTAACACTTCTCTTCTTCTCATCCCCCATCCCTACATTCAATTTTCAGCACAAATTTAGGCTCTATCTTTAAAATATACCCAGAATTTGACCACTTCTACTACCACTTCTCTCGTCTGCCACTCTCATGCGAGCCAACTCATACCTCTCATTTTGATTATTACAGTAGCCCCCTGCTTTGATCCATGCTACTCTATATTAATTCTCCACATAGTATTCAGAATTAGTTTGTGTTATATCAATTGACGCTTCTGCTCAAAATATTCGAATAGCTTCCAGTTTCAGAGTAAAAGCCAAAGTCCTTATAATAGCCCTGTATGATCTTGTCCACACATCACCTCCTTAATTTAATTTATTCTGCTCTAGCCACAACCTTCATGTTGTTCCTTGAACAAGGCACAAACAGCTTCATCTAAGAACCTTCCCACTACTTGCTTCATCTGCCTAAAACACTCTTCCTCAAGTCTTTGCTCAAACATCACCTTCTCAATGAAATCTATGCTAACCACTCTATTTCATATTGCAAATTCCATCCAACATCACACATTCCCAATATACTTGTCCTGCTGTTTTTTTCCCTTTCCATAGCTCTTATCATCCAACATGCTATATGATTTATTTATGTATTATACTTGTCTTACCTGACAGTACATGACACCCAAGAAAGTAGAAATATATGTCTGTTTTGTTCACTGATGTTCCAAAAGTACCTAACTACTACTAACACACAGTAGACACTTAATATTCAGTAAAAAAATTAATAAACTCTTAAATTTAAATGATTCAACACAAAATTATAAATAATTTTATTAAATTATCTTCAATGTTACTTTAAAATATAAACATATCACTGTAAAATATAATCTTTAGTTTAATAATCCTTTATCTTTATAACTGTCATTAGCATAACTGTCATTAATATAGTTCCCCACAAGGAGGCACTAAAATGACATACAGAAATAAACAGGAGATTCAAAAATAAATTATTATTCAAAATAGGATATATATAAAAATAAAACTTTCTAAAGCTGATAAAGAGATAACTTCTATATATACAGATGAAAGAGACTTGGTTAGTCAACAAGACCGGATCCAAAAACTCCATCAATATCATACTCACTTCCTAGTCCTAAGTCAATCTCCCACACGTATGTGAAACAGGTCCCCTCTATTCTTCACTCATTCCCACAAGAAATTTCAGGATGCCATCATGGGTAGCCTTGAATCTATCATATGCAGGCTTTAGACCTTACCAATTGATTTCCTGAATTTAATAATCTCATCAATTGTCATCATGCCATCTTGTCCCCCAAGAAGATAGCTAGTAGAGAACTCAGTCCTATCATAAAACCTGACCAGAACTTCTATAACTTATAATAGTTCTCACTTATTTTCACAGTATGATAAGTCTCCAAATTTCTGGGCTTAGGCTCCAGAATGATTCATTTACTAAATATGCTCCCCTCAGTTTTAGTACCAGTTTCCTCACTGAATTCAACCTTTCTCTATTTTATAAGTAGCAAATATTTCGACCACAAAAAAATGCAACATTATACTTTATCTCTAACAAACTCTGAGGATGTTAATTATTAAAAAGTCGCTCCCAATTCACACACAGCAATCTTAAATAACAAAAAGTAAATTCCTTACTCTTCCCAGAACAGGGGAATTCTCCGGAATATATTTCAAACAAAATATAAAAATAAATCCACTTCTAAAATATGGCAAGATAAGACCCTAAGCTTTTCGTAAGGTTGTAATAATACCATCTGTTAAGAAACAGAATGTATTTGTTTAATCTTGCATTTATTTTTTATATTATTTTTATATCTATACCAATTAGATTATAAAAGTAATACGTAATCATTATAAAGAACAGAAACAATACAAACAGGAACCAATCTCAAAGCTTGGATGCATATCTCCAGAAACATTTTAATAATACATATACACAGCATATATTTACTTTTTAAAATCAGGGTCACAGTATTTTTTTTTTTTTTTTTGAAACGGGCTCACTCTGTAGTGCAGGCCGGAATGTAATAGCATCATCATAGCTCACTGTAACCTATAACTCCTGGGCTTCACCGATCCTCCCACCTCAGCAGCCCAAGTAGCTAAGACTACAGGCACATGCCACCACAACAGGCTAATTCTTTAATTTTTTGTAGAGATGAGGCCTCACTATGTTGTTGCCCACACTGGTCTTGAACTCCTGAGCCCAGGTGATTCTCCATCTCAACCTCCCAAAGTGCTGGGATTATAGGTGTTAGCCATCATGCCTGGCCCTGTGATTTCTTTTATTTATTCTACTGTAGACATTATTTTTTATTAGTATACATCTTGACCTCATTCAAAAGTATAGAATTCACCTGAAAAGCTGTTATAGTTTTTAACCCATCTTCAATACTGACACTTGTTCCTAGTTTTTTTTTTTTTTTGCTAATATAAACAATGCTTCAATCAATTGCTTTGTGCAAATACTTTTGTGTACTTGTAAAAATAACAGTGAATTGCTTAATTTTTTTTTTCTTAGCTAACAGAAAAGAAATTCTGTTCCTCATAGGGGGCAGCTAGACACATTATTTTTTCAATTAATGCCAAAAGGACAACCTTTACGTGCTCTAGTACCTTTGAAAACTAATTCCACTGATTTTACTACCGTTCTGGGAAAAAAAAAAAAAAAGAAATTTCACACACATAAACATTTCTATTCTTTACAGTAAGAGATAACTAATTTCTTTACCTACCTAGACTAAATTAGATAGTCATCTGAATTTTATATATACAGTTCAGCAAACAGTTAACATGATTTTTTTCCTCAGATATATGAAAGATAGGCAACAATGCTGGTAAAATGCTCCCTGTAATATCAATCCAGAAAAATGTGCCCCACAGAGCAATTCTCTACAAATACAGGGTTACCTTCTTTGTGGAACTTTCCCCAGTTCTCAACAGCAGAACTAATCACTTCTATTTCAAATACATAGTATTTCTAAAATAGCATGTATTATTACAGTGTAACTATTTGTTGTCTTTAGACTATAGAATTTTTTAGTATATATAAGAAAGTTTTGTTCTACATTTTTAAAGGAATTAAATCCTTTGCTTTTATTCTCAACAAAGCCTCCCTCACCTCAAGATCAGATAAATATTGATGTCTTAATTTGTACTGAATCTCATAAAAATAAACACTTCAAAGACATTGCATCTGTAGTTTTGCATATCAAAATGTTTTAATGAGACACTTTTTATTGTGCAGTACCATGGTAGGTACAAGAGAAACAAAAAGACTTGGATACCAAGCCGTAGCAGGAGAAAGGGGAGAAAGAACTCTTGCTATGACCACTATGCTTCTGACTAAGGGAACTAACTGTTTACACTACTCACTGGAGATAGGAAATATGAAAATGCTGGCTGTAGACATTTTTCTCTTTTTACAGCAGGGAATAACAGAGGGGAAATAAGTTTTGTTCGTATTGTGTTGAGAAGCCTGTGAAATATCCAAATGGATATGTCAGCTGGAAGCTGCATTCGTGTCTCACACTCATGCAAAAAGATCCGTACTTGGGAACCATGAATGCACAGATAGAACCTGAAGTCGAGAATATGGGAAACCAGGAGTATAGATGAAATCTCTCAGGAAGAATGTGTACAGTGAGAAAATGTTCAAGAAGAGAACATCAACATTTGACGGTCATGTTAAAGATGATGAGCTGAGCAGCCAGAGAGTTTAGTAAAAAGAAAAATATCGCTTGAAGCTCTGACTTGGGGGGTTGGGAGGGCATGGGCAATATACATAACCTAAACTTTTGTACCCCCATAATATGCTGAAATAAAAAAAGAAAGAAAAAAAACTATCACAGAAGCCAAAGAACAAGTTTCAAAGAAGAAAATAATCAACATTATCATCCTTACCAAATATTATCACGTTTACCAAACACTTAAAACATTCTAAAAATGGCTTGAATATTTAAGAAAAGTTCTTTTTATAACTTTAAATGAGAATATAGATCCTTTCATTTTTTTAAAAAATTACAATTAAAAAGGTATAGAGCAGTGTACATGACAAGGTTCTACTTGTATAGAAAAGAGCAAGGTATATATTTACATTTGCTTTCACTTGCATAAAAAGCAAGTGGAAGACAGGTGAGAGGAGGTTTCTGTATGATTTTTTTTTTTGGAGTTTTTTAATGTTCTAACCATATCAAAATTATCTATGCTACAAATTTAGTTAAATTTTACAATTGTATTATGCCTTGCTAATCTTCAAAATGTTCCAAGCTCTAAGCATGTGTTCCTTCACTTTACTTGGATCACATCTATAAAAAAGAAAATCTACAATATCAAATTTTAGTCAATGAAGTACCTTAACACAGCAGTCCCCAACCTTTTTGGCACCAGGGAACGGCTTCACAGGAGACAGTTTTTCCACAGACGGTGGGTGGGAGATGGTTTCCGGATGATTCAAATGCATTACGTTTATTGTGCAATCAAACCTCTCTGCTAATGATAATGTATATTTGCAGCCACTCCCCAGCACTAGCATCACCACTTCAGCTCTACCTCAGATCATCAGGCATTAGGTTCTCATAAGGAGCATGCAACCTGGATCCCTCACATGCACAGTTTACAGTAGGGTTTGCGCTCCTATGAGAATCTAATGCCACCGCTGATCTGACAGGAGGGAACTTATGGGGTGATGCAAGCGATGGGGAGCGGCTGTAAATGCAAATGAAACTTCGCTGGCTTACTGCCACTTGCCTCCTGATGAGTAGCTCGGTTCCTAACAGACCACGCACGGGTACTGGTCTGCAGCCAGGGGTTGGGGACCACAGCCTTAAAGAGATGCTCTGCCAGCAGTCACTGAACCTGAAGACTAATACAGTGTATTATCATTTTTACTAAAAAGCTTGTGGAAGAAACAGCTAATTTAAGTGCTGCCCAAAGGTTGATCAAAACATCAAGTATGACATCACCAAAAAAATGCCACTTAGAAAATCAAAAACAATGTATAAAACTTAAGACTACCCACTCTAAATCAACTCTTATTAATAAGTCAGACTTTTATTCTTTGTACAGAATATTACTCAAAGTGTCTTTAATAAATTAAAAATTCAAAAAATATATTCAGGCCGGGCGCGGTGGCTCACGCCTGTAATCCTAGCACTCTGGGAGGCCGAGGTGGGCGGATCGTTTGAGCTCAGGAGTTCGAGACCAGCCTGAGCAAGAGCGAGACCCCACCTCTACTAAAAATAGAAAGAAATTATATGGACAGCTAAAAATATATATAGAAAAAATTAGCCGGGCATGGTGGCGCATGCCTGTAGTCCCAGCTACTCGGGAGGCTGAGACAGGAGGATCGCTTGAGCTCAGGAGTTTGAGGTTGCTGTGAGCTAGGCTGACGCCACGGCACTCACTCTAGCCTGGGCAACAGAGTGAGACTCTGTCTCAAAAAAAAAAAAAAAAAAAAAAAAAAAAAAAAAAAAAAAAAAAAAAAAAAAAAAAAAAAAAAAATATATTCAGTTAAATTGGAGATATTTTAAACTCATAATGAACTAAGTAAAAAATAGGATAAGCAATTCCAATCAGCTTTCAGCCCTCCTTTTAGATTAAGACATGTTTTTTGACTCAAATGTTTATAGTAACACAATTCACAATTGCAAAGATGTGAAAACAACTCAAGTGCCCATCGATACATAAGTAGATTAATCAAATGTGGTATATGTATACCATGGAGTTCTACTCAGACATAAAAAACAATGGTGATCTAGCACCTCTTGCATTATCCTGGATGGAGCTGGAGCCCATTCTTCAAAGTGAAGTATCACCAGAATGGAAAAACAAGCATCACATGTACTCACCATCAAATTGATACTAATTGATCAGCACTTATGTGCACATATGAAAGTAACATTCATTGGGTGTCCAGCAGGTGGGAAGGGGGAAAGGGTACAGGTATTCACACCTAATGGGTGTGGTGTGTACTTTCTGGGGGATGGGCTCGCTTATAGCTCTGACCCAGGCAGTACAAAGGCAATATATGTAACAAAAGTGTTTGTAGCCCCATAATATTCTGAAATTTAAAAAAAATTTTTTTAAAGATATGCTTTTATGTACTCATCTTGGTAAATGGCACCATTATCAGTCAGTCTCCTACCCTTTAAATCTGTTCAGTAACTCAAATCTTGTTAGTCCTACTTCAAATACTCCAGAATCTAATGCCTCTTTCCATTTAGAAATGGTAACTATGTGGATGAGTCTAATGAATACTGACTTTAAAAAATAAACAGTAATGATAGGGGCCAGGCACAGTGGCTCACGCCTGTAATCCTAGAATTCTGGGAGGCCAAGGTGGGAGGACTGCTTGAGCTCAAGAGTTTGAGACCAGCCTGAGCAAGAGCAAGACCCCCATCTCTACTAAAATTTAAAACTGAGCCAGGTATCGTCGCGCATGCCTGTAGTCCCAGCTAGTTAGCAGGCTGAGGCAGGAGGATCACTTGAACCCAGAAGTTTGAGGCTGCAGTGAGCTATGACACCACTACATTCTCCCCTTGGTGACAGAGCAAGACACTGTCTCAAAAAAAAAAAAAAAAAAGACAACAGTAATAATTATCACTTGTGGGTAAACATACACAGATTTAAAATACATGACAACAATTGATAAGTCATTGAAGGAAGGAATGGAAATAAAGTAGCTGATGGTCCTTGTCTTATCTGAGATATATATTATAATATAATCTATATAGCAACCACTAAAAGAATAGAGAAGTACATAAAATTTCTCAATTGGAAAAGAAAATAAATAAAATAAAATATTAATTATAAAGAAGGCAAAAAAGAACAGAAATATGAATATACAACAGACGAGACAAAACAAAGTACATTGTTGGTGGTAGGTTTAAACTCAGACATTATGAGTAATTACATTCACTATAAATAGGTTTAATGTTCCAATTAAAAGACAAGATAAACTGGGAGTAGTGGTCTGTGCCTGTAGTCCCAGCTACTCAGGAGGCTGAGGCGGAAGGACTGCTTGAGCCCAGGAGTTGGAGGCTACAATGAGCTGTGACTGCACCACTATATTCCTAGTGTGGGCAACACAGTGAGACCTCATCTCTTAAAAAAAAAATAGTTTGGGGAATTTTTTCCAGATACACATGCTATTCATAATACAAATATCTCTAACATAAGGAAACAGAAAGGCAGATATAACTTGAAACACTAAAGAAAGCTAATTTAACTATAACAGTATCAGACAAAACAAACTTTAAGAGGAAAAACATTAGGGATAAGAAGAGATACTTCATAATGATAAATGTTACAAAGAACCAGAAAGCTGTAACATTTCCAAATTTATATGCACCACTAACACTACCTCAAAACGTATTAAACAAAAACTTAAAAAGAGTTACAAGGAAAACCAGTACACCTACAATTATTTTAAACATAGATCTCTCAGTAACTGACCAGACAAACAAAACATCAGAAAGGCTAAAAAATAAATCAGTAGGGCCAGAGAAGATTCCAGCAAGATTAACACACTTGACCTGACAGACATATAGAGAACTCCGCACTCAGTGGCTACAGAATACATAATCCTTTCCACAAATACATGTGGAAAATTTATAAAAACTAACCATATGCTGGACCCCAAAACAAATCAGTTCTTTAATTTTGAAGAACTAAAATCATACAGAATGTTACCTAACAATCCAATGAAACAATAAAATCCCCATGGTTAGAAATTAAGAAATATACTTATCAAGCAATGTATAAAAAAGATATAAGAATAAAAATTAGAAAATATTTGGAATTAAATGAATATACTACTGGAAGGATGAAAATTGATGTAGCAGGCATTCCTCTCAAAAGTCAGAAAAACAGCAAAACACACCACAGAAAGTAAAAAGAAGGAAATAATGAAGATCAGAAATTTATCATATACAAAAACGTACAACAGAGCAATGGCTCACAAAGTATGGTCCTCAAGACCCTGTCAGCTCTGGGAGGCCAAGGCAGAAGGATCGCTTGGGTCAGGAGTTCAAGATCAGCCTGAGCAAAAGTGAGACCCCGTCTCTACTGAAAATAGAAAGAAATTAACTGGACAACTAAAAATACATAGAAAAAATTAGCCAGGCATGGTGGTGCATGCCTGTAGTCCCAGCTACTTGGGGGCTGAGGCAGAAGGATGGCTTGAGCCCAGGAGTTTGAGGTTGCTGTGAGCTAGGCTGACGCCACGGCACTCTAGCCCAGACAACAGAGTTAGACTCAAAAAAACAAAAAAACAAAAAAGAAAAGACCCTTTTAGGATGTCCCCAAGATCAAAACTATTTCCATAGTAATACTAAGATGATGTTTGCTTCTGATGCATATTTACAATGATGGTGCAAAAGCAATAGTGGATATAATTGCTGGAAACTTAGTATGCATCAAGACAACAGCACCAAACTCTATTATTAGTTATTATATTACTGACTGCCACACACTTGTAGTCAAAGAAAGAAAAGCCAGTTTCACTTAAAAATGTACTTAATGAGGCAGCAAAAATTATTAATTTATCAAATTCTCCTTATCTTTTAAATAATCAGTGAAATAATTGGAAAATAATAAACATTATCTGCTGAGAACCAAAGTAAGAAACAGCCCTTTGTGATTGAGTTGCTAGTTGAACTAGAACTGTTTTCATGGAACACCATTTTTACTAGAAAGAAAAATTGCTAACTATATTTGTCCAGGTTTAAGTATTTGGCAGACACTTTCTCAAAAAATGAATATAGTGTGCCAGAAAAACAACTGACAGCATTTGTTGCCAACATCAAATCTGAGTTTTCACATAAGAGTTGTAAATGTGCCAAATATATCAACTACCTTGAGCTAGATGGCATCTCAATACTTAAGAGAATTTTCTAAAGAGGTTAGTGATAATTTTAAGAAATGTGATCTTTGGTATTACATAAAATATGTTAATATTTGGAAGAACTGCCTAACTCAGTGAACTTGTATTTTCCAAATGACCAAAGTATGTTACAAAATTATGCACGAGTAAAAGATTAATTCAAAGTATAAGAGAGACCAATGGACTTAAATGTACCACAATAGGAAAAACATATTGATATAATTTCAGATTCTACACTGCAACTAACCTTTAAAAAAAAGTACTTGTTGAGATATACTGTAATATCAAACAAGATTATCCACAAAAATCTGAAAAGGCTATTAAGATATTCTTCCCCCAAATAAATCTCTATGTGACACTGGATTTTCTTCTTCTACTTCAACCAAAACAACATATTACAATAGACTGAATTCAGAAGTAGATTATGAAAATATAGCTGTAGGCCAGGCATGGTGGCTCATGCTTGTAATCATGCACTTTGGGAGCTGAGGCAGGACGACTGCTTTAGGCCAGGTGTCCTAGACTAGCCTGGGCAATAGCAAGACATTATACCTACAAAAAATTAATAAAATTAGCTGGGCGTGGTGGCACGTGCCTGTAGTCCCAGCTACTTGGGAGGCTGAGGCAGGAGGATCTCTTCAGCCCAGGAGTTTGAGGTTGTAGTGAGCTATAATGATGCCACTGCACTCTAGACCAGGCAACAGAATGAGACCCTGTATAAAAAAAAAGAAAAAGAAAAAAGAAAAAGAAAAGAAAAAAGAAAATACAGCTGTCTTCTACTAAGCCAGACATTTAAAAGAAATTTACAAAAATATAAACTAATGTCATTCATCTCACTAAATTTATTCTCAAAGATAGTTATTTTTCCTTTAAAGAATGTTATTTATGTTAACAAGCAACAGGTTATTACTGTTAAGTAAACTAATTTTTTTATTATCATTTTTAATTTAAAAACAGAAAAATTTATAATTTTTATTAATAGAGATAACCCGCATTAAGCTCTTTGGAGTTCTCAATTATTTTGGAGAATATAATGGGCTTCTGAAACCAGAAAGTTTGAAAAATGCTGCAACCCAAACCAAAAATTGATTCTTCGAAGACTAAAAAACATATATAGTAAACACCTGGTAAGAGTGACCAAACAGTATTTTAAAAGAGAAGGCATAAATAACTATGTCAAAAATAAAAAAGAACATCAATACAGAGCCTGTTGACATTAGAAAGATAAGATTATTTCATGAACTTTTATTTCATGCTAATGAATTTTCAAATTTATTAAAATGGTAAATACCACAACATACCAAAATAAGCAATTTATAAAATATAGGAATATATAAATTGTCTGATAGCCATTAAAGAAATAAGTAAATAAAGCTTTCCCACAAAGAAAACTCCAGATCCAGATGGTTTTTCTAAAGAATTATACCAATCATTTAAGAAAGAAATAACAGCTATATTATGCAAATTCTTCCAGACAAGAAAATGCGGGAAAATTTTCCAGCTCATTTTATAAAGCCAGCATAACCTCAAGATAAAAACCATACAAAGGCATTATAAGAAAGTAAAATTATAGGTCAATTACACTCATGAACAAAGATGTAAAAATCCTGATCAAAATTTTAACAAACTGAATATAGCAACTTTTTAAAAAGACCATGGCCAAGTGGGTCATGAACAAGTAGGTTAATTACAAGAATGCAAGATTGAGCATTAAAAAGTAAATCAGTGTATTTTACATTAAGAGATTAAAGAAGAAAAAACTTATGGTCATCTCATTTGATGCAATCAAAGTATCTGATAAAATTTAACATCCATTCAAGATAAAAATTCTTACTTAGAACACCAGAAACAGAAGGGAACTTCCTTAATCTGATAAAAGTTATCTACAAAACACTACAGCAAACATCATACTTAATGGCCAAACAGTGAAAGCTTTCCCTTTGAGATCAGGAACAAGACAAGGATGTCCTCTATCATCACTTCTATTCAGGAATGTACTGGATGGAGGTCCTAGCCAGAAAAAGTAAGGCAAGAAAAAGAAATAAAAGGTATAAGGATTGGCAAGAAAGAAACAAAACTCATTCATAAATGATACGATCGTGAATATAGAAAACTGAAAGTATCTACAGAAAAATTGTTAGAAATAAGTGTTGAAAAAGATTATGAGATTCAAAATCAATTGCATTTTCATGTAAATAGCAAATGCATTGAGAAAATAAAGACAAAGACATCATGTAAAATGGCCTCAAAAAGTATGAAGTATCTAGTAATAAGTCCAATGAGAGATGTGTAAATCCTTTACACAGAAAATCATAAAACTTCACTGACAGACATTAAAGGACTAAATAAATGAAAATTTATGCAATTTTCATTATCTGGAACTCAATTTTGTAAAGATATCAATTCACCCCAAACAGATTTAGAGTCAAGGTAATCACAATAAACATCCCAACAAGATTATCAATGTGTATCTATAACTTGACATACTGATGTTTAAGTGTATATGGAAATGCAAAGGACCATTAGCCAAGATAGTCTTGAAAAAAATAACAAATAAGAACTTCTCTAATATATATCAAGCGTGACGAGATAGTGGAATTTATAAAAACAGATCAATGGAACAGAATAAAGAGACCGGACAAAGAAGCAAACATATACAGATACCGGGTGTGACACAGGTGGCATGACAAAACAGAGAAAAGATATTTTCTTTTGTTTTTCCAATAAATAAAGATGGGACAGAGAACTATCCATATGGGAACAAATGAAATGGAACCTATTCCTAGCTGGTAATCAAGTTCATGACAATATCCTCATGGAGAACTATTTCAAGTACAAAAAAAATCTTACTGATTAAATATCCTGAGTGGGATGTATCTTAGGGACAAGCATCTTATTGTTAGTGGTAATTTTGGTACTGTTATATTGAAAGTATTTTTTACATATAGTATAACAATATAAAGCAAATGAGCAACTACAGTAATGTCAATAAGTAACCAAGATTATTAGAGGGAGGAGATACTAGTATATAAAAGCAAAACTAAGTAAAAATCCTTTCCTGAAGTGGAAATATCACTAAGAACTCAATATTTTCTTTCTGTTTTTGAAGATGTGTTTACTTTAAAGATGTGTTACTAATTCTGCACACTAAAAAGGCCTGAAAACAATGAAAACTTGGTAGTAATGAATGCCCCAAGTACCGAAATTATGGTCTCTAAATACCAATTCTCATTAAATTTAAAAAAAAAAAAAAAAAAAAAAACCTCCTTAAAATATAGCTGATTCTTGTTCTAAGGCAGAAAATATAATTAGCCTAGCATCTCTCTCAAATCCTGAAAGCCAAGAAGCTATAAAAGAATAGTAGAGTCACATCAGAAGGACACAGGAGCCAAATGAAGAGGCTTACGCTGATCAAAGAAACAAAATTTGAACACCATAAAGAATTATTGCAAAGGATTTAAACACATTAAAGATATAAAAATTTGTAAGTTCAGATTAAAAACAAAAAAAAAAACCGCTGGTCACCTTCATAAGTTGTTAGTGACCAACTAGCTATTCCGAAAATTGACAAAGAGAATCAAGCCTTTATCATGACTTTCCTATACGGACTCTCCAATTTCAGGATAACCAAACATTTGGTGAAAAGAAGTTTTTTGTTGGTTTTTTTTTTAAAGAATTATGGCTAACAAATGTAGGAGGAATTGTAAAATTAGAAATTCCCCATTCTATGAAATAAAGGATCTGGTCAACAAGCATCAATGACTACAAAAACCATTAAGTGAAAGGTAGATAGGAACTTTAAAATGTACTGATGCTGGTATCAACTGTATCCACAGATCAATCTTAACATTACTAAAAATGGAACCACCAAACTGATGTAATACAATAGGAAATAAAAAGCATCACCAATGAAATACTCTTAACAAAAAAATTCAACCTAACTCTAATTCAGTCTAATTATCAGTTTAATGAAATAAGAGAGAGAGAACATATTAAAGGACCATAAGGATATAATCAGCCAAATCAAGAATGTGAAAAATTCTACACAACATATGACCCAGTTTGTTCAACAAATAAATGGAGATCTAAATGGATAAACTGATACAGATTAAAAGAGACTTAAGACACATATGCAATATGTGGACCTTGTTCAGATTCTGAGGCAAAAAACTTTTAAAACGTTCAGGTTTTTTAGATAATTAATAAAAATTGAAAACAGCTTGGGTATTGAAAGACATTACAAAATTACAGTTAACCTCACTGAGTGGGATAATAGTCCTATTGCTAGAGATGCACATTGAAGTATAGTATTTAGTGGTGAAATTGAAGTCTGAGACTTACTGTGAAATACTCCAGATTTATTAACAAATTTCTTGTGCAAATAAAAATTAAAATAAATAGGTGAGTGGATGGGTAAATGAATATATTAATAACCTCCTCAGGATAGGAATCAATTCTACGTGAATTAATTCAAATTAAATATGAAAGCAAAACAAAGCTTTTTAAAAAGATAATATAGAATACTTTCATGTTCTCACAGTAAGGCAGGATTTACTAGACAAAACTCAAAAATCATTCAACAAAAATGCGTTATACCATATATAACTGCAAATACTGTCTACTTTACACTATTTTAAAGGTACTTACTGCTGGTAAAAGAGACTGCATATTTTGATTAGAATCTGCTATTGTAGCAAGGTATACCAAGTTTGTATGCAACATCTGCTGATACCTATTAAAACAAAACAAATATCAATATTAAAAAATAATTTTCTTCCTATATACCTAAATACAAACAACATTCTAATCATTTCTAAAGTTTAATAAAAGATTTGTTACCTGAACATCAATAGCACTTCAATTTTTCCTATATTCTCTGCAAAATAATTCCAAATAATAAATAATACATTTAAAGATAATAACGAACACACAGATCTTACCATGTGCTAGATGTTGTTATAATTGTTTTATATGCTTACATAACTCATTTAATTCTCAAACCAACACTATGAGGTAGGAGCTCTTTTTTCCATTTTACAGATGAGGAAACTAAGGTTGAGAGAGGTTGATAATTTGTACAAGATTGCATAGACAGTACATGGAATAACTGATATATATAATAGCTCCATACCGGTACATTTAGTTTTTGTTAAAAAGGAACTAAAATAAAGGAATTCAATGAAATATGTTTATCCCTTTCCTTCTGCCATTTTCATTTTGTTAAAAACCTCAAACACACTCAACATGTTCTGCTAAAATGTAGCAAATGGAGGTAAGAACCACACATTTTTCCCTTCTCATTTCTGCAACAATGACCAACAACTCATGCCTGCTGTGTTTATACTACCTATCTATAAGGACTCATTATATACCAAAGACAATGAACAGGTAATCTCCAACTACAGAAAAAAAAAAAGATATGCTAAAACACAGAGATTGAAGAAATGATAGGACACCAACATTGCTAAAGAATAACTTGAAGAAAATAAATTCTCATTATTAGCATGATGTATGCTTACTGTAATCTTATTTATGAATTAGTTTAGCTAAGCCTCTCTTCATAATTTTAAAAATTAACTCAGAAAAAACATTAAAATAAGTAGTGATCCTATTACTAGTACTGGGTCTCAGTGTATGCATACAGTAAGCCCTTTAAATACAAACTTTAAAACCTGCATCAAATTGTTAGGCTGCCTTAAAAATTCATTTACTAAAAATACTAAATACAAATTAAGACAATAAAAATAAGTAAAGAGAACTTTATTCAGCTGAATAAAGTGCTCTAATTCAGATCCCAAATGAAGTAAATAGACACCATAAAAGAAATTCTGTTCTTTGCTACTTATTTCTTTCCTGTTACAAACAACTAGTTTCACAGCTTTTTTCTTAGGTAAAAAAAAAAAATTTCTCACTGACCTTAAAATAAAGTTTCCTCACTAATAATACTTTGAATGTTCCTCCTCACATGTACAATATGTTGCCCAATCAGACCTAATACATTTTTGATAGTGATCCTTATATAAATAGGACAAAGTAATAATTATTACATTGTATAGAATCATTCATAATAGTAAATTATGTTATTGAAATTCTTCAAACAGCACTAACAGGGACCACTAGCTGCAACTATTTCATTATCCTGTAGAGATCCTGAATGGAACTTAAGATAGAGTTCCATATCTTCCCATTTTTTAAAAACCAACCAGCCATGTTTAATTAGAATATATACCCATTTCAAAGTCTACTCCTTTAAGTTTTCCTTTTCTTCTGAGTATTAATTACTATACTCAGATATGAGATTCATGGAGAACCACTAACCACCCCACCAAAAATCAAAATACCAAACCATACTAAGAGACATGGTTTATCTATGACCCCTTAAGAAAAAATTTTAGTATCATGCTGATTAATACTTGATAAACCAGTGGTAAACTACTATGAAATCTAATTTGCCACACTCTTAAGGTCTAATGGAATTAGAACAGATCTCTAAAGTCCCTTGCAGCTTTAAGTATCTATAAATGCAGTATCTTTTATGAGGTTTAATTTTAAGACATTTGGTTCAGTCTTCTCCCATCAAATCTTTTTTTAATTTTTAATTTTGAAATAAATTTAAACTTACAGAAAAGTTTCAAGAATACTAAATAAGTCCCATATATTTCTTCCAGATTCCCTAATTGTTAGCGTTTTACTACATTTGTCTTACCATTCTGACTCTAACCACACCAACACATACACACTTATTTTTTTCCAAAACCATTTGAGAATCAGTTGCAGACATAATACCGCATTACTCCTAATACTTCAGTGTTGATTTCCCCAAAACAAGCCTATTCCCTTATATAACAAGAGTACAACCATCAAAATAAGAAAATTACCATTGATACAATACTATCTAATCCACAGAACCCATTCAAATTTCTCCAAGTGTCCTAATACCTCCAAATCATTTTCCCTAATATAAAAAGGGTAGGTAAAAAATGAAAAATTATAATTGGTCTTTTCTAATTTCAATAGGTATTCTTTTTCATAAAATTGCATTTGTTTACAGCATTCATCATATAAGCTTATTCTAAGATGATTCCAGGCTCAAAAATGAACATTAATTAAAAAAAGTAGTAAATATTCATATTCTCTTATGTTTGTGTACATAGGTCACCTAAAAAGCTATCAGCAAATATTCCAGAAGAACCTAGACTAAACTGAGCCTACTGAAATAAAAATGTTATTTCCTGAGAAACTTGTTTCATTCCATAAATATTGTTACATTTGTCACTGAAATAGTTTACTTTCTTAATGTATTACTATTTCTAAAATAGTATATCTTAATTAAAGAAGAGTATATAACCTAAGGGCAGATATTAAAACATACTCAACATCTTATGTTTGATGATGGTAACTGTCTTACAAGCTAGCAGCAGATATAAAATATATTCAATATTTTATGCTTGATGATGGTACTGTCCTAATAACTACTGACATATATTCCCAAACACCCATCATTATTAAACTATAATATAAGAAACAGTTCACCTCCCAAAGATTTCACTAGGAGTCACGACATCAATTACTTTGAATAAGGTCAAATAACCTCTATTAAATTTATTGACATAATTACACAATTAATCTGAAAAAGTCAGATTTCATTTTTAAAAAGAAATCTTTACTCAGAGGCTATGAAGAGTACATTTGTTACACATTAGGAACAACTTTTTATAGAACAAAATTACCTTCCTAACTAGAAATTTAATCCTAAATTCCCTTAAATTACAATGAACACTGATTTTTTTGCTTGCGAATTATGTATAAAACACTCTGAAATAGTTGGACCCACCTTAAAATAAAAAAGATAAGGGCTGATTTAAGCAAACATAGATTGATTCAGAAAATGCTCAAACCAAACACCACAGCAGAGCAATAACATTCTCACAAGTATCGTACCAGAATTTAAAGGAAAGAGCCAGGATCTGGGCACACGGGCTCTACAAGTGTTTCAGACCACTGACTTTATCAGTGTAATATATGAGTGCGTTAGGGTGTGTCTGCAGAAAGAGCAATATACACAAAAGTATTACCAGTGAAAAGTCTTTGGGTGGTAAGAAAATAGTACTAATTCTCTTACTTTTTACATATTTATGTTTTCTAATTTTCTACAATGCACATACTGCTTTCATATAGAATGTAAAATTACTTTTAATTTAAAAAACACTGTTGCAGGCAAAGTTATCACATCTTAAGGTATTGTTTAATCAATATTAGTCTATCAATTCCCAGATTGCTGTCATTTACTAATGTTTCTCTGTTTTTCTTTTGCTTCTCCTACTATGAGAAACAAGACCATTAAGATTGAGAGGAGGAATATTTTTCTCTTTACTCGCAAACAAATCCTGATAACTTGAGAAAGAAAAGATATCTGAAAAACATTAAGAATGAAATTAAATCCATCATAAAGGGTAAAATTTAAGATTCTACCTAAGTCAATTTAAGCCTCATTTGTATCAAATATAAGAGAAAATGAGATCTATGCAGATTCAATATGCAGAGAATGGGGGAAATGATCATATATATATTAAAAAGTTGAAAATATAAAGAACAAAAGAATATAAACTTTTGCTGATTCAAGTTGGAAAAGTTGGTTCCAGAGTTGAACATCTACTGTCCGTGACATGTACTGCTTACTGGGTGCTATAAGAAACTGAATCTGTCCTATGCTATATAACACCTTCGCTCTATCCATAGGTGAAAATAACTGACAGTCATGTTGCTTAATGATGGGGATACATTCTGAGAAATGCATCATCAGGCACATCATTCTCATCGTGCATTGTGTAAGAGTACTCACACAAACCTAGATGGGATAGCCCACTAAACACCTAAGCTATATGGTATAGTCTACTGCTCCTAAGCTACAAACCTGCACAGTTTATTACTGTACGGGATATTGTTGGCAACTATAATACAATGGTAAGTATTTGTGTATCTAAAATTATCTAAACACAGAAAAGGTACAGTAAAAATATGGTATTATAATCTTATGGGACCACCACTGCAGTCCACCGTTGACCAAAAGGTTGTTATGTGGTAAATGACTGTATTCTATAATAATCAGTTCTGTCATTCCATGGCTGACTTGTGGTAATGATTTCCCTATCACTGACAATTATTTATAATTAAACTGAAGAAACAGACCAGCTAGTTACTTTTTTAAAGAATATTTCCAAATACATAGACAAGATTCATCAAAGAAACAATATACATAAATGGAAATGGTCATATAAAATGCAAACATAAGAGAGATTAGACAATAAGAACCTAACACTCAGATATAGTTTCTAAATATATCTCTCTCTATATATTTTTTCTCCCCAAAAAAAGAACTAGGGCTTGGAGACATGGGCGATTCCAGACTTGCACAGGAAAAAGTCAAAATGAACCTGGAACATTTTGTGGTACAAGAAAATAAGAAAATGTTCAAAAATAATGAAGACATATTAAGAAGCCAGCTTGAGGGGCTCTCAGTGGCCAAATCTAGGTCAATTAGAGAAAGAAAATAAGTAATAGGGTAACATTGTAACCCAGAGAATATAGTAAGAATGTGTAAGTCCATTCAGATATAAAAATGAATGAAAGAATGAATGGGGGGAGAGAAGGAGAAATTTCTTCCTTACAGTAGGACTCAAACTAAAGTAAAGGAATGATGGATTTAGTCACCATTTGGCAACCACCACAGTAATAATTATTTCATGCAAAAATCATTGGTGGATGTTAAACTAATGTGTTGAAGTGTGAGAAACAGCCTATGTGTGTTTCAAGGTATCTTCCCTATAAGATACATATGAATTATAAAGGGGAAAAAAAGTAACTTTATGGGCCAGGCGCGGTAGCTCACACCTGTAATCCTAGCACTCTGGGAGACCAAGGCCGGTGGATCGTTTGAGCTCAGGAGTTCGAGACCAGCTTGAGCAAGAGCGAGACCCTGTCTCTACTAAAAATAGAAAGAAATTATATGGACAGCTAAAAATATATATAGAAAAATTAGCTAGGCATGGTGGTGCATGCCTGTAGTCCCAGCTACTCGGGAGGCTCAGGCAGGAGGATTGCTTGAGCCCAGGAGTTTGAGGTTGCTGTGAGCTAGGCTGACGCCATGGCACTCTAGCCCGGGCAACAGAGTGAGACTCTGCCTCAAAAAAAAAAAAAAAAAGTAACTTTATGGTGAACAAACTGGCAGACACCACTTTAAGTGATCAAAGTTATCACCAAAATTGGGACAAACTGCTATTGTATGCCTACTAAGGAAGCATTGAGAAGGATACATCACATCTGTGGTACTCCTGCCAAAAGTGCATTACATGAACTTAATCATGGGGAAATGCCAGTCAAATTCTAAATGAGGGACATTCCACAAAATAACTGGTCTATACTCTTCAACAATGTCAACATCATGAAAGGTGAAAAATAAAAAACAAAAGGAACAAAATATCGAGGAACAGTTCCAGATTAAATTATACTGAAGAGACATGACAACTAAATGCAACATTAGATTCTGCATTGGACCCTGGACCAGAAAACACACACTAACAGGACAATTGGCAACATTCAAAACACTCTAAAGATTAGATAATAGTTGTGCATTCTTGATTTTAACAATAATACTCTGGTAATTTAAGAATATGTGCTTGTTTTTAGGAAATACACACCGAGCTTATTACAAGTAAGAGGGAATCGTATCTACAATTATTCTCAGAAAAACAATTAGTTTTAGAAAAACAATATGGGAGAGAAATGAATGATAAAGCAAGTGGGCTAATATGATTTTCATTTGAGAAATTTCAATGACGGGCACACAGCAATTTCTTATACTATCTTTGAAACTTTTTTGTTAAGTGTGACATTATTTCAAAACAAAAAATTTTTTAAAAAGATACCACTTTTCACCAATAAGATGTGCAAAAATTTTTTAAAGATGGCTACTATGGCAGAAGTGGTTGAAAACCAGGACTCTGAAAATCTGGTTGGTTGGGGGAAAGCAAACCAATGCAATCTTCCTGCAGGATAATTTGGCAATTGAGCATGATTGCTGACCCATTAATTCGATATATAAAACTGTAACCTACATAAATATTAAAAACAATATCTATATATATGTATTTACAAAGATATGAATGTATATATGTAAATGTACCAAAAAAATGTTTGAAAGGATACATACTTAAAGCATTAAAAGCAGTTACCCCTGTGAAGGGAAGGGATATAAGATAGTGGGATGTAAGTGACTTATCTCTACAAACTTTTATACTTTATAACTTTTTTTTTTTACAATGACCAT